>NC_140165.1:16455422-16483511 GCF_963971535.1 Notolepis coatsorum | reverse complement strand
CCATAACGCCCCCTATCTGACGTCCATGTTCATAACGTCCCCCTCAACCCCTACACCCAATGGGAATACATTTTCGACTCTCAGTTATGATTATTTTCTGTTTATCATGGGGGTCTATGAAATTCTAAGCTATTAGCGTTTGTGTCAAACGACACAGTGGGTAGGGAGTGGGACCCAATACAATTATTGTAATTATTTTTCCTGGATTCAGATTTCTACTAATTTTAGTTTTTACTACCAAGTGTGTATATATTAAACGTTGGAAAAAGTAAACCTTTTCTTTGCTTAAAAGTGACGCTTTCCGTGTTTGTGAATTGGGATTGTGCTTCACTGCATGTAGGCCCCTCTCTGGTTCCAGTCAAGTTGTCCTGATATTAAAACAATGATAAATAAATAGAATAAACTAGCGTCCCTCCTTTGACCACCTCAACGCCCCCTTTCAACTTGTCTGACTGGAGAAGACTGTAAGTGCATTCCAGAATGTTGGCGTGTTCATTTAACCATCTGCGAAGATAAGGTCAGCAGATTGATATACCGTACTTTTCGCACTATAAGCCGCACCTGACTATAAGCCGCAGCAGCTAAATTGAATGATGTGTACATATACAGTATAAGCCGCACTGGACTATAAGCCGCAGGTGTTTTAATGTTTAATTACCATATGCAATTAGCATTGGGACACAATACTGTCGGACAAATAACAAGAATTAACTCATTTACAAGTTGTATTAAGTTTAGCAAATAAGGGAACAGATAAATAACATTTCAATGCAGTCAAAAAAGCTATATTTAGATTTTACATTTTCGGGTTTGGTCACGTCGAGTCACATATAAGCCGCACCGTTATATAAGCCGCAGGGTCGAAAAATGGGGGAAAAAGCCGCGGCTTATAGTCCGAAAAGTACGGTACCTAGATCTCTGGACAATCCAGAGAGACTCCGTGGGCAATCTGGGCATGCGTAGTTCGGGAGTAGGTGCGGGAAAGTGACTATAGCTCGGCAGAGAAACTGCCAATCGATTTAGGATTGGTCTCTCCGTATTCAGGAGACTCTGGCGTATAAAAGTCGATTGGATAATGTCTCCAGCACCCCCCACAGCCGTAGCTACAACCACTTAATGTCAAGGCTCTCATCCACATTCATTAATTTTCTCCCCCCGCTCTCTCTCTCCCATGGGCTCAATGTAACGAGGAAGTGCAGTGGTCTATAGGGAGAAAATGGGTGGGAAAATAATTCAGTGTGGATTAAACAGCTCTCGGCTCTCCCACTAGCCTTGCACTTTTCCAAGTGTGAAAGTCCAGAGAAATCATTATGACCTCAATCCTCGCAAATGGGGAAAACTCATCCGACAGGTTGGGGGAATGGCTTCTCTGAGGGACGCGTCCCGCTGTTAAAGGAACACGCCAACATTTTGGGAAATTAGCGTATCGTCTTCTCCAGAGAGAGACAAGAAGATAGATACCAGTTTACTCTCTGTGCGTTCAGTAGAAAGCTATCTGGCTGCACGTTAGCCTAGCTTAGCACAATGAATGGAAGCGGACAGTGCCGGTTAGCTTTCGGGAGAGGTGTTAGTTGGACAATGCCTAGGCTAACCGGCACTAACCGCTTCCATTTCCCAAAACGTTGGCGTGTTCCTTTAAAGCTGGATGCCATCCCCCGGGTTGCCGAGCCCAGAGGGCCAAATTAAAGCTAATACTTGTTTCTCTCTCTCAGAGAGTTTATTTTCTCCCTGACAGTCCTTCATCCCAACCGCTAATCTCCACAAGACCGCGGCTGCAAGCGAGGGAAGGGCACCAAGGGAGAGAGGGGAAATGATACAGATAAGCTTTTTCAAAAATAAAAAAATAAAATAAAAACTCGTCTAACTTTACGGCTTATGCCCGGGATTACCTCGCTGGCAGACTGCATGAGACCAACGCAATCAGTAAGTAACAACAGACAGCAGACGCTTAGTGAGTGTGTGTGTGTCTATAAATTACATGTGTGTGTGATTGTGCGTGTGTATAATTGTGTGTGTTTGTGTGTGTGTACATGTATGCATGCATGCACATTTTAATACATTGTGTGTTTGTATGCATGTGTATGTGTGTTAATAAGATAAGATAAGATAAGATATTCCTTTATTAATCCCCTTGGGGAAATTCGTGACACACACATACAGCTCAACGTCTCATTAATAATAACAACACATCACAATCATTACATTTTTACAGTAACAATGGCACAGCATAAATTCAACAGACATATACATTTGTTGACACATGTCATCTTACAGGAGGCCTGAGACACCGTATGCGCGATAGTCGGCAGCATTCAAACCCAGAGTAGTAAACCAGATGGATCGCGCCTGGTGACGGGAGGGGGGGCGGGATGAAGGGAGGGGGGGACGTGGGAGACTGGGGGACAGGAATTTGGTAATGAAGCAGCCTAAGGGCCCCCACCAACGCGCATCAGAGGCAGGCCGTCCAATAGGCATAGGCGCCAGTTACTCGCGAAGACAGGGGTGGGTAGAGAAGGGGGGGGGTGGAGGGAGGGGGGAGGGGCGGTGTATAATTGTGTGACGGTGTATGTGTATAATGGTGTGTGTGTACGTGTGTGTACGTGCATGCACATGTTAATACATTGTGTCTGTTTGTATGTGTGTGTACGTGTGTTAATGTGTGTATAATTGTGTGATGGTGTGTGTGTATAATGGTGTGTGTGTACGTGTGTGTATGTGCATGCACATGTTAATACATTGTGTCTGTTTGTATGTGTGTGTACGTGTGTTAACACATTCGGGACGGGCCACGTATATATCCGTGTTTCGAATCCATGCTTAAGGGACCAATCACGGATATCTCCGTGGCAAGGTTGTTTTGGCTTTTATTCCATTTTAATAACCTATTCAAGGTCGCCGAGCTGCACTGCAGATGTACCCTACTCTTTGAATTCGAAAAGGTGCATTACCGGCCAGATCCTCTTAGGGGCGCTGTATCGATAATGCAGTGTTCCCTGTGGCAGAAGTTGTATATTTTTTTCTGGATTTCCAATGTAGTTTTCTACTCACCTGAAGCAATGCCTATAGCCTGTTGCACGGAATACGTTTTGGATCGCGGATTTCACTATGCAGTAAGGGAATATATCATCAGCCAATGGACATATCGATCTACCAGATGGCGATCGATAACTGGGAAATGCTCTGGGGGATCCAACCGGCCCACGGTAAGATCTTTTTCACGTAAATTACATGCTGATCAGGCATTGTTTTGATAGCCATCCAGTCCACTCGATCAATGAATGAGGCTAATGAGGCTAACACGGTTATTGGTAATCAATCATCAGAAACGACGTCCCCCGCCCCCCCCCCCCCCCTTTCATGCATTCGTGGTGGACCATCATACCGATCATATACAGTTTGAGTTTTAGCTTTAGCTTCTGTATAACCGAAATGCCATTGGATATAATGTTAGTAGCTTAGCGGCCTTTATCTCGCCTTCCAGGAAATATCCCAGCCAAAATCCCTTATAGCGCTATAAAATGAGAACGTATTGCTGATTTTTTTTTTCTTTACGCCATTTTGAAGGGACGGTTTATGGTCTCAATTGACAATGAGAATGGACAGATAGCAATACTATAAAGTATAGATTTAGCTCTACAAACAGCCCCACGGACTATGCAAGTCTATTATGAAATGCTGGCCGTCTAGAGTGATATTAGACGCATCCAAGTGGCCGGGAAAGTGTTAATGTGTGTATAATTGTGTGACTGTGTGTGTGTGTATAATGGTGTGTGTGTACGTGCATGCACATGTTAATACATTGTGTGTGTTTGTATGTATGTGTATGTGTCTTTCTGTGCGTGCATGTGTGATTGTATGCTTGTGTGTGTGTGTGTATGCTTGTGTTTCAAGTTTCAAGTTTCTTTAATAGTTGTCATACAGAAGTACAGAATACTTTCATACAAAATGCTTCTTACTGTTACGCTCCAGAGACTGTGCTAGACAAGATAGTATCAAATAACATAGTATAGCATGTAATTTAGAAGAAGAAAATTAGGTCACAGTGTTCGGTATATAGACATATGTACAATGTTCTGAGTTACCATATAATATACAATACTATGCAGTGTACTAATGTACAGTACTATCTAGTGCAAAGCAGAAATGGGATGAGGTACAATTTAGGTACAATTTACAGTAAGGTGTACGAGTTGTAGTGCAATCCTTCATCAATAAATATAAAGTGTGGGGAGTGGGTGCTACAGTGTGTTTGTTTAAAGTGGGTGTGTGCTATAAAGTGTGTGGAGTGGGTGCTACAGTGTGTTTGTTTAGGTGAGTGTGTGCGTGTGGATGTGTGTGCTATGTGCGTTTGGTGGTTGTTGTTGTGTAGTGTTCATTCATTGTTCGTTTAGCAGCCTGATGGCCTGGGGATAGAAGCTTCTTCTGAGTCTTTCTGTGCTCGCCTTGAGACTCCGGTATCGCTTGCCTGACCGCAGCAGTTCAAAGAGGCAGTTGTTCGGGTGACTGGAGTCTTTAATGATTCTCTTAGCCTTGCCCTTGCAACGCTTGTTGTAAATGTTCTGGAGTGTGTGTGTGTGTGTGTGTGTGTGTGTGTGTGTGTGTGTGTGTGTGTGTGTGTGTGTGTGTGTGTGTGTGTGTGTGTGTGTGTGTGTGTGTGTGTGTGTGTGTGTGTGTGTGTGTGTGTGTGTGAGAGAGAGGGAGATAGCAGCAGAATGGACACTGAGGGAGATAACAGCAGAATGGACACTGAGGGAGATAACAGCAGAATGGACACTGAGGGAGATAGCAGCAGATTGGACACTGAGGGAGATAGCAGCAGAATGGACACTGAGGGAGATAACAGCAGAATGGACACTGAGGGAGATAGCAGCAGAATGGACACTGAGGGAGATAACAGCAGAATGGACACTGAGGGAGATAACAGCAGAATGGACACTAAGGGAGATAACAGCAGAATGGACACTGAGGGAGATAACAGCAGAATGGACACTGAGGGAGAGAAAGGAAGAGGAAACTGAAGCCGGGTCTCGATGCTGTCGTTGTCCCTCTTCCCTGCTGAGAGATGGTGCCATTTCCTCAAAAATCAACAAGTTATTTTTAGTTATTAATTGAAATTGAATGAAAGGATTTGATTATTTACGTTGTGTTCTATATTGTATTGGAGTGCTCTACACGTGTGTGATGGGAGAAGGCAGTGTGCTGCGGATGGTTCTTCTACAATCATTGGTTTATGTTAACTCATTGACTGCCAATAACGAGTATATTCGTTTTTTGCGCCCATGCGTTGACTCCAAAACCGAGTATATTCATTTTATGGTTCGTTTTTTTATTACCACACTAGAGTCTCTAGTAAGTCTCTACGACAAACGGTTCAAAAGATAAAAAAAAAGAGGCGGGACTTAAGCATAGGCGGCGTGGTAAACATAAACCAATGAAAGAGGATCTCCCTACTGAGTACAATGGTGCAACCCGCAAGTCTCTACGACAAACGATAAAAAAAATAAAATAAAAATTGCTATGGTAACAGTTGCTATGGTAGCAGTTGCTATGGTGATGGTCGCTATGGTGACGTCAACATGGTGACGGTCGCTATGGTAATTGTCACCATGGCAACAGTGACCATAGCGACCGTTACCATAGCAACCATTTTTGTAAAAAACATTTATAAGAAAGGTAATTTTCTTCATGGTCACACATTACCACGTGTTGCCACGGTAACAATACGGAGGTTTTTATTTTTAGATATTTTTTACATTTTGTCATATGGTCGATATGGTAACTGTCGCTATTGTAACTGTGTCCATGGTAACAGTATCGATTCTTATTTATTTTTATAAAGACATTTTTTCCATTTTCCATTTTCCATTTTCTTAATTTTGTTCAGATATTTGTGCATTTTTTGTATATGGTCGATGGTCGGTATGGTAACGGTTACCATGGTGACGGTCGCTATGGTTGAGTGAAAAAGGATCTTTGTGGTTTGAAATATATATGCAAGATAAGGAATGCAGGAACAACTTACAGTATGTTCTTGTAAAGAAGTACAGAAGAACTATTTAGAGTTTCATCATAATTTACACCGCAAGAGAGGTTTAAGAAACACATCCAGCCATCCAGTGGAGTCTTTAGTTACCATGGCAACCACTTCATGTACAATTCCCCGCCTTTTGGCAGAGATCATTATTCATTTTAAACATCTTGTGTGTTGTGTTGAGCACCAGATTGGAATTAATAAAATACACACGACACAAGGTAGAAGCAAGTTTAACAAACGTTTTATTGCTGTTTTGTGGGGAGGAAGAGGTTAGTGTAAGCGTCAGCCAGTCCGTTATGCAAGAGAATCGGTGTCCGATAGCGGGGGTCGGTACACGGGGATCGGTTCTCATACAGGCGGGGGCTGATCTGATTCCGGAAGAAGAGATGTCAGGCAGGCAAGGGTCGATACACAAGTGGGTTCTCACTAAAGGTTCTGGCACACAGCGGGGTTCTCCTTCCAAAAATAGACAGACACAGACCAAAATCTCCTCCTCTTCTCTCCATCTCTCCTCTTTACTCACTTCTCTCCTTCCACACAGGTTTCACCTCAGCTACTCCAATCCTTTCTTCGCTCTGTCTCCATTTTCTACCCCTCCTAATTGGGCTTTGATGTAGCTCACCTGTCTCGGGGCGAGTCTGTCACAGGTGCGCTGCATCGGCGCTAATGCGCCCTGCTCTGCCGGGAGTCTCCTCGGATTGACTAATATGAGCATATATGCCCCAATACCTCGGCTGGGATACAGCGGCCCTCCACCACCACGCCCGCCGCTCTGCCACAATCTTTAAAACTCACCTTTAACCCCAAGTTAAAGATGTCTCCGTTTGTTGTTTTATTGATATTTGTTGTTTTATTGATATTTGATTTGTTCTATGTTTGTATATTTGTTATTGTTCTATATTAGAAAACTTGGCATACATATTTGTTTGTATGTCTGATTTTGATTGGTTTAATGTTCTATAATTGTTTGTATATTTTATTGGTGTTTTATTGATATTTGTTTTGTTATTATGCTGTTTTATTGATTATTCTTGTTTAATTTTATATGTTTGTATCCAGACCCCAGGAAGAATAGTCGCTGCTGAGGCAGTGACTAATGGGGATCTGAAATAAAGAAATAAAGTTAAATAAATAATAATTGTACTAAACATTTACACATTTAATTATTTTCTCAGAATATGTCTAAGGAAATCTATCTAATATAATAATAGATAACAATAATATCTATCTTAAATCAAAACAAATTTATTTGTAAAGCCCGAAATCACAAGTTAATGTCCCCATGGGCCGGACAAGTCTTCTGTAAACAAGTCAAGAAGAAACATCACAATAAATCAAGAACAAAAAACCCACCATGAAATCCAAAATCTTCTTGTCTGACTCTGGAGAATTTCCCATAATGTTGTGGATGCTCCTTTAAGAGTGTCTCCCTCCGTCAAGGTCCACTTTTATCGTTTTGTATACAGAATATACACACACACACACACACACACGTGGGCGCGTGCACGCACGCACTCACTCACACACACACACACACACACACACACACTCACACACACACACACACACACACACACACACACACACACACACACACACACACACACACACACACACACACACACACACACACACACAGCACCCACGTAGAACACTCCCTGGCCGCATCAATGGACAGTAGCTCACACTACGGACATGTCACATGCTGTTGACTGTCAACAAGCGTGACGCCTACGGATGAGTGCTGACACCGTATACCTGTGTTTACACAACCAACACACGAGTACACGCCAGGCCAATAAGGTCACGTGTTCAATATCAATCTTAGAGGGGAATGCCACCGATCTTAAGAATTCACGTGTTAGTTTGGTTAATATTATGTGAAAATGCACTGCTCTCGCCTAAAGCTGTGAGTCTCCCGTTAGGAGCCGACCCAGATTGTGACATGTGACATCACAACCACATCACATCACTAATTCAAGGGTTCTCTCTCCGATTTCATGCTTTAGGAGAAAGTGGTGCGTTTTGACAAATATTGACTGGACTGTCCTGGGACACAGGAAGCACATTCTTATAATGGTACCCAGTGAAAGTAGTAGTAGAACACGCTCACCTCACTTGACTTGACACTGGGTGCTGTAACCTCTGATACTATATGTAGCAGTCTGGAAAATATGGTATATTATTCAGAACTGCTGACTGTGTTTATATCCCTTTTTGTACACAAAGACATTCTAACTAGTGTCATTGATTCACACGAACAATGACACAAACGTCCCCGTCCCAAGAGCATGTGAATACGGATCATAAATGACAGTATTGATTCATATTTTACAGTGCGTCTCCCCGTGTGACTGGCAGGCGGGACCAGCAGGGGGCAGTAGCAGGCAGAGAGTGGCGGAGAGAGCTGAGAGATGATAAAGGGAGAAGTGCCGCGGAAGTCGCTCTCTTCGGCTGTGAACTTGAACACGAGAGGACACAGCTAACGGGAGCTCTAGACAGCCCCGTTGCTGACGTTTATGCCGGAGTGCCCCGGGAAAGGACAACGGGTGATAGGAAGTACTGGCTAGTGGAGACGATCTCCTAGCAGTACCAGTGTTATGATATTATGAACATTAAGTGCAGAGTCGGGCACTAAGAGTCGAGTTATACCTAGTTACAGTGAGCGGTATAAGTAGCGTGCGGCTAAGGATCACAGTAGCATTGCTCGTGTTATACCTAGTTACAGTGACGGTATAGTCTGCGTGCAAGAGACGTACGGGACATCCAAGCAGTCTGCCCGGGCGTCAACAGCTGTCTGCACCGGAGAACAGCAGCACACCTGCTCCAGGCTGCCTGCAGGACACGGGGAGTTCTTTACCACCAGCGGAGTTCGCCCAGCACCAGCTCAGCCAGCACTGCCTCTCTGCTATAGCTCCGCCTGCTAGCACCTGCGTCGCGAGTGTTCGACGCCATCTTGCCACCAGGACGGTGGTGGAGCGGCGCGGCCGCCATTTTGGTAGAGTAAACATTAGGGCTTCGGCGCCCAGGATCCTATCGTACATTACACAGTGTGTCGCAGCCTACGGGCGAAGCTGGTGTTTGCTAACCACAGTGCATAGGGGTACCCCATAAACATTACATGCCGGCATTAGCATAGGGCTTTTGTTTTGGTAATTGTGGGCCCACACTTTGGTTTTATTTCCTTTTCTTTGAGCGTGATACCATGTGTGTGTAATATTACTTTCCCATCTATTTAACCCTTCCCCTCTTGGGGGTAAACGTAACGCTGCCATATAAGTAAAGCCTAAGAAGAGGTATTATTATTGGTACTAGCCCAGACGTGGGTAAGGAGTCAAGTATATTGAAGTCTACAATATCGGGGTCTATTAACTTTGGGTCTGCAATACCTGAGTCTATACTGTGTGGGTGTACAATATAAGTGTTTGCAAGGTATTGAATTACCACTTGAGTAATAGTAGAACTACCTTCCGTGGACCCATTGCTATTAAATATTTGTAGATGACCAGTCTTTAAATAACAGTAAAGGATGTAGATGGGAGTCTTGTGTGTGTGTCTTTCATTATTTCTAACCCTAACCCTAACCCTTTGCTACGGGTAATATATGTAATCGTAACCCCTTGCTATTCTACCTTTTCCATTTCCATTGTAAGGGTTCTGGTCATCTCACATAAGGGAGGGTACTGCTTGCGGGGGGAACCCAGTTATTTCTCTACCATCCGGTCAGTAGGTGTGGGAGGGAAAAGGGGCAACTGTGGAGGGTGAGGGTGTGTTGGGGAGTACTGCGGACTACTCCAGAGAGAGGGAGGAAGACCAGAGTACCGGACCAGGTTTGTAAACCCTGGGCCTCATTCACCCCCACTACCAGCCTCCAGTTGACGCTCCGGACCCCAAAGACGGAGGTGCAGCTGGCCAGGGTGCTACTGTGTCTCGCTACCTATTGACCGCACCCCACAGTTCCCACGAAGCAGGGATAATCCACCCTGCTACATTTGGCGTCACGAACAGGATCAACATCCTACTCCACTCCCTTGTAAGTGACGACCCAGAGACCTGAGATGTCGGACAACGACACCCCGAAGCCCGATGCCAAAGCCGGGCCGTCCCGGGTGACGCAAGGAGGTGACTCGCCGCCCCCGCTCAAAGAGGAAGAGGGGGGAGCCGAGACGGTGCAGACCTTGACCGCCGAAGTGGAGTTCCTAAAGGGTCAACTCCAAGACCAGGCGGAAGCCCTAGACCACCAACACGAACAACTGGAGCAGGCCAGGCACCGAGGGTCGCTTGCCTTGGCCCAGGCCATGATCCAACAGCTTCCCCCAGCGCCCCCCCCGGTGGTGTACGTCCAACGAGAGCGGAAGTGCAGCGAATTTGGAGGTGAACCGGAGAGGGGGGAACTGCCTGTAGAGGACTGGATCCAGGCAATGAGGGCCCATCTCCGTGCCAGTCGAGTGCCCGAGGAGGAACAAGCGGAGGTCGTACAGCTCCACCTCAAAGGCGAGGCGAAGCAGACGGTACGCTTCCTGACGGAGGGAACCGCCCCCGACACGGAAGCCTTGTTCAAGATACTCGAAGAAACCTATGGGGACAAGGTCCCGGTCAGCGTCCGCCTGGGGGAGTTCTTCGACCGAAAACAGGCCGCCGGAGAGACCGTACGCCAGTTCGCCTACGACCTGCAGGAGAGGATCCGTCGCCTACGACGTCGGGCGCCCGCGCTGGTCGCCGACGCCACCGCCCTGCTGCAGGAGCGGTTTGTGGTGGGCCTCAGGGACGATGCCCTGAGGAGAGAAATGCGGAAGTACATGAGGGAGGACGGGACGCGGCCATTTCCCCAGGTACTGCAGGCGGCGATCGATTAGACGGAGGACGAGCTGGTCCACCCCGCCGACAAGGGTCCCCCCCGGGGTTTAGTCCACGCCGCGGCTGGAGAGGGACGGGAGACCCCGCCGAGCGTTGACTCACTGCGGGAGACTATTCGGCAGATCCAGGCGGGAATGGAGCAACTAGGCGTGCGCCAGGAACAACTGGCTCAGACCTTCTCACGGGAGCGGGACGCGCCCCGGAGAGGCGCCACCGGACGGCGACGCCGAGACGACGCGACGCGAGAACCCCGCCGAGACGAAGACGGCCGGCTGATCTGCTATGCCTGCAATCAGCCGGGCCACATCAGCAGAGAATGCCCCCGCTCGGCCGGCGAGCCACGCCCCGCCTCTACTCCCAACCCCGAAGCTCCGGGCTCGTCAGGGCACCGACCAGGAGCACGAAGGACAGTCGACGCCGTCATAACCGGAGTCGCCGGCGCGGCCAGGGAGGGCACCGAGACGCAAGACGCGCAAGGGGAATGCCTCACTCTAGACGTCCAGATCGACGGGGTCGAGACCCGCTGCCTCTTCGACACCGGCGCCGAAGTCACCACCATGTACGAGAGCCACTTTCAAAGACACTTCCCGAAGTCGAAGTTGACCCCCGCCAACTGGATCACTCTCATCGCCGCCAACGGGTTGGAGATCCCAGTGGTGGGGTGTCTCTACGCCGAAGTGAAGTGCCTAGATATGACATTCACGGGGAAATGCATATTCATACTAAAAGACGACCCAGGCCGAGGGGACCTAGGAGACGCTGTCCAGGGACTGCTGGGCATGAACGTGCTCGGCGGAGTAGATGGCCTGTTCGCAGGGATCAAGGGGATGCGGCCGGTGACCCGAAGACGTGTCGAAGCTAGAAGCATCGCCATCCGCCGTGTGGTCGCCGTCCTGGCCCAAGAAGGCCGAGAGTGTACCGCCCCGGGAAAGATGGGGTACGTCAAGGTGGCCGGCAGAGAGTCTGTGGTCATTCCCCCGCACAGCGAAATGGTCGTCTCAGGCCGTTGCGCGACGACAGCAGGGATGCGGCGTCCCGTGATGCTGGAGAACACGCCGAGTGCCAACCTGCCTCCCGGACTATTGGTGGCGAACGTGGTGACCTACGCCCAACAGGGGACAGTGCCTGTGCGGGTGTTGAACCCGACCGACGTCGAGATTGTGCTCCGACCCCGGTCCAGACTGGCAGAGATTCACTGTCCCCGTCAGGTACGGCCCCAGGAGAGGGTGACCGTAGAGGAAGTAGACGGAGGCGTCCGAGTGACGGCGATTGAGACTCGAGCCAGCCCGCCAGAGGCAGAGCCGGACGGGAAGACCCACAGGCTCGCCGTGGACGTACAGGCGAACCTGCAGGATCTCACACCAGCCCAAGTGAGCCGGCTGAATCAAGTATTGGAGAAACACAAGGCGGTGTTCTCCGTTGACGACGGGGACTATGGTTACACAACCACGGTCACACACTACGTCCCCACTGGTGACGCACACCCGGTCAAGCAACGGCACCGCCGAATACCGCCCCACGTGTTCCAAGAAGTAAAGAGACACGTGCAAGATCTGGTGAACCTGGGTGTCCTGGTAGAGAGCTGCAGTCCGTGGGCGTCACCAGCCGTGATCGTCATAAAGAAAGACGGCTCCGTGCGGTTCTGCTGCGATTACCGCCGCCTAAATAACGTGACACACCGGGATGCCTACCCCCTACCTCGTATCGAGGAGTCCCTAGACGCCTTGGGGCAAGCCAAGATCTTCTCCTCGCTCGATCTCACCGCCGGCTACTTCCAGGTGGCGGTGAAAGAGGAAGACCAAGAGAAGACGGCTGTCACGACGCCCTTCGGCCTCTACCAGTGGACTCGTATGCCCTTCGGACTGTGTAACGCACCAGCGACGTTCCAGCGGTTGATGACCGCCGTGCTGGGGGACCTGGCCTTCGACGTCCTACTCGTCTACCTAGACGACGTCTTGGTGTTCGCCAGCGACTTCGAGAGCCACTGTCAGAAGCTGGACCTGGTGTTTGGACGGCTTCGGGAGCATGGACTCAAGCTCAAGCCCCGGAAGTGCTTCCTTCTGAAGACCGAAGTCAAGTTCCTGGGACACGTGGTCTCCGCGGCCGGCATACAGGTCGACACCGACAAAGTGAAGGCGTTGGAGGACTGGCCGGCGCCGCGCTCGGCGAAGGAAGTGAGGCAGGTGATCGGGTTCCTGTCCTATTATCGGCGGTTCGTGCCCCACTTCGCCCAGGTGGCCCAGCCACTGCACGCCCTGATGGGGAAAGAAAAAAAGGGGTTCGCCAAGGGCCGGCCCGAGGCCTTCAAGTGGACGCCGCAGTGTCAGACGGCCTTCGACCATCTGCGGCAGTGCCTCTTGACACCCCCGGTGCTGGCCTACCCCGACCTCCAGCTCCCCTTCATAGTGACCACCGACGGGAGTTACTTGGGACTGGGAGCGGTACTCAGTCAGAAACAGGAGGGCGTAGAGCGAGTCATCGCCTTTGCGAGCCGAGGCCTGCGTGGGTCCGAAAGGAATGACCAAAATTATAGTGCGTTCAAGCTGGAACTCCTCGCCCTGAAGTGGGCGGTCACCGAGAAGTTCAGAGACCTCTTGATGTACGCCCAGTTCACCGTGATCACCGACCACAACCCGTTGAGACACCTCGGCACGGCCAACCTGGGAGCAGTGGAGCAGCGGTGGAACGCTCAGCTCGCGGAGTATGACTTCGTGGTGCACTACAAACCTGGTCGACTCAACCAGAACGCAGACGCTCTGTCTCGCATGCCGATGCGATCAGAACCTGAAGTGGAAGACACTGAGAAAGACTTCCTAATGATAGCCGCGGCTGGCACCCACACCCGTCAGGGTCTCCAGGAACGGGCCGCTCCATTGTCCGTCCCCGCCCTAGTCGCCCGCGAGGGCTACGTCGTGGTCCCAGCGGAGGAAGTGCGGGCCCTGCTGTGCCCTGGGAGACCGACAGAGACGCGGGAGGTCTCGAGTGTCGGCGCACGACGGATAGCGGCACAGAAGGGGAACAGCGGATATGACTGGGCGGAAATGCGGCAGCTCCAGGCGGACGATCCCGAGTTGGGTCCGGTGTGGCGGGCGGTGACACAGGGGGTCCCCCCCACTAAGGTACAGCTGAAGGAAGGAGACCCGAAACTCCGCAAGTTATACGGGCAGTGGGAACGACTCCGTCTGCATCAGCAAGTGCTGTTTCGGCGCGTAAGCGATCCCCGGGATGGAGAGGAGGTTCTCCAGCTGGTGGTGCCCACAGCCCTGCGAAGGAGGATCTACGAGACCCAGCACGAAGACGCGGGACACTACGGGGGACAGGGGACGGTGGTCCTGATGAGGCGAGGTTACTACTGGATCGGAATGGCAGAAGAGGTGAAGCAATGGGTGAAGCGATGCAAGCGATGTGCATTAGCCCGCGACGTGTTCCCTAAAGCCCAGGCCCAGATGACCTGCACTAACGTGACGGTCCCCATGGAGGTCCTGGCCATGGACTTCACCGTGTTGGAGAGGTCGGTGGGTGGCTACGAGAACGTACTGGTGCTGACCGATATGTTTACCAGATTCACTATTGCCGTACCGACCAAAGACCAGACTGCGAAGACCACCGCCGCTGCCATCATCAAGTACTGGTTAGTGTACTACGGTTGCCCTGCCCGACTCCATGCCAATCAAGGGCGAAATTTCGAGTCGAGCGTCATCAAGGAGCTCTGCCGACTGTATGGGATTTCAAAGAGCCGCACCACGCCCTACCATCCCCAGGGGAATGGGCAGTGCGAGAGATTCAATCGGACAATGCACGACATGCTGCGTAGTCTGCCCGCAGAGAAGAAGCGGGACTGGAAGGAGCACCTACCCGAGTTGGTACTTACATACAATTGCCACGAGCACTCCTCCACTGGATACTCTCCCTTCTACCTGCTCTTCGGGAGGGACGCTAGGATGCCCCGAGATGTCCTAGGGGGCAGAGACGTCATTGAGGAGGGGGCGGCAGACCTAGATGAGTGGGTGCAGAGTCACCACGAGCGACTAAAGGCCGCCGCGGAGGCCGCTGAGGCCACGGCGAAGCAGGCATCCCATCGACGCAAGAGAATTTACGACAGGAAGAGCAGAGGTGCACTCCTGCGGGCCGGAGACCGGGTCCTGATACGCGACCACCGAATCCGGGGCCGTAATAAGATACAAGACAAGTGGGAGCCTACGTCATATGTGGTGGTTAAGCAGAGCCACGAAGGGACGCCCGTGTTCACGGTCAGGCCCGAAGCAGGGGGTCCAGAAAGGACCGTGCATCGAGACCAGCTCAAGACCTGTCCCTTCCCGGCTTCTGACCCGGAAGTGCGGGGGAGGGCCCCTCGACAGATCCCGGTGGCACCGCGGAGCTCGTCCGAATCAGACATCGGAGGTGCTTTCGGGCACCGGCGGGAACCGCATCCTAGGGCGTGTAACCACCCCGGTCCCCTGCGGGACGCCCCTGAGGAGGCCGTAAGCGCCGAGTCAGAGGTGGAGTCGACCCCTTCAGGAGAGGAGGGGGAAGGCGGCGGAGACGGAGTCGAAGAGGAGGCCGCGGGCGGTCCATCGATGGCCCCGGAGGGTGAGGCCGTGGTCCAGGACCCGCCGACAGACACTGAGGAATCCGACACGGAATCGGAGGCGGGGGAGGTGGAACCCCCCAGAGTGGAGGCCGCTCGGCCCCAGAGGAGCACCAGAGGTCGGCTACCCGCTCGGTATCGCCAGGACTACGTGCTCAAGAGCGTGTTCGCGGAACAGTGTGTCCAACTCCTGAGGGAGTGTGTAAAACTGTTGGCATAATGTGTAATTGTCAACCGATGTGTGAAACTGTTGGTCTCAGGACCGTTTTCATGCATGCGTTTGTTTTTGTTGTTTTGTTGTTAACTTGCAGAGGACTCAGCAAGTTCAAAGTGGGGGGAAATGTAGCAGTCTGGAAAATATGGTATATTATTCAGAACTGCTGACTGTGTTTATATCCCTTTTTGTACACAAAGACATTCTAACTAGTGTCATTGATTCACACGAACAATGACACAAACGTCCCCGTCCCAAGAGCATGTGAATACGGATCATAAATGACAGTATTGATTCATATTTTACAGTGCGTCTCCCCGTGTGACTGGCAGGCGGGACCAGCAGGGGGCAGTAGCAGGCAGAGAGTGGCGGAGAGAGCTGAGAGATGATAAAGGGAGAAGTGCCGCGGAAGTCGCTCTCTTCGGCTGTGAACTTGAACACGAGAGGACACAGCTAACGGGAGCTCTAGACAGCCCCGTTGCTGACGTTTATGCCGGAGTGCCCCGGGAAAGGACAACGGGTGATAGGAAGTACTGGCTAGTGGAGACGATCTCCTAGCAGTACCAGTGTTATGATATTATGAACATTAAGTGCAGAGTCGGGCACTAAGAGTCGAGTTATACCTAGTTACAGTGAGCGGTATAAGTAGCGTGCGGCTAAGGATCACAGTAGCATTGCTCGTGTTATACCTAGTTACAGTGACGGTATAGTCTGCGTGCAAGAGACGTACGGGACATCCAAGCAGTCTGCCCGGGCGTCAACAGCTGTCTGCACCGGAGAACAGCAGCACACCTGCTCCAGGCTGCCTGCAGGACACGGGGAGTTCTTTACCACCAGCGGAGTTCGCCCAGCACCAGCTCAGCCAGCACTGCCTCTCTGCTATAGCTCCGCCTGCTAGCACCTGCGTCGCGAGTGTTCGACGCCATCTTGCCACCAGGACGGTGGTGGAGCGGCGCGGCCGCCATTTTGGTAGAGTAAACATTAGGGCTTCGGCGCCCAGGATCCTATCGTACATTACACAGTGTGTCGCAGCCTACGGGCGAAGCTGGTGTTTGCTAACCACAGTGCATAGGGGTACCCCATAAACATTACATGCCGGCATTAGCATAGGGCTTTTGTTTTGGTAATTGTGGGCCCACACTTTGGTTTTATTTCCTTTTCTTTGAGCGTGATACCATGTGTGTGTAATATTACTTTCCCATCTATTTAACCCTTCCCCTCTTGGGGGTAAACGTAACGCTGCCATATAAGTAAAGCCTAAGAAGAGGTATTATTATTGGTACTAGCCCAGACGTGGGTAAGGAGTCAAGTATATTGAAGTCTACAATATCGGGGTCTATTAACTTTGGGTCTGCAATACCTGAGTCTATACTGTGTGGGTGTACAATATAAGTGTTTGCAAGGTATTGAATTACCACTTGAGTAATAGTAGAACTACCTTCCGTGGACCCATTGCTATTAAATATTTGTAGATGACCAGTCTTTAAATAACAGTAAAGGATGTAGATGGGAGTCTTGTGTGTGTGTCTTTCATTATTTCTAACCCTAACCCTAACCCTTTGCTACGGGTAATATATGTAATCGTAACCCCTTGCTATTCTACCTTTTCCATTTCCATTGTAAGGGTTCTGGTCGTCTCACATAAGGGAGGGTACTGCTTGCGGGGGGAACCCAGTTATTTCTCTACCATCCGGTCAGTAGGTGTGGGAGGGAAAAGGGGCAACTGTGGAGGGTGAGGGTGTGTTGGGGAGTACTGCGGACTACTCCAGAGAGAGGGAGGAAGACCAGAGTACCGGACCAGGTTTGTAAACCCTGGGCCTCATTCACCCCCACTACCAGCCTCCAGTTGACGCTCCGGACCCCAAAGACGGAGGTGCAGCTGGCCAGGGTGCTACTGTGTCTCGCTACCTATTGACCGCACCCCACAGTTCCCACGAAGCAGGGATAATCCACCCTGCTACATTTACATAAAAAATTTAGAAAAAGGTCCAGGCACGCAGCCTGGAATCATGACGTTTCGGTGTGAACACACCTTCTTCAGAAAGGGCTTGCAATGAAGCATGAAGGGTAAGTGACCAAATTATATTAATCAAAAAGGAAGTGACAACATAGGAAGTGACAAGTTGACAACACATTCCAACAAGACATCTGCACAAAATACACCTTAAAAGCCCATCCTTACAAAGTACAACCCCTTCAGAAGCATGAAAAGCAGAAAGATATATCTATATATATACAGAGTAGGACTACATCTGAAACTACTGAAATATAAACATAAACACTCATGACCCATAGCAGCAGTCTTTAAATTATAAATATAAAGAATGATAAATAAAAATAAAAATTATTAATAATAAAGAAATATGAATAAATAAACAATTAAATGAAACAGGTCAAAACATTTTCCTCATTGAGGCCTCTAGGCTCTAAACAATCCAGAAAATTAATATAGAAGCTTTCATAATTTGCGGCTGGGTGGCGCAGCGGACATTGCGCTCGTCACCAACGCAAGAGACACCGAGTTCGACTCCGACTGTCGGCGTTGCCTCCGGCTTGGGCCAGTCGTCATACTAACTCAATTGGCAGAGTTAGCGGGTGGAAGTCGATGGGTGGTAATCTGGACGTTGTGGACAGCGACTCCTACATGTCGGTTGGGGACACCTGCACAGCAGAGACAGGAAAATGGCGGGGGGTAGTGTGAGCCTGCCACACGTTACACCTCGCCAAATGAGAGTCCGCGCTGGCAGGTGCAAAGATGTGACAGGCTGCCTCCTCGTGTATCGGAGGAGACATGCGATGCAAGGCCTCTATCCTCCCTACAACCAGCCAGTGGGGGGCATATGCGAGCAACGTTCATGACAGGGGAGGGGAGAATTGGCACAGCGGGTAATTGGGATGGGAGAAAAATAGAAAAAGAGGAGAAAATTGGATAAAAAAAAATACGCTTTCATAATTTATAATGGCACCCACCTTCAACCATACCCCTCCAAATGCAGCACTTCAGGGATTCAAAGGAACAAAGAGAAGTATGTCTCAAACATCCTTGCGTGCCTTACACAATAACTACTTGATTTCACACATATCCACATACTGTAGTCCTTGGAAAGCAGACCGTGGAGGATTATGGTCTAATTAAGACATAATAGAGACATCACAATCATCACAACCTCCCAAGTAGAACGTCTAGTATAGGTTTATATTCTCTGCACACTTGCTCTATGTTTAGTATTCTGTCAAGCGAGTGGACCTCCTGTCAAGCCTGGGACTTTCACCCCAGTGTTTCACTGTCTAGGACGGTCCTGCAGTTCTATGTGAAGTTTGAGTCTTGTTTGCCCCAGCTGTGTCTAGTTTGTCTAGTTTGCCTTCTGTTAGTCTTGATTTTTCCCATGTATATTTAATTTCCATTCCCTTTGTCATTGTCTGGTTGTTCGTCTGACCGTGTCATCTGTTCATGTTACCTGTTCTCTATGTTCCTGTCTGTTCTCTATGTTCCTGCCTGTTCTCTACCTTCCTGTCTGTTCTCTACCTTCCTGTCTGTTCTCTTCCTTCCTGTCTGTTCTCTACCTGCCTGTTCTCTTCCTTCCTGTCTGTTCTCTACCTTCCTGTCTGTTCTCTACCTTCCTGTCTGTTCTCTACCTTCCTGTCTGTTCTCTACCTTCCTGTTCTCTACCTTCCTGTCTGTTCTCTACCTTCCTGTCTGTTCTCTACCTTCCTGTCTGTTCTCTACCTTCCTGTCTGTTCTCTACCTTCCTGTCTGTTCTCTACCTTCCTGTCTGTTCTCTACCTTCCTGTCTGTTCTCTACCTTCCTGTCTGTTCTCTACCTTCCTGTTCTCTACCTTCCTGTGCTCTACCTTCCTGTCTGTTCTCTACCTTCCTGTCTGTTCTCTACCTTCCTGTCTGTTCTCTACCTTCCTGTTCTCTACCTTCCTGTCTGTTCTCTACCTTCCTGTCTGTTCTCTACCTTCCTGTCTGTTCTCTACCTTCCTGTTCTCTACCTTCCTGTCTGTTCTCTACCTTCCTGTCTGTTCTCTACCTTCCTGTTCTCTACCTTCCTTCCTGTTCTCTACCTTCCTGTCTGTTCTCTACCTTCCTGTTCTCTACCTTCCTGTCTGTTCTCTACCTTCCTGTCTGTTCTCTACCTTCCTGTCTGTTCTCTACCTTCCTGTCTGTTCTCTACATTCCTGTCTGTTCTCTACCTTCCTGTCTGTTCTCTACCTTCCTGTCTGTTCTCTACCTTCCTGTCTGTTCTCTACCTTCCTGTCTGTTCTCTACCTTCCTGCCTGTTCTTCCAGAACGACCGGACCCTCCCTGGACCCAGCAGACAGAACATGTCCGGTGTCAGCCCCAGGGGTGGCGAGTCGACGCCCCTGACAGCTGTCAGAGGAGGTACGTCTGCAGCGTTGGTGTCTCTCCTCGAAGCACCAGCCGGCGCACCTGTTGGAGGGACACGTCTCGTGCTCCGATTCTTCCCCTCGAAGCACCGGCTGTCCGGCGCCCCTTCGGCCCCACCCCACCCTCAACTCTCCCGACCTCCATTCTGCATTCAGCTGTCCCCGCCTCAGACAGATGGGCCAACAGGCCCCGACTAGAGTTCAAGACGTCCCACGCTCTCACACCGGTGCCGGCACTGCTGTGGGTTAAACAAGACTGTTCCGTCCGAGTGGCAGTGGAGGATTTCCCCAGGAGTTCATCTGTCCCTTCCCTGTCCATCTGCGTCTTTTCCTGCATGTCCTCCTGCATGTCTCCCTGCCTGCCTGTCTGCTGGGTGTGGCACGGTGGTGTAGGGGTTAACACTGTCGCCTCACAGCTAGATGGTCCTGGCTTCGATTCCCGCTTTGGGCACCAGGTTGCCGTGTTGCCAGGTACCCAAATTCGTGAAGCGTTCCTTATTTTTACTGAACCTAAGCAAAACAGAATTGCTCCACCTGCCGGCCAAATCCTCCCCCCTAACCGACCTTTCAATCACAGTCGAGAATGCAGCTGTGACTGCGTCCCCGACCGCCAAGAACCTTGGTGTTGTCCTCGACGACCAGTTGAACTTCTCTGCTCACATCGCAGCGACGACCAGAACCTGCCGATTCCTCCTGAGCAACGTCAGAATGATCCGCCCCTTCCTGACAAAAGAAGCCACCCAACTCCTCGTCCAATCAACAGTCATCTCCCGCCTCGACTACTGCAATGCACTGCTCGCTGGCCTCCCGGCCACTGCCACCAAGCCTCTTCAACTCATTCAGAACGCAGCGGCCCGCCTGATCTCAAACCTACCGAAGTCGGCCCATGTCACCCCACTTCTTAGGGACCTGCACTGGCTCCCCATTGCTGCACGAATCCGCTTCAAGGCCCTCGACCTAGCATACCGTGCGGCAAAGGGAACCGCTCCCGCCTACCTCCGGTCAATGGTCTCTAACTACACACCCTCAAGACCCCTACGCTCTGCATCTTCTGGCCGCCTCAGACCTACTCCTATCCAAGCTCCGGGAGGGTCATCAAAGAGAAGTCGCCTATTCTCAGTCCTTGCCCCACAATGGTGGAATGAACTACCCACCCCAGTTAGGACAGCCGAATCACGTCCAATCTTTCGCCGTCGACTAAAGACGCACTTCTTCAACCATTATCTGAATTAAAAAAAAATATATATATATATATATAAAAAAAATCTAACCCTAACTAACCGTACTGTCATGCACTTGTCCTAATAAACTAACCTACACTGTGATGAACATTGTTGCTCAGCTGATAGAGTTGTGCCCTTCCTGATGGCTTGTCGTACAGAACTTGTAAGTCGCTTTGGATAAAAGCGTCAGCTAAATGACTAAATGTAAATGTAAATGTAAATGGGGGGTATCTCTCCCGGGCCTTTCCGTGTGGAGTTTGCATGTTCTCCCCCTCTGTGCTCGCAAGGGTTTCTCCTCCCGATAAGAGAAACCCAATGGAAAAACATGCACAACAACAGATCGCTAACGCTGTCGCGTCCCTGACGAAGACGGACAGGAGCACTTGGATTGGTCCCCAGGCGTGGCCCAGGCCGCAGCCCATGTCTGCTCCCGGCTGCCCTTGGGGGGGAAGGACGACGGGATGGGTCAAGTGCAGAGAGATATTTAATCGGCGACCCAATGATTGTGTGTGTGTGTGTGTTTCTGTGTGTCTCCCCAACCTGCGCCACCATAGCAGGGGTCCTCCTTCCCTTTTTTTGTGGTAATTATTTTATTATTTCGGAATAAAGATGTACAAAAACATGGATATACACTTTTTAGAAAAGGAAAGGGAAATCAAAAACACAATTAGAGAAAAAAAGGGGAAACACCCCTTTGAGACCCCCCCCCGCCCTGAGGTCCACCACCTCTATCTTTACCTCAATCTATAATGTATTTCAACGGCATGGCCAGATTATCCCACAACCCAGTTGTTTCCTCCTTCGCTGCGTGCAGGCGAGCTGTCGAAAGCTCTAAACACACAATGTCAGGGGTCCCCCTCCCTGATTAACCCTGCGGAGATGTCCCTTGGGGCATTAGGGGGGGGGGGGGTTCCGGTCATGGCCGTGACTTTCACCCTCTGTTTCCACCCCACCCCTCAGTGTTTCTCTTCCTTCCTTCCTTTCAACTGTCCAGGTCCTGCGGTTTCATGTGAAGTTTGTGTCTCGTCTCCCCAAACTGCATCTAGTCCCCAGCTGTCTTGTGTTATCTTGATTTTCCCAAGTTCCACTCCCTTTGTTGGTCATTGTCTGGCCGTTCATCTGTCCCTGTTGCCTGTTCATGTTACCTATCTCTACGTTCCTGTCTGTTCTCTACCTTCCTGTTCTCTACCTTCCTGTCTGTTCTCTACGTTCCTGTCTGTTCTCTACCTTCCTGTCTGTTCTCTACCTTCCTGTCTGTTCTCTACCTTCCTGTTCTCTACCTTCCTGTCTGTTCTCTACGTTCCTGTCTGTTCTCTACCTTCCTGTCTGTTCTCTACCTTTCTGTCTGTTCTCTACCTTCCTGTCTGTTCTCTACCTTCCTGTCTGTTCTCTACCTTCCTGTCTGTTCTCTACCTTCCTGTTCTCTACCTTCCTGTTCTCTACATTCCTGTCTGTTCTCTACCTTCCTGTCTGTTCTCTACCTTCCTGTCTGTTCTCTACCTTCCTGTCTGTTCTCTACCTTCCTGTTCTCTACCTTCCTTCCTGTTCTCTACCTTCCTGTCTGTTCTCTACCTTCCTGTTCTCTACCTTCCTTCCTGTTCTCTACCTTCCTGTCTGTTCTCTACCTTCCTGTCTGTTCTCTACCTTCCTGTTCTCTACCTTCCTGTCTGTTCTCTACCTTCCTGTTCTCTACCTTCCTGTCTGTTCTCTACCTTCCTGTCTGTTCTCTACCTTCCTGTCTGTTCTCTACCTTCCTGTCTGTTCTCTACCTTCCTGCCTGTTCTCTACCTTCCTGCCTGTTCTCTACCTTCCTGTCTGTTCTCTACCTTCCTGTCTGTTCTCTACCTTCCTGTCTGTTCTCTACCTTCCTGCCTGTTCTCTACCTTCCTGTCTGTTCTCTACCTTCCTGTCTGTTCTCTACCTTCCTGCCTGTTCTCTACCTTCCTGTCTGTTCTCTACCTTCCTGTCTGTTCTCTACCTTCCTGTTCTCTACCTTCCTGTCTGTTCTCTACCTTCCTGTCTGTTCTCTACCTTCCTGTCTGTTCTCTACCTTCCTGCCTGTTCTCTACCTTCCTGCCTGTTCTCTACCTTCCTGTCTGTTCTCTACCTTCCTGCCTGTTCTCTACCTTCCTGTCTGTTCTCTACCTTCCTGTCTGTTCTCTACCTTCCTGTCTGTTCTCAACCTTCCTGCCTGTTCTCTACCTTCCTGTCTGTTCTCTACCTTCCTGTCTGTTCTCTACCTTCCTGCCTGTTCTCTACCTTCCTGTCTGTTCTCTACCTTCCTGTTCTCTACCTTCCTGCCTGTTCTCTACCTTCCTGTCTGTTCTCTACCTTCCTGTCTGTTCTCTACCTTCCTGTCTGTTCTCTACCTTCCTGTCTGTTCTCTACCTTCCTGTCTGTTCTCTACCTTCCTGTTCTCTACCTTCCTGTCTGTTCTCTACCTTCCTGTCTGTTCTCTACCTTCCTGTCTGTTCTCTACCTTCCTGCCTGTTCTCTACCTTCCTGTCTGTTCTCTACCTTCCTGTCTGTTCTCTACCTTCCTGTCTGTTCTCTACCTTCCTGTTCTCTACCTTCCTGTCTGTTCTCTACCTTCCTGTCTGTTCTCTACCTTCCTGTCTGTTCTCTACCTTCCTGTCTGTTCTCTACCTTCCTCTCTGTTCTCTACCTTCCTGTCTGTTCTCTACCTTCCTGTCTGTTCTCTACCTTCCTGTTCTCTACCTTCCTGTCTGTTCTCTACCTTCCTGTCTGTTCTCTACCTTCCTGTCTGTTCTCTACCTTCCTGTCTGTTCTCTACCTTCCTGTCTGTTCTCTACCTTCCTGTCTGTTCTCTACCTTCCTGTCTGTTCTCTACCTTCCTGTCTGTTCTCTACCTTCCTGCCTGTTCTCTACCTTCCTGTCTGTTCTCTACCTTCCTGTTCTCTACCTTCCTGTCTGTTCTCTACCTTCCTGTCTGTTCTCTTCCTTCCTGTCTGTTCTCTACCTTCCTGTTCTCTACCTTCCTGTCTGTTCTCTACCTTCCTGTCTGTTCTCTACCTTCCTGTCTGTTCTCTACCTTCCTGTCTGTTCTCTACCTTCCTGTTCTCTACCTTCCTGTCTGTTCTCTACCTTCCTGTCTGTTCTCTACCTTCCTGTCTGTTCTCTACCTTCCTGTCTGTTCTCTACCTTCCTGTTCTCTACCTTCCTGTCTGTTCTCTACCTTCCTGTCTGTTCTCTACCTTCCTGTCTGTTCTCTACCTTCCTGTCTGTTCTCTACCTTCCTGTTCTCTACCTTCCTGTCTGTTCTCTACCTTCCTGTCTGTTCTCTACCTTCCTGTTCTCTACCTTCCTGTCTGTTCTCTACCTTCCTGTCTGTTCTCTACCTTCCTGTCTGTTCTCTACCTTCCTGTCTGTTCTCTACCTTCCTGTCTGTTCTCTACCTTCCTGTTCTCTACCTTCCTGTCTGTTCTCTACCTTCCTGTTCTCTACCTTCCTGTTCTCTACCTTCCTGTCTGTTCTCTACCTTCCTGTTCTCTACCTTCCTGTCTGTTCTCTACCTTCCTGTCTGTTCTCTACCTTCCTGTTCTCTACCTTCCTTCCTGTTCTCTACCTTCCTGTCTGTTCTCTACCTTCCTGTCTGTTCTCTACCTTCCTGTCTGTTCTCTACCTTCCTGTCTGTTCTCTACCTTCCTGTCTGTTCTCTTCCTTCCTGTCTGTTCTCTACCTTCCTGTTCTCTACCTTCCTGTCTGTTCTCTACCTTCCTGTCTGTTCTCTACCTTCCTGTCTGTTCTCTACCTTCCTGTCTGTTCTCTACCTTCCTGTTCTCTACCTTCCTGTCTGTTCTCTACCTTCCTGTCTGTTCTCTACCTTCCTGTTCTCTACCTTCCTGTCTGTTCTCTACCTTCCTGTCTGTTCTCTACCTTCCTGTTCTCTACCTTCCTGTTCTCTACCTTCCTGTTCTCTACCTTCCTGTCTGTTCTCTACCTTCCTCTCTGTTCTCTACCTTCCTCTCTGTTCTCTACCTTCCTGTCTGTTCTCTACCTTCCTGTCTGTTCTCTACCTTCCTGTCTGTTCTCTACCTTCCTGTCTGTTCTCTACCTTCCTGTCTGTTCTCTACCTTCCTGTTCTCTACCTTCCTGTCTGTTCTCTACCTTCCTGTCTGTTCTCTACCTTCCTGTTCTCTACCTTCCTGTCTGTTCTCTACCTTCCTGTCTGTTCTCTACCTTCCTGTCTGTTCTCTACCTTCCTGTTCTCTACCTTCCTGTCTGTTCTCTACGTTCCTGTCTGTTCTCTACCTTCCTTTCTGTTCTCTACCTTCCTGTCTGTTCTCTACCTTCCTGTTCTCTACCTTCCTGTCTGTTCTCTACCTTCCTGTCTGTTCTCTACGTTCCTGTCTGTTCTCTACCTTCCTGTTCTCTACCTTCCTGTCTGTTCTCTACCTTCCTGTCTGTTCTCTACCTTCCTGTCTGTTCTCTACCTTCCTGTCTGTTCTCTACCTTCCTGTCTGTTCTCTACCTTCCTGTTCTCTACCTTCCTGTCTGTTCTCTACCTTCCTGTCTGTTCTCTACCTTCCTGTCTGTTCTCTACCTTCCTGTCTGTTCTCTACCTTCCTGTCTGTTCTCTACCTTCCTGTTCTCTACCTTCCTGTCTGTTCTCTACCTTCCTGTTCTCTACCTTCCTGTCTGTTCTCTACCTTCCTGTCTGTTCTCTACCTTCCTGTCTGTTCTCTACCTTCCTGTCTGTTCTCTACCTTCCTTCCTGTTCTCTACCTTCCTGTCTGTTCTCTACCTTCCTGTTCTCTACCTTCCTGTCTGTTCTCTACCTTCCTGCCTGTTCTCTACCTTCCTGTCTGTTCTCTACCTTCCTGTCTGTTCTCTACCTTCCTGTCTGTTCTCTACCTTCCTGCCTGTTCTCTTCCTTCCTGTCTGTTCTCTACCTTCCTGTCTGTTCTCTACCTTCCTGTCTGTTCTCTACCTTCCTGTCTGTTCTCTACCTTCCTGCCTGTTCTCTTCCTTCCTGTCTGTTCTCTACCTTCCTGTCTGTTCTCTACCTTCCTGTCTGTTCTCTACCTTCCTGTTCTCTACCTTCCTGTCTGTTCTCTACCTTCCTGTCTGTTCTCTACCTTCCTGTCTGTTCTCTACCTTCCTGTTCTCTACCTTCCTGTCTGTTCTCTACCTTCCTGCCTGTTCTCTACCTTCCTGTCTGTTCTCTACCTTCCTGTCTGTTCTCTACCTTCCTGTCTGTTCTCTACCTTCCTGTCTGTTCTCTACCTTCCTGTCTGTTCTCTACCTTCCTGCCTGTTCTCTACCTTCCTGTCTGTTCTCTACCTTCCTGCCTGTTCTCTACCTTCCTGTCTGTTCTCTACCTTCCTCTCTGTTCTCTACCTTCCTGCCTGTTCTCTACCTTCCTGCCTGTTCTCTACCTTCCTGTTCTCTACCTTCCTGTCTGTTCTCTACCTTCCTGTCTGTTCTCTACCTTCCTGTCTGTTCTCTACCTTCCTGTTCTCTACCTTCCTGTCTGTTCTCTACCTTCCTGTCTGTTCTCTACCTTCCTGTCTGTTCTCTACCTTCCTGTCTGTTCTCTACCTTCCTGTTCTCTACCTTCCTGTCTGTTCTCTACCTTCCTGTCTGTTCTCTACCTTCCTGTCTGTTCTCTACCTTCCTGTCTGTTCTCTACCTTCCTGTCTGTTCTCTACCTTCCTGTCTGTTCTCTACCTTCCTCTCTGTTCTCTACCTTCCTGTCTGTTCTCTACCTTCCTGCCTGTTCTCTACCTTCCTGTCTGTTCTCTACCTTCCTGTCTGTTCTCTACCTTCCTGTCTGTTCTCTACCTTCCTGTCTGTTCTCTACCTTCCTGTCTGTTCTCTACCTTCCTGTCTGTTCTCTACCTTCCTGTCTGTTCTCTACCTTCCTGTCTGTTCTCTACCTTCCTGTCTGTTCTCTACCTTCCTGTTCTCTACATTCCTGTATGTTCTCTACCTTCCTGTTCTCTACCTTCCTGTCTGTTCTCTACCTTCCTGTCTGTTCTCTACCTTCCTGTCTGTTCTCTACCTTCCTGTCTGTTCTCTACCTTCCTGTCTGTTCTCTACCTTCCTGTCTGTTCTCTACCTTCCTGTCTGTTTTCTACCTTCCTGTCTGTTCTCTACCTTCCTGTCTGTTCTCTACCTTCCTGTCTGTTTTCTACCTTCCTGTCTGTTCTCTACCTTCCTGTCTGTTCTCTACCTTCCTGTCTGTTCTCTACCTTCCTGTCTGTTCTCTACCTTCCTGTTCTCTACCTTCCTGTCTGTTCTCTACCTTCCTGTCTGTTCTCTACCTTCCTGTCTGTTCTCTACCTTCCTTCCTGTTCTCTACCTTCCTGTCTGTTCTCTACCTTCCTGTTCTCTACCTTCCTGTCTGTTCTCTACCTTCCTGTCTGTTCTCTACCTTCCTGTCTGTTCTCTACCTTCCTTCCTGTTCTCTACCTTCCTGCCTGTTCTCTACCTTTCTGTCTGTTCTCTACCTTCCTGTCTGTTCTCTACTTTCCTGTCTGTTTTCTACCTTCCTGTCTGTTCTCTACCTTCCTGTCTGTTCTCTACCTTCCTGTCTGTTCTCTACCTTCCTGTCTGTTCTCTACCTTCCTGTCTGTTCTCTACCTTCCTGTCTGTTCTCTACCTTCCTCTCTGTTCTCTACCTTCCTGTCTGTTCTCTACCTTCCTGTTCTCTACCTTCCTGTTCTCTACCTTCCTGTCTGTTCTCTACCTTCCTGTTCTCTACCTTCCTGTCTGTTCTCTACCTTCCTGTCTGTTCTCTACCTTCCTGTTCTCTACC
>NC_140165.1:16435422-16450422 GCF_963971535.1 Notolepis coatsorum | reverse complement strand
CCAGATCAGTCCTCTGCCCCTCTGATGAGCCAGGTGAGTGGAGAGATGCTGACTCCAGATCAGTTCTCAGCCCCTGTGATGAGCCAGGTGCGTGGAGAGATGCTGACTCCAGATCAGTTCTCAGCCCCTGTGATGAGCCAGGTGCGTGGAGAGATGCTGACTCCAGATCAGTTCTCAGCCCCTGTGATGAGCCAGGTGCGTGGAGAGATGCTGACTCCAGATCAGTTCTCAGCCCCTGTGATGAGCCAGGTGAGTGGAGAGATGCTGACTCCAGATCAGTTCTCTGCCCCTCTGAGGCAGATCTGCCTCATATTGCATGTCGCCTACATCACAGACAGTAACACAACACCACACCACAGCTGTGTTCTGCAGTCGCAGCGTTTTTGTGTTCTCTCCAACAGTACCAAGGGTGAAAAGTAACTCATTACGTTTACGCTCATTACTGTAATCGTGTATCTTTATTTTTTTTTGTCATTGTAGGCCTACTTTTTTTAGTCTTTTCTTTCCACTTTTTCTTTGAAGGAGGAGATGAGGAGCACGTTCAGCCGCAGACTCATACCCTCCCCGACGCTCCACTGACCTCCTCGGTCAGTCCTTCATGCCGGCGGCCATCAGGCTCCACGACCTTGGGCTTGCAGGGACCGCTGCCAGCAGCTGGAGAACTAATGGCTGCAGAACTGAAGAACTGCTGGGGATCTCTGACCACTAAGTTTGTCTGACTATTTAACCACCCAAACCTGCACGGACTACAATGTATGTGCACCTCCTCTGCACCTTTGTTCATACTGTTTTTTTTCTCTCATCATTACTTTGATATTGTAGTGTCATCTGTCATCAGGCATCACCGAATCACAGTCATCACCTCCTCAACTGTCATCTGTCATCACCGAAACCCGACCAATCTTTCGCTGTCGACTAAAAATACACTTCTTCTATCAATATCTGAAATGAAAAAAAAAATGGAGAAAAAAAACACTAACCTTCTTACTGTCCCTATACTCCCATGCACTCCTCCTACTATACTAATATGCCTTATGTCTATGCACTCAATACTGCAGCACGCAAGTTTCAGCACTGTTTGATCATTGTTACTCAGCTGAAAGAGTTGTACCCTTCCTGCTGACTTGTCGTACAGAACTTTGTAAGTCCCTTTGGATAAAAGCGTCAGCTAAATGACTACATGAAAATTAAACTGAAATTAATCTGTCGTTCTGAATCTGGTCACCACAAATTATGCATTTTGCACACCTGTACCACTGGAAAAGCAATTGTTTGGGGCTTTCTTTCATTTGACATTAGTCTGATCATTTTCAAAGGTGCAGTGTTCCTTGCTCCATGCTATTCGGTTGTTAAGTCTGACGTGCTAAGCGTGACATTATATTCACGTCCGGGGGTCAAACGCTCCACTTCGGTTACATAGCAACCATTACCAAAGCAACCGTTTTTTGTTTTGTTTTCCCAAAAGAAAACACGGTAGCCATGGTAACGGCTGCTATGGTAACGGTTGCCATAGCAACCTTTTTTTGGGGGGTTGCTATGGTAACGGTCGCTATGGTAACAGTAACCGCACAGGTGATTGATTGATTGAAAATTGTATTAACAGATTGCAGAATGGGTACAATACTACAGTACAGCTCAATACACACAATTGTTAAGGGGATGCAGACCAGAGAAAAACTTTCGTCTTGTTTACATCAGGGTCCCCCATTTTCAATTCATAATGAATTGTAAGTAAGGGTGCAATTAGCACCGTGCAATCCATTATTTGTGGATCCCGCCCATAGTGTCTGGTCGCGTGTATATTCTCCCCAACGGAGTTTCACTTCCGCGTTCGGTTTGCGCAATCTGATTGGCCACTGACGTTTTTCTCAGCGCCAATCGTGTTACTCCTAACAATCGCGCCAGCGGGCTGTTACCCTAACCCTAACCAACTAACCCTAACCCTAACCTTAACCCATAACCTTAACCAACTAACCCTAACCCTAACCTTAACCATAACCATAACCAACTAACCCTAACCTTAACCCTAACCTTAACCAACTTCGAAAGAGAGCGACTTTGAAAGAGTCGCCAAGCTTAACCAGTTTGTTAGGAGTAGCGCGATTGTCGCTGAGAAAAACGCCAGTGGCCAATCAGATCGCGCAAACCGAACGCGGAAGTGAAACTCCGTTGGGGAAAATATACACGCTGTCTGGTCAGTAACATGGGTCTCCCAGTCCCTCCGTTCTGCAGTAAACAGAAAATAAATGTCCTGGTATCCCGTTCCCACTTTATCCAATCAGGAGGGAGAACACCACACTGGCCAATTATTCTAAACGGGTATATGAAAATATTTTATCCAAGACATTTCCCAGTAGTGATAATTTAATAAAACGTAATTTCCCACAAAGAAATACCATTTACAGCACCTTTACAGAGCTGCAACCTAGTCATAGCCAGGAGGATGTGGGCTGGTGCAGAGTCAAAGTGGGTCAATGACGCATCACTTTGCTCATTCTTGTATCATGGGCAACTCAACCGGCCCACACAGCGCCTGTGCCACTGGGATTTCTCCCGGTACTCCCGCTTGTCAAGACCAGGACCCAAGATACAGGCGGGCATTGTAGTAATATGTTTATTTAAAAAACGGGGGAAGGTTGGAGGTGGTGAGTCTGTATCAGAGAAGGCAGGCAGGCAGGCAGACAGGCAGTGGTGATCCTGAGACAGAAGAAACACAAAATGAGCGAAGCGCAAAAACACAGGAAAACTGACAGAAAAATCTGTAGAGTAATATTTCCAAAGAGAGGCCTGAAACGTCACGACCAAGTAGCTGAGTTAACGATCTGAAGAAGAGTGACTGAAGAACCGGGGTAGATGTACTGCAGGGCTGATGAGAAGATGGCCGACAGGTGTGGTTGTTGAGCAGGTCAGTGGAATAAGCTGATTGGCAGGAAGCTGCCCATATATGGTCTGCAGGAAGCTGCTCCCCTCTTAAAGGAAAACTCCAACATTTTGGGAAATTAGCTTATTTAACATCTTCCCTGGAGTTAGACAAGAAGATACATACATTTTTTGTCTCTGTGCGTGCATTTAGCTTTGGAAACAGTCGCTCCGTTAGCATAGCTTAGCTTCATCACTGGAAGTGAGGCGGTTCCCTACAGGTTTGTTGATATTCTCATTCCTTCAAAGGATCCGAACCGATTGAAGTTTATGGATACCATGACTTAAAATCCTCTTACCTTGACGATTAAAAGCCTCCCCAATTTAGAAAACAGTAATCCAATGGCTGGTATTGATAATATACTACTAACTACTGGACGCTCGGAGCTAACCGGAGCTAACACAGAACAGGATGGTAAAGCAAATATAATGACTTCCTTTCTGGGGTTTTCAAAATAAAAGTGCAACGTTTATAGCAGCGGAAAGTGTTTATTTTGTACATTATCTAACGTTAACACGAACCTAAACTAACTTTAAAAAAAATCGGATCTGAGTCACATTATGAGCAATCTGATCTGGGCCACTTTCACCTGCAGTGTGGACGTAGCCATAGGCAGGGGGAAGGTATACAGCTCTATTAGAACAAAAGACTGCCAAAGGAATAACTCTGAATGCTAAGGAAGTGATAAAGGCTCCAAGGCCATTAACCCTTTCACTGCCGCACTACCAAACGGTTTAACCCTTTCACTGCGACAATACAGAAGGTTAACCCTTTAACTGCCACGCGACAGCAGGTTAACCCTCTCACTACCACACTGCAGAAGGTTAACCCTTTACTATCACACTACAGACGGTTAACCGGAGGAAGTGATAAAGGCTCCAAGGTCATTAATGTGACACAGGAGTGTCTTACTTGAGTCTGCAGCAGCTGGATGCTCTTCTCCTATTAGACCCTCAGGTCGATACCAGACAAGCTTTTATTAGCATCGCTCTACTTCCTGTTGGCTTTCATCCGGAGACGTCCTGCGTCTCTCCTCTCCTTTATTGATTATATTCATCAGCAGGAACGGACATGTTGAGGACAAGGTCAGAGTGAGGTCGCCAGAAATTACATTTACATTTAGTCATTTAGCTGACGCTTTTATCCAAAGCGACTTACAAGTTCTGTACGGCAAGTCATCAGGAACGGCACAACTCAGCTGAGTAACAATGTTCATCAAAGTGTTGAGTGCTACAGTGTAGGTTAGTATATTAGGACAAGTGCATGACAGTAAGGTTAGTTAGGGTTCGATGTTTTTTATTTATTTATTTAGATAATGGTCAATTGTGCATTAAATGTCAGCACAGGCTACACTGATAATCTACTGCACCTTCCTTTAATTCTGGCAACTTACTTAAAGACTAGACCTTACATCTATACAGTATGTTACAGTACATCACTACTGAAGCATAGCATTACGTTTCGGCGTCTGTCACAAGATGTAGCATGGTTCAAAGTATCCAGCCCCTCACTATACCTACCTAGCAAGCTTTAATCTCACCACCTAAGTAACAGCCTCGGATTTAATGGTGAAGAAATCGTCATAACATGACGTTAATGGTGTGGAATAATAGTCGTGTGTTTGGAGTGCAAAATCTGCATTGTTACTGCGGCAGCCAGCCACAGTGGATAATAATGCTGAGTCATGCCAGGGGTTTGTGGGTGGTTGAGTGTATGTGGGTCTGAACGTGCCACAGAGGCTCCGAGCTGCCCGTCCTCCTCCTCAGAGCTGACAGACACTATTCAGCCCTCTGCCAGGCCCAAGGACACCGCAGCTCGCGCCCAATGTCAGGTCTGAATGACTCAGCATCCCTGCCTGCCTGGTCACGTACGGTAATATGTATCCTCTCTCTCTCTCCAAACACTCCCATTGCCTCAAGTTCAATTTCAAGTGTTTATTAATCCCTTTGGGAAAATTCAAGTGTCATAGCAACAGGGTGGGGGGGGGGGGGTTACAGGTAGGATAGGTAGTAATAAATAATACAACATAGAACAACGTAGTAGTAGTAGTAGTAGTAGTAGTAGTAGTAGTAGTAGTAGTAGTAGTAGTAGTAGTAGTAGTAGTAGTAGTAGTAGTAGTAGTAGTAGTAGTAGTAGTAGTAGTAGTAGTAGTAGTAGTAGTAGTAATGATAATAGTGATAACAGTAGTAGTAGTGAGCAGTAGTGAGTGGCAGGATTCAATCAGACAGTAGTAATAGTGACAATGGTTATACATGGTCCAAACCGTAGTAACACACTGCACCAGAATCCGTGCCGTGTTTATTATTAAAAGTCAGATAGTCCTAACAGTGTTTATTATTAAAAGTCAGATAGTCCTAACAGTGTTTATTATTAAAAGTCAGATAGTCCTAACAGTTCTCAAGTTCACCAGCCATTAGCTCTCCAGCCATTGGCAGCAGTCCGTGCCCACGGTCGTGGAGCCTGGTGGCTACTGGCACACAAGACTAGTCGAGGCAAGGGCGGCTGAGTGGCGCAGTGGGCAAGGCGCTCGCCACTAACGCAGGAGATGCTGGTATCGAGCCCAGCTCTCGGCGTTGCTACCGGCTTGGCCGGCCGTCATACTAACACAATTGGCAGTGTTAGAGGGTGGGTGGGGATTGGACGTTGTGGACAGCGACTCCTACAGGTCGGTGCGGCGGAAACAGGAAGTATCGGGGGCAGCGTGAGCCTCCCACGCGTTACTCCGCGCCACTGAGAGTTCGAGCTGCTGCGGTGAAAAGATGCGACAGGCTGCCTCCTCGTGTACCGGAGGGGACACGTGATGCAAGGCTTCTGTCCTCACTACAGCCGACCAGTGGGAGGCATAGTCTAGCAACGTTCAAGACAGGGGAGGGAAGAATTGGAAATACGAAATTGGGAGGGGAGAAAAATTGAAAATGGGGAGAAAAAGTGGATAAAAAAAAGACAGTAGTGTTTGTAGTGTTTGTAGTGTGTCGCGGGGGGATACGTCTATAGCTGAACGTGCTCCTCACCTTAGCTAGCTCCTCATAGAGGAGGTGGGAGGGGTTTTCCAGTATAGCCTCCTCCTCCTCTCGGCCACCACCTCTAGTTTGATCAGTTTGTGTGACTTACATTCAGACAAAGACACCATGTACATCTGCTTTGAAATGTTTTCAATTCATAACTTGATTGCGTTAATTCATCAATTCAAATCCCTCTGGGTGAATTTCATGCAGGCGCTTGAAAGGACATGTTTTTTTACTATTTAACTATCAGATTAATTGGATACTTAAACCGGACAAGAAAACAACTCTGGACTTGTTTTGCATGCAATCTCACACATCCCAGAACTGTAAACAGTCTTACACGAGGGATTTTGGTTTGGAAAATATTTGAGAAAGTGAATGATTTTGAATTTGTTCTTGTGTGCCATCCTAAATACTTCTCTTCATCTTGTGTTGTATTTACTACAGTTGACGTGACCTCAATGAATAAGGACACACAGTGCCGTAGGCTGCGTTTACACCATCTGGTGCAAGTGAATCAATGGCGATTTCGGTTTGCGCTCACATGTGCTCACAGTGAATATACAGTAAATAGGTTTTTTAGGAATTCAAATTCAAACAAAGTGCAATAAAGACCATAATAATATTCTAGGATAATCAACAACACTTGGACAAGGACCAGGGCCCTGTTCCTCGTACCTGGCTAACTGAGTTAGCCGGATCATTTTCAGGATAGCTTGACTTAAGCCAGACCTTTCCGTTCCCCGACGTCGGATTGTCTAAATCGCTATGGCAACATATCAGAAAGTTTGAACCTGGTCGAGGGCAGGGTTTAGTTCAGTTAGCTCAATAACCTGCATGGCCACACCCTCGCAAAGAAATGCAGCTCGCTTCCTGAAATAATTCTCACAGTCTAGATCCCATTATACCATTCTGAATTATGTTTTTGTGCTTCGTTCTTCTAGAGGGGGCTTTTGAAATGTAAAATAATAGACCTAAAATGCTGATAATAAATTTTCTTTGTCCTAAATAATGCACGTTATATATACGGCGCTCGCGAGGTGCGATACACACACTATGTGGTTATTTTAATAACGCTGAGCATTGCAAATGTGAATCCCGCTGGGATATTTTTAATGAATTAAACCTATCGGGCGTTTGGCTCTGATTGTTTCATATTTTAGCATACCGTGCGGCAAAGGGAACCGCTCCCGCCTACCTCCGGTCAATGGTCTCTAACTACACACCCTCAAGACCCCTACGCTCTGCATCTTCTGGCCGCCTCAGACCTACTCCTATCCAAGCTCCGGGAGGGTCATCAAAGAGAAGTCGCCTATTCTCAGTCCTTGCCCCACAATGGTGGAATGAACTACCCACCCCAGTTAGGACAGCCGAATCACGTCCAATCTTTCGCCGTCGACTAAAGACGCACTTCTTCAACCATTATCTGAATTTTTAAAAAAAACAATAAAAATAAAAAATCTAACCCTAACTAACCGTACTGTCATGCACTTGTCCTAATAAACTAACCTACACTGTAGCACTCAACACTTTGATGAACATTGTTGCTCAGCTGATAGAGTTGTGCCCTTCCTGATGGCTTGTCGTACAGAACTTGTAAGTCGCTTTGGATAAAAGCGTCAGCTAAATGACTAAATGTAAATGTAAATGTAAATATTCTCCGCTGTTGATGTATTTGCTTAACGGAGCGCCCGGATTGTGTTTCATTCAAGCATAATTTGAAGCGTCTTTATGCGTGCCGCGTGGACTGTGGATTATGAATTACGAGGATTCTGAATCTGTGGATTGTTGAATTGTATCACTGTCACTCACGTTATTGTGATATTGTAACTGGGATTAAAATGTCTGATGAGATGCGCTGTTTGACAGATTTGAGAAATTGAATGAGCCGTTGACGTTTTGACAAATTAATTTGAGAAAATGCATTTATCTGTTCAAGCACTGTTATCTGATGATGAACATGAGGTGTCACTGGTATAAACCAAAGGTTAATCAATTCAATGAATGGATGTCCAAAACAGATTCAAACCTGATTAATAGTGAAACTGTATAGCCTCCCTCCAAGCTCTCTGACACCGTTATTTCGGGGGTCGCGCCTTGAAAACGTTGTTTATATATAAAGTACATGATACCTAAGCCGAGCACATACAGTACAGATATCCTCATAAGTATCTATTATTTCGTATCAATTAGATACTCTTTGGGCTTGTTTGTATCTACTTATTCTGAAAGAGTTGAACTAATTATTTTCGCTATAAGATATCATTCCATTATTCATTCCATTAAGCCTACTGCCAGCAGGCACATTTAAAGAAATATAATCTGATTGATTGGGGTAATGAGGGACTTAACATTAGCCTATAGATTATGCAGTTTACATTTACATTTACATTTAGTCATTTAGCTGACGCTTTTATCCAAAGCGACTTACAAGTTCTGTGCGACAAGACAGCAAGAAGGGTATAACTCTATCAGCTGAGTAACAATGTTCATCAAAGTGTTGCGTGTTACAGTGTAGGTTAGTTTATTAGGACAAGTGCATGACATTAAAGTTAGTCGGGGTTAGATTTTTTTTTTTTTTTTTTTTTTTTTTTTTATCATTTCAGATAATGGTTGAAGAAGTGAGTCTTTAGTCGACGGCGAAAGATTGGACGGGATTCGGCTGTCCTAACTGGGATGGGTAGTTCATTCCACCATTGTCCTTGTCCTGGTCCTTGCGAATGAGCTAGCTGTACCCAGCTAGCTAATGTGTCAGCTAGCTGGGTACCCAGCTAGCTCATTCGCAAGGACCATTTTGTGAATGAGCTAGTTGGTTACCCAGCTAGCTAATGTGTTTTTGCGAATGAACTAGCTGGGTACCTAGCTAGCTCATTCGCAAGGACCATTTTGTGAATGAGCTAGTTGGTTAACCAGCTAGCTAATGTGTCTTTGCGAATGAAACTAGCTAGGTACACATTTACTACTACTACTACTACTACTACTACTACTACTACTACTACTACTACCCTGTGGGGTTCCGCAGGGTTCTGTGCTAGGGCCAATGCTGTTCTCCCTATATATGTTTCCCCTAAGCCAGATTATTAAACGTTTTAATGGAATATTTTATCAATTTTATTCGGATGACATCCAATTGTATTGTTCTTTTAAGCCCAGTGAGTGTAATCGTTTTTGCATTATTAATGAATGCATCGATGCCATCAAGAGCTGGATGGCTGATCATTTCCTTCAGCTTAATGCAAGTAAGACAGAAGCCCTCATTATTGCTCCCGACCACATCATCCCCATTATAAAAAATTCTATTGGACCCTTAGGTCAGTGTGTCAAACCTCATGTGAGGAACTTAGGTGTAATTTTTGATGACTCTCTGTCTTTTAACAGCCATGTCAACCAGCTCACACTGTCATGTTTTTATCAGCTCAGAAACATTGCCAAATTAAGATTTGTTGTTTCTAGAGCTGAAATGGAAATGATCATCCATGCTTTTATTTCATCACGCCTGGACTATTGCAATTCAATTTTTACCTGTCTGGATAAATCTGTGCTAAACCGCTTGCAAATCATTCAAAATGCAGCGGCAAGGCTTTTAACTGGGACAAGTAGGCGTGCCCACATCACCCCTATTTTATCCACTCTACATTGGCTCCCCATTAATTATCGTGTCCATTTTAAAATTCTTGTTTTAACTTTTAAAGCCCTCCAAGGTAGATCCCCTGTGTAAATTTTTTATTTACTGTGCCCCTACTCCCCCAGTCGTGCACTTAGGTCCTCCCACCAAAATCTCCTGGTTGTCCCACGGACCCGGTTAATAACAAAAGGTGACCGGTCCTTCCAATTTATGGCCCCTACCCTTTGGAACACCCTCCCCCTTTCTCAAGTTTCAAGTTCAAGTTTCTTTAATAGTTGTCATACAGAAGTACAGAATACTTTTGTACAAAATGCTTCTTACTGTTGCGCTCCAGAGACTGTGCATGACAAGATAAGTATGAAATAAAAACATGGTAAAAATTAGAAGTAAAAAAAAAAAAGAGGTCACAGTGTTCAGTTTAGACATATGTACAATGTTCGTAGACGTAGTTACCATACAATATACAATACTGTGCAGTGTACTAATATACAATACTATACTATATAGTGCAAGGCATAAATGGACGAGGTGCAGTTTAGGTACAATTCACAGTAGGTGTACGAGTTGTAGTGCAAATCCTTTATCAATAAATATAAAGTGTAAGTGTGTTTGTGTGATCTAAAGTGTGGAGAGTGGGTGCTGCAGTGTGTTGTTTGTTTGAGTGAGTGTGTGCGTGTGGGTGTGTGTGCTGTGTGCATTTGATGGTTGTTGCATAGTGATTATTGTTCGTTTAGCGATTATTGTTCGTTTAGCAGCCTGATGGCCTGGGGATAGAAGCTCCTTCTGAGTCTTTCTGTGCTCGCCTTAAGACTCCGGTATCGCTTGCCTGACGGCAGCAGTTCAAAGAGGCAGTTGTTCGGGTGGCTCGAGTCCTTAATAATTCTCTTAGCCTTCCCCTTGCACCGCTTGTTGTAAATGTTCTGGAGGGTGGGAAGCCCCCCTCTAATTGTGCGTTCGGCTGAACGTGTCACTCTTTGTAGTCTGCTACGGTCTTGTGCAGTGCTATTCCCAAACCAGGAGGTGATGTTGCCGGTCAGGATGCTCTCTATTGTACATGAGTAGAAGTTCCTAAGGATCTTCTGACTGACTTGGAACTTCCTTAGGCGCCTGAGGAAGTAGAGGCGTTGTCGTGCCTTCTTCACAACACTGTCAATGTGTGTGGTCCATGTCAAGTCCTCGGATATGTGGGCTCCGAGGTACTTGAAACTGTTCACTCTCTCAACCGGTGCCCCGTCGATGCTGAGGGGGCTGTAGTCCTTGACCCCCGACCTCCTGAAGTCCACAATCATCTCTTTTGTTTTGCTGACGTTCAGGGAGAGGCAGTTCTCCTGACACCACTGTGACAGGTTCTCTACCTCTTCCAGGTAGGCCCTTTCGTCGTTGGCAGAGATCAGGCCCACCACTACTGTGTCATCAGCAAATTTGATGATGGTGTTGTTGTTCCGCTGTGCTACGCAGTCATGTGTGTACAGGGAGTAGAGGAGGGGGCTCAGAACACAGCCCTGGGGGGCCCCTATGTTGAGCGTGATGGATGAGGAGGTGCAGTTGCCGGCTCTTACCACCTGGGGTCTGCCCGTCAGGAAGTCCAGGACCCACTGGCACAGGTCATAGTTCAAGCCCAGGTCCCTGAGCTTGGCTATGAGTTTGGAGGGGACTATGGTATTGAATGCTGAGCTGTAGTCGATGAACAGCATTCTCACATAGTTCCCCTGCCTCTTGTCCAGATGTGATGCTGCTGTGTGCAGCACATGGGCTATGGCGTCCTCCGTGGACCTGTTGGGGCGATATGCAAATTGCAGAGGGTCCAGGTTGATGGGGAGGGAGGAACAGATGTAGCCCTTCACTAGCTTCTCAAAGCACTTCATGGCTATGGAGGTGAGGGCTACAGGGCGGTAGTCGTTGAGGCAAGCGGGCGTAGATTTTTTGGGTACAGGGATGATGGTGGACTTCTTCAGACAGGTGGGGATGACGGCCTGTTCCAAGGACAGGTTGAAGATGTCAGTGAATACCGGGGCCAGTTGGTCGGCACAGACTTTTAGGACGCGGCCGGGGATGCCGTCCGGTCCTGCTGCCTTCCTGATATCCACTTTTTTAAAGATCCGTCTCACCTCATGCTCTGTTACCCTGAACACTGAGTCTCCATCAGCAGACCCCCCCCCCCCCCCATTGCTGTGGTTTGTAGGCTGGTGTTGTTATTCACAGCCTCAAACCTCGCATAGAAGGAGTTGAGATCATTTGCTAAGGAGATGTCACTGTTCAGTTTGAGGGGGGTTCCTTTGTAGTCTGTCATTGTTCTGAGGCCCTGCCACATGCCTCTAGAGTCAGCCTGTTCAAACTGAAGTTCAACTTTATCCCTGTAACGCCGTTTTGCCTCTATTACTGCTCTCCTGACGTTGTATCTTGCCATCTTGTGTTCTTCCATGTTGCTTGTCACCAGCCCGGTGTTGTATGCTGATGTGCGCACTTTCAGAGCCTCACGGACGGATTTGTCTACCCAGGGCTTTTGATTTGGGTAGATATTAATTTTGGTGGAGGGGATTATTACTTCTACCTGAGTACAGACATAGTCAATCACCGTTTCGGTGTATTCGTTAATATTGGCTGTGTTCTATGCGTTCACTTGACTCCCTATCCACTTTTAAGGAACAGTTGAAAACGTTTTTATTCAGACAGGCTTTTAAATAATTCCTGGTTGTATACGTTGTTTATTTATTTATAATTGTTGTTTTGTTTTTAGTTGCACTCATATTTAGTTATTTAATTGTAACTATGCCTATGCTTACGATGTGTCAGAATTGTTTTATGTGTAGTGCGTTCATCTCTATGTTGCTATGTTTTACTTCTGTGAAGCACTTTGTGATTTTATCTGAGAAAGGTGCTATACAAATAAAGTTTACTTACTTACTTACTTACTTACTTACTTACTTACTTACTTACTTACTCATTCGCAAGGACCATTTTGCGAATGAGCTAGTTGGTTAACCAGCTAGCTAATGTGTCTTTGCGAATGAAACTAGCTAGGTACACATTTACTACTACTACTACTACTACTACTACTACTACTACTACTACTACTACTACTACTACTACTACTACTACTACTACTACTACTACTACTACTACTACTACTACTACTACTACTACTACTGTTGCTGCTGCACTGTGGGCGATCTCTGACCTCTCTGATGACATACATGTACAGTATGTGGGGGACAGAGTGTGTATGTGTAACTGGGAGGGATATCCATTTATTTTCTTTAGCTGGATGAATATGAACAACTTGAGAGAAGACAGGATACTTTGTTTAAGACCAAGCTGTATTTATGTAATCTGTATTTACATAATGAAATGTAATGTGTAATGTAATAATGGAACACTGCTACAGTATTTTTGGTGTCTTTGAGGGTTGGGCACTTTGTGTGCATGACACGAAAATAAAATAATCAATCAATCAATCAATCATGTATTTCAATGAGACAATACTATATTAAGTCTCACACCAATGCACAAGCAGGTGAGGCAAGGACAGGTGTGTTCTGACAGGTGTTCTGACAGGTGTCCTGACAGGTGTTCTGACAGGTGTGTCCTGACAGGTGTTCTGACAGGTGTGTTCTGACAGGTGTTCTGACAGGTGTTCTGACAGGTGTTCTGACAGGTGTGTTCTGACAGGTGTTCTGACAGGTGTTCTGACAGGTGTTCTGACAGGTGTTCTGACAGGTGTCCTGACAGGTGTTCTGACAGGTGTGTCCTGACAGGTGTTCTGACAGGTGTGTTCTGACAGGTGTTCTGACAGGTGTCCTGACAGGTGTTCTGACAGGTGTGTCCTGACAGGTGTTCTGACAGGTGTGTTCTGACAGGTGTTCTGACAGGTGTTCTGACAGGTGTTCTGACAGGTGTCCTGACAGGTGTTCTGACAGGTGTGTCCTGACAGGTGTTCTGACAGGTGTTGACAGGTGTTCTGACAGGTGTGTTCTGACAGGTGTGTTCTGACAGGTGTTCTGACAGGTGTTCTGACAGGTGTTCTGACAGGTGTGTTCTGACAGGTGTGTCCTGACAGGTGTTCTGACAGGTGTTCTGACAGGTGTGTTCTGACAGGTGTGTCCTGACAGGTGTCCTGACTTTTGATATCTTTTTTTCAGCTATTGATTGAAGAAGTGGGTTTTTAGTTGATGGCGGAACATTTTGTATGCAAGATCTGGTAATGTACAATTCATGATTTGTCTGAGAAAGCACTCCAGTGATCAAGTTATTTCTATGTTATTACACAGTAATTACTCTATGAGTTCTGTAGCCTAATATAAAATGCAACAGATTTCTTTCCAAATATAGCAAACAGAGGTTTGTGATTTCACTTGAACATGGTGTTACACATTTGGGTTGAATATCTGAAAAGATGCTCAGCTAAGCTATAAAATATGCTCACCTAAGCTATAAAAGATGCTGATCTAAGCTATAAAAGTTAGTATATACTGGGGGCAGTATAGGGTGTACTCCAGCTGGTGACTGAAGGGTGGCTGGTATTACATCCAATGTGTCCACCATCTCTGCCTAAGTGCCCTTGAGCAAGGCACTGCACCCCAAAACTACTCCTGCTACTATTACTACTACAGAAAAGGTGAAAGGTGAAATGTGAAATGGTGAGGTTATGGAACCGCCTGGTCCAGCTGCCAAATGACAGGGTGACAAAAAAGATATTTAACTGGGACAGAGCACACGGTCATCCCTGGTCAAGAGAGATGTGCATGATTTCTTTCTTCTGCTGACTTATGTATGATTTTTATGAACAATCTTTACTACTACTACTACTACTACTACTACTACTACTACTACTACTACTACTACTACTACTACTACTACTACTACTACTACTACTACTACTACTACTACTACTACTACTACTACTACTACTACTACTACTACTACTACTGCTACTGCTGCACTGTGGGCGACCCTGCTCTCTGACCTCTCTGATGACACACATGTACAGTATGTGGAGGATGGTGTGTGTATGTGTAACTGGGAGGGATATGTGAAAGGATACATTTAAATTGCCTTGTGTACATCGATAAATACAGTAATCTTCTTCTTATATTGATATGAAAAAGACACAGTAACTGTATATACTGTATATATAAATGTATTCTTACCATATATATATATATATATATATATATATATATATATATATATATATATATATATCCACATCTGTCTGTACATACCTGCATATAATCCTTTTTACATATCTGTAGCAGACTGTAGATACTATATCTATAACTGTACATATTCCTTACCTACTCTTACTAGTTACGCTGCTGGCTAGTACGACTTACTACCATAGTGTCTTTATACCTGTATCACTGTACATATGAATACTACAACTCTGTACATACATCTGATTAGCACTATACTCAGTAGTACTAATTCTATACTATGGTTGGATGGCAAAT
>NC_140165.1:16327922-16432922 GCF_963971535.1 Notolepis coatsorum | reverse complement strand
TTACATAACACATTCAGTGTGTGTGCGTGCGTGTCTGTGTGTGTGTGTGTCTGTGTGTGTTTGTGTGTGTGTGTGTCTGTGTGTGATATGAGAGACCGCTGAGGTGACAACTGCGCTCTGTTGCCTTGGCGACCAGAACATGGCATCTCCCCCTTCGTTGGAGCAGGAAATTACCACCTGCGACTCGGAGGGCAAGAGTTCATCTGTAGAGTCATGATGTCATATCCTGCTCACTGCGGCAACTGCACACCCAGGAATACTCACGGCAACAACAACAACAAAACTGTGTTCTAGAACACCAGAGATGTGCTGCTGTATTCCAGGTAAAGTATGTATGTATATACCTTATTACTAAATGTACAGGTATATATACCTTATTACTAAATGTACAGAGTGTATACCTTATTACTAAATGTACAGAGAGAGTATATACCTTATTACTAAATGTACAGAGTATATACCTTATTACTAAATGTACAGAGTGTATACCTTATTACTAAATGTACAGAGTGTATACCTTATTACTAAATGTACAGAGTGTATACCTTATTACTAAATGTACAGAGAGTGTATATACCTTATTACTAAATGTACAGAGAGTGTATATACCTTATTACTAAATGTACAGAGAGTGTATATACCTTATTACTAAATGTACAGAGAGTGTATATACCTTATTACTAAATGTACAGAGTATATACCTTATTACTAAATGTACTTATTACTAAATGTACAGTGTATATACCTTATTACTAAATGTACAGAGTGTATATACCTTATTACTAAATGTACAGAGAGTGTATATACCTTATTACTAAATGTACAGAGTATATACCTTATTACTAAATGTACTTATTACTAAATGTACAGAGAGTGTATATACTTTATTACTAAATGTACAGAGAGTATATATACCTTATTACTAAATGTACAGAGAGTGTATATACCTTATTACTAAATGTACAGAGAGAGTATATACCTTATTACTAAATGTACAGAGAGTATATATACCTTATTACTAAATGTACAGAGAGAGTGTATATACTTTATTACTAAATGTACAGAGAGTGTATATACTTTATTACTAAATGTACAGAGAGTATATATACCTTATTACTAAATGTACAGAGAGAGTGTATACCTTATTACTAAATGTACAGAGTATATACCTTATTACTAAATGTACAGAGTGTATACCTTATTACTAAATGTACTTATTACTAAATGTACAGTGTATATACCTTATTACTAAATGTACAGAGAGTGTATATACTTTATTACTAAATGTACAGAGAGTATATATACCTTATTACTAAATGTACAGAGAGAGTATATACCTTATTACTAAATGTACAGAGAGAGTATATACCTTATTACTAAATGTACAGAGTGTATATACCTTATTACTAAATGTACAGAGAGTGTATATACTTTATTACTAAATGTACAGAGAGTATATATACCTTATTACTAAATGTACAGAGAGAGTATATACCTTATTACTAAATGTACAGAGAGAGTATATACCTTATTACTAAATGTACAGAAAGAGTATATACCTTATTACTAAATGTACAGAGAGAGTATATACCTTATTACTAAATGTACAGAGAGAGTATATACCTTATTACTAAATGTACAGAGAGAGTATATACCTTATTATTACTAAATGTACAGAGAGAGTATATACCTTATTACTAAATGTGCAGAGAGAGCATATACCTTATTATTACTAAATGTACAGAGAGTGTATGTACCTTATTATGTACCACATAGGTATGACAATGGCTCAGGAGGTAGAGCGGTCGTCCGGTAATCGGAAGGTTCCCGGTTCAATTCCGGATCTTCCCAGCTGTGTGTCAAAGTGTCCTTGAGCAAGGCACTTAACCCCTTCACTGCTCCCGATGACAGGTTGGCACCTTGCACGATTGCCTCTGCCGTCGGTGTGTGTGCATGTGTAAATAAATGGGTGAAGGTGAGGCATGAGTGGCAAAGCGCTTTGGATAAAAGAAAGTATCTGCCTCCAATGTCACCAAGACAAAGTCCTTGTATTCAGCAAATGAAGTCTTTGTGATTGATTCAGATCCTGACAGGGTCATCTCACACGGCTGGTGCCAGGAGAGACAGGTCTCAGGCCGTGGGTCAAATGCCAAAAAAGTGTCTCTGTGATTACTCCTCACAAGTCATCTTTCAGTCCCAATTTTTTGCATATCCCTCCTAGTTACACATACTGTACACACAGTCCTCATATCCCTCCTAGTTACACATACTGTACACACAGTCCTCATATCCCTCCTAGTTACACATACTGTACACACAGTCCTCATATCCTTCCTAGTTACACATACTGTACACACAGTGCTCATATCCCTCCTAGTTACACATACTGTACACACAGTCCTCATATCCCTCCTATAGTTACACATACTGTACACACAGTGCTCATATCCCTCCTAGTTACACATACTGTACACACAGTCCTCATATCCCTCCTAGTTACACATACTGTACACACAGTGCTCATATCCCTCCTAGTTACACATACTGTACACACAGTCCTCATATCCCTCCTAGTTACACATACTGTACACACAGTGCTCATATCCCTCCTAGTTACACATACTGTACACACAGTGCTCATATCCCTCCTAGTTACACATACTGTACACACAGTGCTCATATCCCTCCTAGTTACACATACTGTACACACAGTCCTCATATCCTCCTAGTTACACATACTGTACACACAGTCCTCATATCCCTCCTAGTTACACATACTGTACACACAGTCCTCATATCCCTCCTAGTTACACATACTGTACACACAGTCCTCATATCCCTCCTAGTTACACATACTGTACACAGTCCTCATATCCCTCCTAGTTACACACACACACAGTCCTCATATCCCTCCTAGTTACACATACACACAGTCCTCCACACATATGCATTTAATCAGAGAGCTCAGATCACATGGTTGTCTGCAGTGCAGTGCCCCTGGAGCAGTTTTGGGGTTCAGTGCCTTGCTCAAAGGCACTTAGGCAGAGATGGAATACAACCTCCTGTCGGGGGCCGGGGACCTTTCGGTTACTAGCCGGCCTGGTGTTGGCTGGATGAACCATACTTTTCATAGGCTAATCTATTGACAATAACACAAATGTTTACATTACACAACGTATCTTTTAATGGAGGCCTTACACAGAATGGTTAGAATGTCCATGTGTCCTCCATGTTGGAAGAGATGATGGTTGTTATGTACAATACAATGGGTGCAATGTGTTGACTTATGAGAAATGTATAAACAAAAACTTTATTAATTGGATCTTCAACATAGTGGACCAGTACTATCATGTGTTTTCAGTGTTTTATCTACAGAACAGAAACTAGGTATTTTCTTGTGAGATTGGTTACCAATGGTTACAGGGCAGCCAAGAAATAGAACTACACAAGCATTCCGTGCAAGGCCTCTGTTCTATCAGAATGAATGAATGAATGAAAACTTTATTTAACAGATTGCAGAATGGGTACAATACAGTACGGCTCAATACATACAATTGTTAAGGGGATGCAGACCTGAGAAAGACGTTTGTCTTGTTTCCATCAGGGTCCCCCATTTTCAATTCATATAGACTCTGACTGAGTTCTTTGGGTTCATGTTATTAGACTGCTGAGGACTCAGGGCTTTGAGTCTATCGCCATCTAGTGGTGCCACAAGCCAACAACTCTGACCCATGTACAATAATGCTGCAACGTATATTTATTCGTACTGAATATATATCTATCCACATCTGTCTGTAGTCTGTACATACCTGCATATAATCCTTTTTACATATATCTGTAGAAACTATATCTATATCTGTACATAATATATCCTTGAACTACTCCTACTAGTTACGCTGCTGGCCAGTATGACTTACTACCATAGTGTCTTTATACCTGTATCACTGTACATATTAATACTACAACTCTGTACATACATCTGATTAGCACTATTATTCAGTAGTACTCATTTATATATTTTATATCCAGTTTAATTGCTTGTACATTGTCTATTACTATTGCACTTTACTGTTACATTTGCGCTCTGGTTGGATGCCACACTTATTTTTGTTGTACTGTACATCAAAGTATTAAGAGCTGTGTTCTATTAAGTGTTACACTTAAGTGATACACTGCTCTGTTGTAAATGTTATTGTATATTTTTATTGAACTATTTTATCACACTTTTTTACTCTGTCTATTCTATTTTATTATTTTTATTACTGCCTATTTTTAAACTACCTCTTTTATCTTTTTTATGCCTGTATTTTTTACTGCTGTGAAGCACTTTGAATAGCAATTTCTGTATGAAAAACTATACAAATAAAGTTTATTAATATTTATTATATTACTTGTGCTGTATAATTACAAAACATTTTAATCTAATATAATCTAAATGTAGCACCCTGAATATGTGACTATTATTCAGAAGTGCTGACTTGCCTTTTATCTCCCCTTTGTGCACAAAGACATATTAACTAGTTTCCATTGATATTCCCTCGAACAATGACGCAGGTTTCTCCTTCTCTCACCGGCTGGAATATGGATTATAAACAGTAAACTGAATCATATTCTATCCACCCAGTTCTTCCTGTGGGGCTAGTTGGCGGTACCAGCAGGGGGCGGCGGTGGCAGGCGGAGCGCACGAGAGAGGCATAGAGGGAAGCAAGTCAACTGGAACGGAAGTGAGGAGAGCCAGCCTCTTCGACATTGGACTTGGATCTGGTCGGTCGTGTCTTGAAAGAGCCCCGTTGTGGACCACACGGGTGAACGTATTGAACTTGAATATATTACGGGTTATATTATAAATATAAGCGTAGTAGCGTGTTGCATGTCCCCACTGAACAACCCTAGTGATACAACAAGTTATCCTAGAAGAAAGCGGTATAGCCAAGTGTTGGCTTATGTTAAAGATATCCCCTCCAGTGAGGTGCCCAGCCAGCGTGGCTTGAAGAGGACCGGTGATTAGAGGCACCCTGCATAGTTGTATGTTTCGGCTAGCAGGAGGGCTGTCTAGGACCCACAGAGTAGCTTCAGTTAAGGTAGGGCCCAGATTATTATCGCACGTCGACCCAGCACCGGCAGCCAGCAGCCTGTCTTCACCGGCGTTCTACATCTGCTCTGCACCGGCGGTCGTCAGCCCAGCACGGGAGTTCGTCCCGTCCAGCAGAGGTCGCCATCACCCAGCACGCGCCTTCAGCCCGCTACTGCTCCCTCTGCCCCACACCGCTTGCTAGCTCCTGTGACGAGAGCGTTCGACGCCATCTTACCACCCGGACAGTGGTGGTGCAGCGAGGCCGCCATCTTGGTTGAGTACATTAGCGCTTCGGTGCTCAGGATCCTATTGCACAGTACACAGTGTGGCGCGGCCTACGGGCGAAGCTAATGTTGCTAACTACAGTTCATAGGGGTACCCCATAAACATTACATGCCGGCATTAGTATAGGACTTTTGTTTGGTAAAGTGGGCCCACCTTTTTCATTTTCTTTGAGTGTGATAACGTGTTTGTTCTTTAATAATATTTTCCCATCTAATTAACCCTTCCCCTGTGGGGAGGTTACCGACCTGTTGTATTATAAGTAAAGCCTTAGAGAGGTATTATCACTACCATATAATTAAAGCCTGAGAGAGGTATTATCCCTGGTACTAACCCAGACGTGGGTGATGAGTCAAGCACATTGAAGTATACTATACTTGGGTCGGCAATACCTGGTTCTATACGGTGTGGGTGTATAATCTAAGTGTCTATAAGGTATTGAGTTACAAATTGGGTAATAGTAAGACTTCATTCTATTTGACCCATTGCTATTAAATCTTTGTAACTGACCAGTATAAGTAACAATAAAGAATTAGATGGGAGTTCTGTGTGCGTGTCCATTCCTGAGCCTATGAACAACTCTTTTGGTGTGGGTAACGTTAATACAATTAACCCCTTCCTATCCAACTTTTCCCTTTTTACTATAAGGTTTCTAATGTCACCGAGGGAGGGTACTGCTTGCGGGAGGAACTAAGTTATTTATTTACAATTCAGTCACTAGGTGTGGGAGGGTTAAAGGAGGTATTGGGGGAAGTGAGAGCGAGTTGGCGAGTACTGCTGACCGCCCTGGAAGGGCGAGGAAGACCAGAGTACCAGACCAGGTTGGTAAATCCCGGGCCCCATCCACTCCCACTGCCGGCCTCCAGTTGACGCTCCAGACCCAAAGACGAAGGTGCAGTCAGACGGAGCTCTACTGTGTCCCGCTACCCAGTGGCTGTGCACACCCGTTCCCACGAAGCAGGGATAATCCACCCTGCTACATAAAGGAACAAGCAATGTGTCAAATCAGATTTTACACCTACATTACATCACCCAGGTTTGAACATTATTTTCTTTTCTTGTTCAGGCTTAACACGAATAACCATCAAATCTGGGACACGTGTGTGTGTGTGTGTGTGTGTGTGTGTGTGTGTGTGTGTGTGTGTGTGTGTGTGTGTGTGTGTGTGTGTGTGTGTGTGCGTGTGTGTGTGTGTGTGTGTGTGTGTGTGTGTGTTAGGTGTAGATTGGGGGTGCTGTGAGGGTGAGAACGTAATTTGCAGACAGGGAAGAGAGGAGGCAGAGACGGCAGCCGCAGGATATATATACAGACTTTACTGGGATGACGAAACAATACAAAACGTTAGGTTATGACTATAACCAAGTTCTGTTAGTTAGGGCGATGCTTGGCTTCGCCTTCTGCACTATCTCGCGTACGTGCACGCGTACTGAATAAACCACAAATGTACCTCTAATACCAGTATTAGTCTGACCACACCCCTCATCAGCTTACCTTCATAAGCAGGTGTGTGGTCACCTGCTCTCCTCCTTCCCAAGCTTTCACCACAAGGTGAGGTCAAGGGCTGCAGCGGCCGTCCGAAGCCAAGCATCGCCCTAACTAACAGAACTTGGTTATAGTCATAACCTAACGTTCTGTATCGTTAGGGCTCAGCTTGGCTTCGCCTTCTGCACAAGGGAGGCCAAGCGGAGCCACTTGGCTGACAAATACACCCCGCTGACAGCCCCCCAAAACCATCAGAACAGGGAGGGCCGAGCCCCCCCGACCCCCCCTAATGGAGGGTATCCCCCCTATTAGAGGCTTCACGGGAAGGCGACGGACCCGACCGTGCGAAGAGCTCTCAAGCAACTTAACGCACAGGGTGAGCAGACCGTGGCTTGACCCACGACTACACACACGCACAACCCGCATGCCACCCGGGAACGAACGGAGGAACAACCTCGTTACTGCCCCCAGAATCACGGGGTCAAGGGCAAACCCAACCCCGTGGCAAGGCCGTAGCAGCGGAGCACGAAGGAAGACCCAGACCCACCAAAAGGACTGGACTCCCTGGAATGGGGGCCCGGAGAAGTCCATGATGCCAGCATCAAGACCCCACCAGGTGGGCACGTAGTGCCCCGCCCCCCACATCGCCAGCGTATTCGGACAAAGGCCCCTCAGTTACTGCACCTGGTATTCCCAGGCGGAACCAACCAGGCCAGTAAGCCGAGCGGGCCCCGTCCCCCCAATAGTACACCGCCTGGCACACTGACCCTGCAGAATAGGCAGTCAGCATGGCCGTAAGCACACAAAAAAGGTTAACCAACGGAAGCAGGCAGCGCACCGGGGAAAAACCAGGCAACAGGCTGTTAACCCTAGCCTGGAGACTGCGGACGAGACAGGCGCCAGAGGGGACAGCTGAACACAGCCGCCCCGGCGGAAGGAGCGTAAGCTGGCGGTGTTGCATGACCAAGCCTCCATTTAACAACCCCCACCCAGAGGGGTCGAGGCAGAGAAGGCTGACACGATTGGCAGACGTCATGAACGTGCAGGGGCACCCTCAACCGGTGAACCCGGGAGTTGACACTGCTCCAACACACCAGGGAATCAACCACCTCGGTGTTACCCAATGCGGTGGTTGTTCCTATAACCCCTCAAGAAAAAACTCCAAAACACACCTGCGGGTATACACCGGCTATACCGCAGTACAAGTGTTTCAGTTTCCAAAAAGGGTTAACCCAGGCCTACGGGTCGCAAACATCACTTCGGACCGGGCCTGGCGGTACGGGAAGCACAGGGTCACCAGAGGAGGTCAAAAAACCACCCCCACAGGCCCCTCTTCGCCATGCGTGAGAGAGGAGCGAAAAACAATGGAGAACCAGCCCCTAAGCACACCGTACCTGGTATTCCCCGGCGGTCTCCCAACCAAGTACTAACCAGGACCAACCTGTGTAGCGGCCGAGATCCGACGAGATCGAGCGCGTACAGAATGGCATGGCTGTAAGCCATGACGACAGTGCTGAGTAAAAACATACCCAACCAGGGTCTCCATAGCGCTTAACCCTGTGACACCCAGACCGACCTGGCATTTTTCCCCCTGAAAAAAGCCCAAGTCCCTCAGGGTACCAGAACAGCAGATCTGCATCCCCGGCGGACAACGGGTTCAACTGATCTGGACCAGCGTGACCAGAACCAGTCCCGTGCCCTAACCACGCCGACATGCCCCAGGAAAAGGGCAGATATGCGTGTTGATCTTAACATGAAAAGAAGGCGCCACCCAGACGTCGGGACGAACCGCGCCTGGTGGCCCACCCCAAGGGCGTGAGACCCCACTACATATGTTCAGATCCATCCCGTCATCATCCCCCAGACATGAACGAGGATCCGTCGACAACCCACCCAGGTCATGGGATGTGGTCGCCGGAAGAGGAAAAACCCCCATCTCAGTTGCTTTATAAAAACGCTGTTTCAACCACAAGCAACTAAGGCGTGCCAGTCAATCGCCTGTTTACAGCGAGCTAGCACTATACGTGCGTCGGGACACACCCCCATCAATGAACAGGCTATTTAGACCTGCCATTGAATCCCCAAGGCGCCCAGGGGAACGACAAGAGGGGTGTGACACTCCCTAACTCCAACACTTCTGGAATAGAAAGAAGGAAGCATCAACAGTATGTATCCCAGTCTACACAGCCGGGGTAAAAAATGTACACATTTTTACATCCCACCACCCTCCCATAGGAAAGAGACGGGGATCCCCAGAGAGACTTCCCACGCGAGCTGTACAGATTGAAAAGAATATATTGCACCTTGAGCCATGTAAAAAACTGGTTTTAGGGCCTCCGGGGAAGAGGCACCGAACCCATACACACTCAATAAACGAATTGAATCGAATATACATACAATAGAAAAGGACCCTTCTAGAGGGTCCACTCACTTTGACAATCTGAGGAGGAAGGCTCTGTACTCTGATGGAGGCTTCCTCACATGGATCACATGGAAGAAGGAGTCCGAACTCACAGAAGGCCTGAGTAGGCGCTTGGTGAGGAGGAGCCCTGACCACCCCCCCTGAAAACAGATCCATCACATGGACCTGAACAGCACACGGAAGTCCTACCAACAGAGACGCGCACGGTGACGTACTCTATGGCGGGGGAATTCCTGCGGTGCACACGCCCAATATACCAGGCCGTGGGACCAGGAACTCCCTCCCCCCCCCCCCCCCCCCCCCCGTAACGTGCCGAACCGCCACGTGACGGGAACCTTGAAGGACAGGGGGTGTACCCCTGACCGACAGAACAATGGGGAGAGGAAAGGTTACCAGTTCACCCCTTTACGACCCCACACCCATGATACGACGTAACGACAAAAAGAGAATATGACACAGTCATAGTCAGCTCTATGAAGCGTTTCACAGCTCCACACAGCGCACGAGCTAACCTGCTATCTGATTTTTACTAAGGAAAAACACAGAATAGAGAGGGCTCTAAGAACCCCGGTCCAACATACACATGTGCTTCTGTGGCCAGTACAACCCAGTTGTAGGTCACATGACACACACAACCCATCATCATCACAATGAGAGAATACATCATTCTTGATTAGTATCGACCACAGGCCTTGCTAAGCACACGACAGCAACCAAACCAATTTCCCTTTAGGAAATAAGTTTCTCCAGCAGATTTAGCACAACCTCAGCAATCAAGCTGAGAGTCACATCGTATCCCTACCACACAAAAGACACAATTAATGCACAACATGTCTGATAGGAGGTGATAAAGTCCCCAGGGAACCGGGGGGGGAAACACAATCCTCCTATTTCACCCTCAATACGGCCAGTTAAAACAGGAAAACCTGTTAATGTGTGAACTCACTGTTCATTGTCATTACAGTCTGAGAAAGAACATTCTTCTACTCACTCGTCACCAAGCATAGCTTCATAGGTTAGTTGCCTTAGTAGTGAGTACACGGTACACATAAACACCATGATGTTTCTCACACAACAACCAGATCAATACATCACGACCTGCACGGAGAAGCTACTACCAGTGACAAAAACAGCTCACACACAACCCGCAACGTATCTCAAATGCATTGCAACAACACACGTTTTGGGAAAAAAACACCGTCATTCACAATACATTTAGCAAGGTAAAACCAGAAGACGTGTTATGAGGGTCTGGCCAACCCCGTACCTGCCCGGAACGCAGATCAGCGAAGTGCAGTCACAAGCGTCCCGTGTTGTTCGATCCGGGCAGCGTCGCCGCTCCACCAGTCGCTACAGTCCTCTTTGTTGACGCAATCCCCGTCTAGGCTCGGGCAGGGTTGACGAACATCCCCTGTCAAGGATGACGTCGTGGTCAAAAGTGTAAAACATGTTAAAAATCAAAGCACGTTCAACAGAATAGCATCAAGCTAACGGCTGCTCCAGCCGTTCGGGCGCTATCGCTTCCGCTCGCGAGACGCCGATCTACGACGCACGCGATCAGGAGCGAGCTCCCGGCGGCGCGCGAGAAGCCAAGCCACCCCGCGCCAGGCCACCGACCGGCTAACCGTAAGCTATGAACATGTAAACAATGACATAACACTCACCCAGACAGGCCGCCGTTCTGAACCCTCCTCACTTTTTAAGAGAAAAGGAAAAACAAGACGTCAACACCGCTTCACAACGGTGATAATAACACGTCCGGCGGAATCAGCACAGTACCAACTGGCCTGTATAGCTGACTTTGAACATGAATCTGCCGCTATCGCACATTACATGCACATATCCCCTCGTGAAGGAATACTCTCATTTGGATATGAAAGATGGGGTCTTAACACGGTGACAGAGAGAATCCACTCGTCCAGAACACACAGGGATCACCAGTGTCAATGGTCGCGGCCCACTAGTTAAACTATAATGGTCGCCAGACCAAGGCCTTCTGTCGCCTAGACGGCTAAACAAAGGACCCTAGCCTGGGGCCGGTTTCCATAAACTTCGTCTAGTAGCCCCCATAGCACTAACAGACAAGTGGAGCCCGCCAGCAAAACACTACTCACCCAACCTGGAACGCACCGCTCCTCACAACAGCGGCATGTCCGACAGTTCAGCTGTGGCTTGACAGGTTTCACCCCAACAAACACAGCAAGGAACTGCAGTTGAGAAGCATGCAGCGGCGTGCTCCCAATACGAAAACCGGTGGAGGGTTTGTAGAATGATCATCATCTTCTAGACACTCCAGTACGAAGACAATATCGCCGTATTTTCTCGAAAATAGTGAGAGAGAAAATAAAGATATGATGTCAACGTATCCTTGTTTCCCAAGCTGTTCCTAATCCAATTTCTTCCATCATGGTGTCAAGTGTGGGGATCTACCGAGGCACCTCTTCCTTGTGGTGAAAGCGAGAAGGAGGAGAGCAGGTGACCACACACCTGCTTATGAAGGTAAGCTGATGAGGGGTGTGGTCAGACTAATACTGGTATTAGAGGTACATTTGTGGTTTATTCAGTACGCGTGCACGTACGCGAGATAGTGCAGAAGGCGAAGCCAAGCTGAGCCCTAACGATACAGAACAACACTGAAGGACACGGGAAAACAAAGAGGAACGAAAACGGAATACATAAACTATTACAAGACTTAAGAACATGACACAAGGAACGGAGAGGCACGAAGGGCATGGGAACACGGAGGAGTGAGGGTAGCAAGGAGGGTACAGGAGACAATGACGCCACGAGGGAGTGATGACAAACCCACACTTAAGTACCAACACTAATTAACAACGATAAACACCTGGCGGGGCCAGGCCAAAACACAGAATCAATAACACAACCTAGACACAAAAAGCAATGAATCATAAACACAACTAGACACAAAAGCAATGACATGTAACGGACATGTACCGCGATAGTGTGACTACGGTACATAGTAGAAGTAAAACTCACTCCCCAGAGGCATCCAAACTGAGGGCCTAGGGAGGAATTCCTTTCTTGGCGCAGCGGTTTGTGATGTCGCCCGCAGTGCGGACGCCCGGGGTTCGACTCCCACTCAAGGCATGGTCGAAGTGTTTGGCAGGTACAGTGTTGTACCGGCTACAGACACACACAACAACCAGACAGGGAGAAGACATCACACAAAGACAGGGATGGCCCAAGATAATAGATCATTCGAAATTAAATCTATTATCTTGAACCATAATAAAATGGCCGCCTGCACCATCAGGCTTTGGTCACTAGAGGGAGGTAGGGGACCAATGTCAGGAGGGAGGAAATGTCCACTGTCATTCTCATGCCCGGCCCAGCGTGCGTGCGTGCGCGCATGCGTGCGTGCGTGCGTGCGTGCGTATTCAATTCAAACTTTAATACGGACTCATGGTCCAGATACAAAAATAAAACATACACAACCTATATAAAATTACACACAACAGGCAAAAATAACATCACTTAAAATACACATCAATGTCCCACAAATAGACAGCTGTGCCAATGTCTCCACATAGATGAGTGGTAACGTGTGGCACTGAACCTAATGATCTCATTTCCAGAGTCATTTAGCCAACAGATACATTTATACATGAGCTTAAAACATTATGTGTGTGTGGTTGATCTGGTAAACACATCTCTTGATCCGCTCAGAGATCCAGGATGACTCATAGTTAATTTATTACCCAAACCAGACCCAGGCCAGACTAAAATCGTAGTTTCTTTGATATAATGTTAGCAGACAGAAGAGGGCCTGTGAGTTTGAATGTAGCCTACTGTCACTAGCAGATTTATTTATAATAGAGTCCTTGCATAGAATGTTTAGAATCCCATTTTTATAGAATTCCAAAACAACAGTTGCTTTACAGTCACGCCGAGTGTACATACAGAGTTAACAATACGACAAGTAAGGATAACAATTCATTAAAACATGTACAACTTGATTGACAAAGGTTGGAGATCACGGTTTTAAACTCTGCAACAGAGTAAGTCGCTTTGGATAAAAGCGTCAGCTAAATGACTAAATGTAAATGTAGTGTGATGTGTGCCTGGTGCCAGTGTATGGCAGCCATTGTGTAGTGTGATGTGTGCCTGGTGCCAGTGTATGGTAGTCATTGTGTAGTGTGATGTGTGCCTGGTGCCAGTGTATGGTAGTCATTGAGCCTGTGTAGCCCCAGGTTGGGTGCTACCAGTGGTGGTGAAGGAGGCAATTTCCACCCTACATTGTGGGGAGCACTTTGAGTGTCTAGAAAAGCGCTATATAAATGTAATGATCATTCATTCATTCATTCACACAGACACAAGCTATATGACGTCCGTATTTCTTATATTAAAAACTCTTTATTTGATTGTGCTGAAATGTAATCATTCTTCAACTATAGCTAACATATTACATACAACATTATAAAACAGGTGTACAGCTGTGACAATACAACACGCTCCAACATCATTTAAAAGAAAAGAAAAAGAAAAAACTAAACAAATGAATAGATTAGAAGACAATTCTATTTGAAAATAAATACATTTAAAAATAGAAAATTATCTAGAATTGTATTTATTATCCCTTAAACTTGCACAGGGTACATAATTGATTAATTGATTCTTTTATTTTCGTGTCATGAACCCAAAGTGCCCAACCCTCATGGGTTTATAAGACACCAAAAATACTGTTACAGTGTTCCACTATTACATTACACGTTACATTTCCCTTCCTGATTTTTTCCAAATTATTATTATTATTTTTGTATTCATCCAGCTCAAGAAAATCAACATAAATGGAGGACATTTTATTAAAAAAGTACTTCACTTACATCCAGTTAAACAAATAATGTACTTCATTCTCAATTTCACCTACAGTAGCTCGCACACCAAACAGAGTCTGTCCTCCTCTCGGGTGGCATTACATTTGCCGGTCTCATAAGGTCTCATTTTGTAATGAATAAATAAAGAAATAGAACCAGAACTATGGTCTATAAGGCTACATTCAGACAGCAGGCGAAAGTGGCCTGAATCTGATTTATTTGTACTCATATCTGACTCAGGTCTGTTTTGTCACAACAGTATAAACAGCACAAATCACATGGAATCTGATCTTTTCAATTCTGATTTGGGCCACTTTCATATGTGGTCCTGAATCAGATACCAGTCTGATTTATTCTGCAATATGACCTCAGTCTGAACAGTCATGTAAGAATTCATGCAACTTTTACGTCACTCTAGATCGACGTTCATCACAATTCTGTGGCGGGAGTCTCTCGGTGAATACAAACATGGAAGACAGCTGTGATGGAGGTGGTCAGTGGAGGGACAGTGAGGAGTTCACCTTACTACCTTTAAGTATTAAGGGTGACACTTCTGTACAAGCTAAACTAGAGCGGACGTATATTCATAACCTGTCTGTGTTTGAAGGCAAATTGAAAGAAGAAATGTCTCTTTCACCTCCTCCTCGCCCCCATTATCATCTGGTCATGAATTAGCCTCCACTGCACATCAACTTATAAATTAAACCATAAACTGTGACTTCAGTGTCCTCCATGTTTACGTCCATCTTCGTTATTGTTCATTTCTGCATGTGGGTCAGTTCAGGAGCGTGACCAGTTCACGTGTATTGGCCACATTAAAGAAATAATGTGAACAGCCAAACAAAAAAAATCTGATCTGAGCAATAAATCAGAATTGAGCATTTAGGCTTGCAGTGTGAACGCAGCCAGAGGCATAATTTGTATTTTTTTTTTTTTTGTATATTTGTGTGTGTGTGTGTGTGTGCGCGTGTGTGTGTGTGTGCGCGTGTGTGTGTGTGCGTGTGTGTGTGTGTGTGTGTGTGTGTGTGTGTGTGTGTGAGTGCGCACGTGCATGCGTGTGAGTGTGCACGTGTGTGTATGTGGTCAGCACTATGACGTCCACCACATCACAGCCTAGGAGGCGTCGTGGGCAGCAGGTGGCGCGGACGACACGACTGAAGCCTCTGCAACCAGCTCCCCCTCCTTCAGACCCTGGTTGTAGCTGCAAACATTGGATTAGATTAGATTAGATTCGATTGGATTGTCATCATAAAATAAAATACAGTCAAAGGCATGCGTGCCTGCATAGGCACGCGGGGGCATTTTCATAGGCACAGGGGGCAGCATAAAAAAAAGAAAAGAAAAAAATTATAATTTTTTATTTTTATTTTTTTTGCTTTGAAATATAATAGTGAAATATTTTGCACTGTTGTCGCATTTATCTTGTTGAAATCCTCCCACAGGTTCTTTTTACTACCACATATTTAATTGAGACCCTTTATTTGTTTATTATTTCAATTTAGCTGGAAATACATTGCTACATCATTCAGTAACATTTGCAGAGCCTTATAACAAAAACATTATTACGGTCACCATTGTGACCAGTGGGATTAATCAACAAATTTGATTATTTATTTTTCTATTTCATTGAACATTGCACATGTTAAAAGCCATTTTTTTCTCAAAATGTGAGTATTACCAAGTCAACTTGTGTTCTTAAAACAATGACAATAAACATAGTTTTATTAGGTTGAAATAATGTGGTTGTGTACTTATTTTTCTGTTAACTTATTATGGATTGAAAACTGAAAACCTTAATGCACAGTAACTGAACTCAATATTTTTAAGTTCTGGTAACTTATTATTATTTTTTTTTTACAGTGTAGTCTTGCGATCAATCAAAACTTATTTACACGATATACCTCACATTCACCCTCCATTCACATCCTGGTGTTCTCCTGGTGTTCTCCATTAGGCCTGTAGGTGGAGCTATGACAGCACACGTACAGTACACACACCGATGTGTGATGTGTCCAAAAATGAATGGGCAAATGTGAGTGAAATGGTCGCACTGTATGCAGCTGTTTGTCTGCATTGCACCCCCCCCCCCCCCCCAACTCAGATTTAGGGTTGATACAACCATCATAATAATATTGTTAATAATAACAATAACAATAATGATGTAATAATGTAAAAATTATCATTAAAAAGACGTACGATGCATGCATGGAATATTGTTGAGGCACACTAGTTACAACTATATTTCAAACAGGCACTCCATGTCAAAAAGGTTGCTGACCCCTGGTCTATACTGTAGTGATGTATAGTCTACATACTGTAGTACTGTATAGTCTACAGCAGGGTGCCGCAGAGAGCTGCCAGGGGTGCCTTGATATAAAAAAAAATTAAAATTTTTTTTTTTATTATTATAATTTTTTTTTTATTCTTTTTGTATTACAGAAAATTATCACTAAAGTGCTATCTGTTGCAGCTGCACTGTTTTCCATGAAAATACCATATTTGGATAAGTTTGACCATTTCTCAAAATCTGAAAATCATTATGAAACTTGGTGTTAATAAAACACAGAAAAGGATCACCAAGTTACTCTGGATAAAGAAAACCTTACAGACAACATTGAGACAAAGCTTCCTGACACATCTCCATCCAAACTCTTGGAAGAACTCATTGAAATCTCATCTGATACCACCTGGAGGCGTCTAGTTTTTTTCCCCGTTCGCGTTCTGCGATCTGATTGGCCACTGACGTTTCTGGTGCGATCTGATTGGCCACTGACGTTTCTGGTCATGTGACATGTGCGCCAATCGCGTGACGCCTGTTTCTGCGCCCATTTCCGCCTCGAACAGCCTGCAAACTACCTGCAAACTACCTAACGCCTAGTTTATCACTGGTTAAGCTTAGGCGACTCTTTCGAAGTTGGTTTAGGTTAGAGTTTGGAATCAGGGCTGGTGTTCTATCGCCCTGCTCTAAGACAAACTCTAACCTTAACCAACTTCGAAAGAGTGCCTAAGCTTAACCGGTGATAGAAACAGGCGTCACACGATTGGCGCAGATGTCACACGGCCAGAAACGTCAGTGGCCAATCAGATCGCAGAACGCGAACGCGGAACTGGGTTGGTAAAAAACTAGACGCCACGCCACCTGGAGAGCTAGTTTCAGAGTGTGGTGCTGAGTACCAAGTATCTCATGATGCAGCAGTTAAAGTGTTGATACCATTCAGCACCACATATCTGTGTGAAGCTGGCTTTTTTTGGTGAACCTTTTCTGTATTTAAAAGAAATACATGATTTTCTGTTTTTGAGAAATGGTCAAACTTATCGAAATATGCTATTTTTATGGAGAACAGTGCAGCTGCAACAGATAGCACTTTAGTGATAATTTTCTGTAATTTTATTTAAAGAAATATGCTATTTGATTTACTACTACAAGCAGTGTAATCTCAACAGTACTAAGCCATTTAGACCGGAAACACCTGTTAATAATGCATTATATAGCCTGCATATACACACAAATGTGTTTCCCGGTTTCTTAAATAAACATTATTTTGAAAGCAAGCACTTTTGTCATCATTGTAGCAAAAAAGACAGGAAAAGTCTTTATCGTATGTAGGGGTGCCCTGGAATATTTTATTGAACACAGGGGTGCCTTGGCAGCAGAAAGGTTGAGACCCCCTGGTCTACAGTATTAATAGTTGTAGTATTAATATGTACAGTGATACAGGTATAAAGACACTATGGCAGTAAGTCATACTGGTCAGAAGCATGACTAGTGGAACATAATCACATTTTAATTATTTATTTTCAAGCTCCTCTTTGTTCTTTATTGAACATGCTGTTTTTCGGTGGGTGTAGCACAGAGTTTTAAATTCATTCTTTATTTCCCAGCCTGGCTACCCCACACCCAAGAGTAAACTGGTCAGTACATTAGGTAAGCAGTTCATTGATTCGTTAAAGCTAATTGATTTCTTGATTGATTGACGGGTTCCATAGGCTCCAAAATCCCATTCCAATAATGATAAGCTTACCAATATGGGCCTTCAAAATGAACAAATACCAGTGTTTGTTGCGCCTCTCCGTCAGAGAGAGCCAACCAACCTTCTCATAAAGGACACAGTGATGAATGAATGAATGATCATTACATTTATATATAGCGCTTTTCTAGACACTCAAAGCGCTCCCCACAATGTAGGTTGGAAATGGCCTCCTTCACCACCACTGGTAGCACCCAACCTTGGGCTACGCAGGCTCAATGGCTGCCATACACTGGCACCCGGCACACATCACACTACACTACACAATGGCTGAACGGCTCAGGAGACAGGGATTGATATCAGCCAATTAAGGGGAAGGGATGATTAGGTGGCCTTGATGTCAGAGACCTGATTGATGAGTGTCATATCTATCATTAGCGATGAATCGGAGGGCAGAGTTAAGTATGGATTTAAGTGCTGCCTCCAAACAGGTTTGGACCAGGCGAGATCAGAGCTTCATGAAAGCCTCTCTTTAGATGTAACGACTAACAGGATGAAACAGTGACTGTGGTTATAGAGTAACCAGGATCTTGTGAAATATCGTCATTTGTATGCTAACAGCTCTGGGCCGGCGTGGCTAACAGGTGACACGGCACCACAGCTCAAAGGACATGGAGGTTAATGTGTCCATAAAGGTTAAGAAAATAAAAAGTTTTGAAAAGCTCAAATTCCAAAAGATACAGAACATAACCATGACCGAATCCTATGAACCGACAGTAGTAAACCCTTTCACTACCACACTACAAAAAGGTTTAACCCTTTCACTGAAACACGACAGTAAAGGTTAACCATTTCACTGCCACACTACCGAAGGTTAACCCTTTCACTACCAAAGGGTTATGGACGAGTACAGCTTGTAGCTACCAGCAGCGTGAAACCACAACAAACACCAGAAGTGATGGTGGAGTTATCGCCGACCTATATTGACTAAACACACCTTTTTCCATGCGGGTCGGCATGGAACTCTTTGTGAGCCGTTTGACACACGTTAGCGGTTAGCACTGACTTTTGTGTCCGAAAGGCCACCAACATGGCAGCTGACCCCTCAGGAGCGTGCCTATGTTCCCACAGCCCTATGTTCCCACAGCCCTATGTTCCCACATTTCCTTTTTTAATACAGCACATTTGTATCTGATTTTATCCCGCTTTCTCTTAATTTGGTAGCCAATTACACCCAACCTAGTATCCAATTGTCCTCTGGTAGTAGAGGGTTCGTCCGGGAACATAGGGCTGTGGGAACATAGGGCCTCATTTTGAGCAAGATCTTAGAAATGTGGGAAAATAGGGCTGACCACGACCCCTCTCACCTCCACTCACCTCCTCTTTGCATTACTAGCTGACCCCTCTCACCTAGGTGGTGCAGTGGGCAAGGCGCTCGCCACTAACGCAGGAGATGCTGGGTTCGAGCCCAGCTCTCGGCGTTGCTACCAGCTTGGCTGGTCGTTCATACTAACACAATAGTAGCATGCTATAGGTTGTTAAGGTATAGCAGTATTAGGGGGTGGGAAGCTGATGGGTGGGGATCGGACGTTGTGGACAGCGACTCCTACAGGTCGGTTGGTGCGCCTGCGCAGCAGAATCAGGAAGCATCGGGGGCAGCGTGTCCCTCCAAACGCAGACCCCCGACGCTGAGAGATCGCGCTGTGCAGGTGAAAAGATGCGACGGCTGCTTCCTCGAGTACCGGAGGGGACACGTGATGCAAGGCTTAGTCCACATTGCAGCCGGCTTGTGGGAGGCATGGCCTAACAGCGTTCGAGACAGGGAAGGGTAGAATTGGAGGATACGAAATTGGGATGGGAGAAAAATAGAAAATGGGAGAAAAAAAGTAGATAAAAAAAAAAGATGGTCCAAAACGCTGCGGCACGACTCCTGACTGGCACACGGAAGCAGCGTGAACACATCACACCTGTCCTATCCGCCCTTCACTGGCTTCTGGTCCAGTCCTAAACAGGGACGCGGCAACTGGGGGTGCGGCGGGGGCTGCAGCACCCCCTGCTGGCGGGGAGTGTAACTGCAACTGCAAGGTTGTTTTGGCTTTTATTTCATTGTAACCGAGGCTACTCAATGTCACAGAGCGGAACTGGAAATCCGTTGGTAAAAAAAATAGACTCAGCCTGGAATAGTTTTGGGACGCTGAATTCGCAGTAAAGAAATATATCTGCGGTTTCCCTGGCGTGAACAAGCCAGCAGAACTATCCGAGCCCCCGGGAGGGTGGTCGAAGACCTTTTGCATGTCGGCGATCATGTATGCGGGGAACGAATTGCAGAGGGAGGGCGCAACAGGTGGGGTAAGCTGGTCTGTGATGTGTGCATCAAAACGGTTACATGTTTGTCTCGCACGCTCCGCAGAGCTGAGCGTGAGAGCGCGGTCTCTAGTGAACGAGAGTGTTGGTTTACGAGAGTGGTAAACCTATGACGTTATTATTATATCACTTATCTCAGCACCCCCTCATAACACGTTTCAGACCCTGTTGAACGCTCTGACTCAATAGTATCCATCTGTAGAATGTCAGCCCCAGCACTCTCAAGCCCCACGCTAAATGTGATTTGACCAAAGCAGAGTATACACACAGACAGTGGAGCTGTTTGCAGATAGCGAGCATTTTGACTTGTTGCGTGGTGGCGATGTCTCGCAGACAATACAACTACAAGTATAATTATATAATATATATATTTTATAAAAAAATAAAATTATATAAAATTAAAAAAAAATTTAATCAAAACCGATCAATATCTCAGCACCCCCACTTCCCGCGGACTTCCCGCGGCCCTGGTCCTAAATGGCCTTGCCCCTCCCTACCTCACAGATCTCCTACACGTCCCAACCCCCGACCAGAGCTCTGAGGTCCACAAATCAAGCGCTCCTGGACGTCCCCAGAGCAAGGCTAAAAACCAGAGGCGACCGAGCCTCTGCTGTGGCTGCCCCCCTGCGCCTCTGGAACAGCTTACCGGTAAATATTAGGTCTACCCAGTCACTTGCCACTTTTAAATCGCTGCTAAAAACACATCTTTTCAGCCTGGCTTTCTAAATCCCTTGCACTAGAGTTATCTGCCTAGTTTGAATGTTATTTGAATGTATTCATGTTTTAAATGGCCTGATGTGGTTTTTTAAATATAGTACCTTGATTTTTTTTTATGCAAACTGTTCAGCACTTTGTCAACTGCTGTTGTTTAAAATGTGCTATACAAATAAAATGTACTTGACTTGACAACCGTTGTTTCCCCCGAGGAAGCAAGTCAGTGGCCCCTGCAGCACCAACGAAGAAGTTCACTCACCTCCAGATCCTGAAGAGCTGCGTGGCCCCGGCAGCACCAACGAAGAAGTTGACCGCGAACAGGTTCCAGACCCTGGGGGTGATGACCAGGGAGTAGCGGGACCAGAGGATCCCTGTGGGGGGTCCAAACACAGAGGGTTAACAAAGCAAACAACGCAATTCATGACACATAATTCATCTTCATTTAATTATAAATATATCTAAAATACGATGGTTAATTATTTTCTTTATTATTTTAATTTATTTTTTTGATAAATATATATATGTTAATTATTTTATTAGTATTTTTCCTGTTCTATTTGTCTTGTGACCTCAAATGTTATTGTTATTGTCTGTTGATGATCTGTTAATTATTATTACTATATATATTACATTTGATTTATTCCTTACATTATTCTTTACATGATTTATTATTGTGTTATGGTATGTCTTGTTATATGTTGTTATATGTTACTTATAATGTGAAATAAAAAAGATTTTATCAAAAAAGATATATATCTCAAATATATATCTTGGAATTCTTCATTTGGGTGGTGTTTTCCTTTCATTTAATAAGTGGCTGTGCTGCTCAGAGGAGATGGGAGCTGTGTGTACTGATAACAGACCAGCTGTCTCTGTCTGAGAGCTGTACTGAACACAACCTTGACACTGGCCATGGAAAGTTGCCGGAAGTGAACGCAGCGATAGAGCGACCCTCAAAACAAAAGTGGGCACATGAGAGACTTGACTGCCCCGCTGCATAGAGGCCAAGTAACTGATTTGTATTTTCTAAAACACTTCACACTATATTTACACTTTACACATGACTATACTTATTTATTCATATTATTTATTTACTTTGGTTAGGTCGAAGTGCTTTTCTCACAGGAAGAGCATTATAGAGCAAAGGAGCTCTATAATGAGAAGTCACACACACACACACACACACACACACAAACGTATGCGCATGCACACACATATTTAACAAAATCGATCAGGCTTATCAGTAATGACCACATTGTGAGTTCCAGTAGAAAGTACAATAAAGAGGGTAGATTTGTTCTAATCCCCTGCATGTCCTATATGGAATTTCCACATTGCATAATTGCAATTAGACTGGGTCTTAAAGGAACACGCCAACATTTTGGGAAATTAGCTTACCGTCTTCTCCAGAGAGAGACAAGAAGATAGATACCAGTTTCCTCTCTGACGCGTTCAGTAGAACACTATCTGGCTGCACGTTAGCCTAGCTTAGCACAATGAATGGAAGCGGACAGTGCTGGTTAGCCTTCGGGAGAGGTATTAGTTGGACAATGCAGGCTAACCGGCCATGTCCGCTTCCATTCATTGTGTTAAGTACGTAAATAAGGTTTATTTATATAGCACCTTTCACAGACCAGGGTCACAAAGTGCTTCACATATAAAAACATCAACAGAGTGCAAGGATAGCAGCATGTTAAAAACTAAGTAAGAAAAACGTGAAGGGAAAAAAAAACGGATAAAAAAGGCATACAAGATTTACACAGACATAGTTAGCCAAAAGCCTGTTTGAACAGCACAGTCTTTAGCTGCTTTTTAAATGTGTTTACAGAGACCACAGATCTTAAGTCCATGGGAAGAGCATTCCATAGCCTGGGGGCCACGGTTTTGAAGGCTCTGTCACCTTATGTCTTTAATCTAGACCGGGGGACAGCCAGCAAGCCCTGGGCAGAAGACCTGAGAGATCTACTGGTGGTGTAAGGAACGCAGTAGGTCGCAGATGTACGCAGGTGCCTGACCATGGAGTGCTCTGTAGGTGATGACCAGAACCTTAAAAATGAATTCTAAAAGGGGCGGTTAGGTGGCCGAGCGGAGATTGCGTTCGTCACCAACCCCGGAGCTGTGAGCTGGATTCGCCTGTTCGAATCCAGCTCACAGCTCCGGGGTTGTCACCAGCTTGGCTGGCCGTCTGCACTAATACAATTGGCTGTATTAGAGGGTGGGAGAAGCTGGCGGGGTGGGTCCGGGTCGTTGTAAACAGCGACTCCTACAGTTCGGTCGGGGCGCCTGCTAAGCGCGGATAGGACTTGAGGGGGATAGTGTGATCCTCCCACACGCTACGCCCTCTCGATGAGAATCCGCGCTGTCAGGTGAAAAGAAGCGGTGATTGGCTGGACGTGTGTCGGAGGAAGCACGTGGTAGCCTCCACTCTCCCAGATGATCTGACTGTGGGGGGTAAGTGCGCAGCGACTGGGAATTGGCATACGACTAACATTGGGATGGGAGAAAATCGGAGGAAAATGGAGGGGGAAAAAGATCAATACAAAAAAAAAAAAATGAATTCTAAATTTGATGGGGGGCCAGTGAAGGGAAACTAAGATGGGTGTGGTGTGGCATGACTTTCTGGACGTAGTCAGCAGCCTTGCGGCTGCATTTTGGACCATTTGTAGCCGGCCCAGGGTGGACGCATCGAGGCAAGTGAACAGGGAGTTACAGTAGTCCAGGCGGGATGAAACAAATGCATGAATAACCATTTCCAACTCAGCATGGGACACAAAAGACCAACGTTTTGCAATATTACGCAGATGAAAAAAACAGGTATGTGTCAGTGACTTAATGTGGTGATCAAAGCGCATTTGCTGGTAAAAGATAACACCAAGGTTTCTGAGCTTAGACCTCACTGTTGTTGAGAGGGTCCCCAATGTGCATGTAGCAACTTTTGAAGTGACTTTGTCTGAACCTATATAATAAGAACCTCAGTTTTATCTGCGTTTAGCTGAAGGAAGTTGTTTGCCATCCAATCCTTGACAGGAGTCAGACAGTCAAATAGGGCAGACAACTTGTTAGATTGGTCTGGCTTGAATGAAACGTACAGTTGGATATTGTCTGCATAACAGGGGTAAGAGACCGCTTTATATTGGCTAATGGTTATTATTCCTAGGGGGAGCATGTAAAGTGCAAACAAAATAGGTGCCAGAACAGAACCCTGGGGCACATGACAGGACAAGGCAGCAGTTTCAGATGTGAAGATGCTGGCAAACACGGTGTTAAGCTAGGCTAACGTGCAGCCAGAAAGCTTTCTACTGAACGCACAGAGAGGAAACTGGTATCTATCTTCTTGTCTCTCTCTGGAGAAGACGATAAGCTAATTTCCCAAAATGTTTTTATTTTATTTTTATCCACTTTTTCTCCCCATTTTCTATTTTTCTCCCATCCCAATTTCGTATTATCCAATTCTTCCCTCCCCTGTCTTGAACGCCGCTAGACTATGCCTCCCACAGGTCGGTTGTAGTGAGGACAGAAGCCTTGCATCACGCGTCCCCTCCGGTACACGAGGAGGCAGCCTGTCGCATCTTTTCACCGCAGCAGCTCGAACTCTCAGTGGCGAGGAGTAACGCATGGGAGGCTCACGCTGCCCCCGCTGCTTCCTGTTCCCGCCGCACCGGCGTCACCAAACCGACCTGTAGGAGTCGCTGTCCACAACGTCCAATCCCCACCCACCGGCTTTCCCACCCTCTAACTGTACACTTGCCAATTGTGTTAGTATGAACGACCGGCCAGCCGGTAGCAACGCCGAGAGCTGGGCTCGAACCCAGCGTCTCCTGCGTTAGTGGCGAGCGCCTTGCCCACTGCGCCAAAATCAGCCGCCCTAATTTCCCAAAATGTTGACATGTTCCTTTAAGGTGGCACATCACCGAAAAGCAATGCTGATAATTTTTGCACATAAACCCATATCATATTGCACTCAACACATATCCCAATATTGTAAAGCGCTTTGCACACAGTCATTTAGTTTGACAGTTATTGAGAGTTAACAGGTTTGAATAATATTGCACATTATTGCATATTATGTCCTTGTGATGTCATCGAAGGGTTGTGTTAATTACGCCTCAATGACATGATAATTATTTTGAATGGGGGTAGTTGCTTCTTTTGAATGGGGGTAGTTGCTTCTTTTGAATGGGGGTAGTTGCTTCTTTTGAATGGGGGTAGTTGCTTCTTTTGAATGGGGGTAGTTGATTATTTGAATGGGGATAGTTGCTTCTTTTGGATGGGGGTAGTTGATTATTTGAATGGGGGTAGTTGTTTCTTTTGAATGGGGGTAGTTGATTATTTGAATGGGGGTAGTTGTTTCTTTTGAATGGGGGTAGTTGCTTCTTTTGAATGGGGGTAGTTGATTATTTGAATGGGGGTAGTTGCTTCTTTTGAATGGGGGTAGTTGATTATTTGAATGGGGGTAGTTGCTTCTTTTGAATGGGGGTAGTTGCTTCTTTTGAATGGGGGTAGTTGATTATTTGAATGGGGGTAGTTGCTTCTTTTGAATGGGGGTAGTTGATTATTTGAATGGGGGTAGTTGCTTCTTTTGAATGGGGGTAGTTGATTATTTGAATGGGGGTAGTTGCTTCTTTTGAATGGGGGTAGTTGATTATTTGAATGGGGGTAGTTGCTTCTTTTGAATGGGGGTAGTTGCTTCTTTTGAATGGGGGTAGTTGTTTCTTTTGAATGGGGGTAGTTGTTTCTTTTGAATGGGGGTAGTTGCTTCTTTTGAATGGGGGTAGTTGATTATTTGAATGGGGGTAGTTGTTTCTTTTGAATGGGGGTAGTTGATTATTTGAATGGGGGTAGTTGTTTCTTTTGAATGGGGGTAGTTGATTATTTGAATGGGGTAGTTGTTTCTTTTGAATGGGGGTAGTTGATTATTTGAATGGGGGTAGTTGTTTCTTTTGAATGGGGGTAGTTGATTCTTTTGAATGGGGGTAGTTGTTTCTTTTGAATGGGGGTAGTTGTTTCTTTTGAATGGGGGTAGTTGATTCTTTTGAATGGGGGTAGTTGTTTCTTTTGAATGGGGGTAGTTGTTTCTTTTGAATGGGGGTAGTTGCTTCTTTTGAATGGGGGTAGTTGATTATTTGAATGGGGGTAGTTGTTTCTTTTGAATGGGGGTAGTTGATTATTTGAATGGGGTAGTTGATTATTTGAATGGGGGTAGTTGATTCTTTGAATGGGGTAGTTGATTATTTGAATGGGGTAGTTGATTATTTGAATGGGGGTAGTTGATTATTTTGAATGGGGGTAAAAAGCTTACAGCATGATGTCACACAAATGTCACATGTGGCGAGGTGCCACATTGTCAGATTAGATGACAATGAGCCCTTAAACAGTGAGCAGGTTTGACTCTGGGAGTACCCTGGACTGGTTCTACTGGAGTTGTTCTGTGTCACTTGGTGTCTCTGATGAGACTGACAAACTGTTTTGCACAATTGTCTGACTGCCATTATTAAGGACTGGATGGCTAACACCTTTTTACAACTAAATGCAGATAAGACTGAGGTCCTTATCATTGCTTCAGATAGCATAGCTTCCAAGGTTGCTCTGTGTATTGGGTCCCTGTCAGCCAGCGATGCGTTGCTCATGGGACGAGATTGCACTCCGGGCAACCTAAGTTTTGTGAGCAGAAGCGCATGCACACAGGAATGCGCTGCACTCGACTGATGCGCCAACTCGCAGTACCCACCTGGCTACTTTGCATATCAATAGCGCCGGTCGTCAGGTGTTACATTCCATTCGTAGAGGCAATTAGGCATTGTTTTTAGTCTGTCCTTATGCAAGGGAACATTTATGCGCATGCGTGGGAGCGCGCATGCATGTGGCGTCATTAGCGTGCGTGCAGCCTGTGTTGATATGAGCATCGCAACACTGCTGTCAGCCGTACAGTCTAATCCTAGAAATGTCTGTTATGTTTGATCAGGCTATGTAGTTAGGCAAGTCGTCCCTGAACTGTCTACAGATGGTCCAGAACGCTGCTGCAATGCTGTCGAGCAGGTCGATCAGGTCACCTTACGTCACACCCAGGGACGCAAGAAGGGGAGGTGCGGCAGGGGCTGCAGCACCCCCTGCTGGATGGGAGTGTAACCGCAACTGCAAGGTTGTTTTGGATTTTATTCCAAATTTGTAACCGAGGCTACTCATGTCACAGAGCGGAACGGCACTGCAGATTTACCCTACTCTTGGAATTCATTCGGATCGTCATAGGGGCGCTGTCTCGATAATGCAGTGTTATTATTAACAGCGTGTAGCCGACGCATGAACCGGTTGGGATTCAAATAGACGCGGCCTGGAAGCGTCAACGCGGAACTGGAAATCCGTTGGTAAAAAAAATAGACACAGCGGCTGGGATAGTTTTGGACTTTTGGGACGCTGCATTCGCAGTAAAGGAATATATGAACAAGCCAGCAGAACTATCCGAGCCCCCGGGAGGGTGATCGAAGACCTTTTGCATCATGTCGGCGATCATGTATGCGGGGAACGAATTGCAGAGGGAGTGCGCACAGCCAGGTGGGGTAAGCTGGGCTGTGATGTGTGCATCAGAACGGTTGGGCAGCGGTTTTGATTGAAAAGTTTGATTGAAAAGTTTATTAACAGATTGCAGAATGGGTACAGTACAGTAGGCTACAGCTCAATACATACAATTGTTAAGGGGATGCAGACCAGAGAAAGACTTTCGTCTTGTTTACATCAGGGTCCTCCATTTTCAATTCATCATAGTATCCTCTAGTCAAGTGAACGAGAGTGTTGGTTATGACATGACAGACAGTGGAGCTGTTTGCAGATAGCGAGCATTTTGACGTGTTGCGTGGTGGCGATGTCTCGCAGACAATACAACTACAAGTATAATTATATAATATATATATTTTATATAAAAAAAAATTATATAAAAAAAAAAAAAATTAATAAAAAACTATCGATATCTCAGCACCCCCACTCCCCGCGGACTTCTCGCGTGCCTGGTCACACCCGTCTTCCTTACACTGGCTCCCCATTAGGTTTAGGATTCATTTGAACCCTTTCACTACCCCACTACCAAAGGGTTAACCCTTTCACTGCAACAATACAGAAGGTTAACCCTTTCACTGCCACACGGCAAAGGGTTAACCCTTTCACAACCACACTACAGAAGGTTAATGCTTTCACTACCACACTAGTGAAAGGTTACCCGTCTGTAGCGTGGTAGTGAAAGGTTAACCTTCTGTAGTGTGGTAGTGAAAGGGTTATGGCCCTGTTTTTACATAATAGAGCCACGCATGGTCGGTCGGGCGCCTGTGTACATCTGTGACCTAATTAATCCATTATGTCACCAGCAGTAGGTCACTTAGCTCTTCTGACCAGAGCTTTTACTGGTCGTCCCTCATTCTCGACTCAAAACAAAAATGTTGCATTTAGCATTTCGTTTTTTTTATTTTTATTATTATATATTAGATTCGATTTAGATGATTAGATTATATATTGTAACTATTTATTGTAGGGCAAATATAACTTAGAGGTAGGGTTGGGCATCGTTTGGATTTTAACGATTCCGGTTCCGATTCCGATTCTCCATTTCGATTCCTGTTCTAAACGATTCTCGATTCCGATTCTTTGAGGTGCAGGTCAAAACAGGTCACAGCTTATTTCGCAGGAGATACAATCTTAAATTTTTTTCATACTATTCACATTGTCAGTTGACTTGATACAGTTTAATTTGGTTGCAGTACTGTAACTAGGGAATTAATTAACAAAGTAAAAATATATATATATATATATATTTTTTAAGAATCGAAATTAAGAATCGAAATGCAAATATGTTACTTTTAGAACCGGAAGTTAGGAACCGGTTCCTATTAGAACCGGTTTTCGGTGCCCAACCCTACACAGGAAAAAAAAAAAAACACTGACCCTTTAACTCTTTCAGTGCCAGCAGGGGGCGCACGATTTAGTGCTTGAATGCCCACCATCCACTTCAATGTTAGCGTTAAAAACGCCTAATCTATATTTTAAATTATGGCTATGTGTCTAATCTGCCCGTTGCTTATCAATGACTCGTTTTCCAGTCAACATTGTCAAAGCGGATTGTTTTTTTATCTGTTCATTCTCGTTTTATAGCATCTTGAAAAGCCCTAGTTTTCAAGGAAAATAAAAAGATTCCATGATAAACGGAATATTCTAGAATACACAAAAACGTTCACATTTTTCGGCCTATTTATGAATCGTTTTCAAATAAACGCTAGATTATCGATAGTATATGTGTACGTATGCACGCTATATAGGCGATCTGATATCTGATCTGATATATTTCCTGATCGCTCGCACAGCCAAACAGCCAGATCACACATAGGGGAAAAGCTTATATCTCCGTGAAAACAGGTCTGATTATCCTAAGACTGGTAAAATAGATTCCTTACCTGAGATCAGATGTTATCCAAAAAGATTATTCAAATTCCTGATCGCCATTCCAAAAACCGATCGCTTTTATTGATCCAACGCTACATACTGTAAACACATATTCCACACTGTTCTGATGGTCCACAATGACTGGGATCATCTCCGGTTACATGCGTGAGAAGTAAAATGTGGATTCCGGATTTTTCTTTTCTCATCCATTTTCATTGAGTCCATTCCAAAAGGGTGCATTACCATCTGGGAGACGATAGGGGCGTTTTTTCACATCTGAGCTCCTACAGGGGCTGCATACCAACGGTAGACTCGGTTGATGCAATATGAATTCAGATCGCTAATAAAAAAATAAAACGCTAATAATCGTGGTGGGCATTCAGGCGTCCGGCTGATAACACGTGTTATCACGTTTTGGGCATTCAAAGAGTTAAATTAAGGGTGAAATACACTAGAGTCCATGAACAACAAAAATGCAGCGCTGTCCCTTTTAAGGGCGAACGAAAAACATCCAGGACACCACGGAAATGTTCAGGTAGTCAAGAGACTCACCAGGCAAAGGTGCCGACAGGGAACTTGAAAAAACGAGGGCCGCACGGAAGCAGTGATTACACAGGGAGTATCCACAGGAGCATGAAAACGTCCCAGCAGGAAAACGACGCTGACGTCTCACGCCGGAGACGCGGCAGAAGATGGTAGCAATGTGCACGACGTCTGGAGTGAGAACATAGGGATCCTCCCGTGGAAGTATAGAGAGCGAAGACGATGTCCCACTCCAGGAAACGGCGGTAGATGGTAGCGTACAGAACGACCTGGCAAAGAGTGGAAGGCAGTCGGCAATCCTTATGTTCTCCACGAGCTAATTGCCAACCAATCTCAGGTGCGTGAAACTGATTGTTCAGCACGCCCCTCGTTGGGAAGCGTGCAGAGTTCCACCAGCCCTCACAGTACCCCCCCCCTCCACGGGAACCACCTGGCGACCAGCCAGGCCTGCAGGGGTGGGAACGCTAAAAAAAAATCAGAGAGGCTCCAGGAAAACTGACCTTGCTAGCTGAAGGGGCAGTCCTAGCAGTGGGGAACAGGGTAGCTATCTGGGCATTGCTAGCAACAGGGCCTATGCTAGCTGTAACGCTACATTAGCATAGAGGCTGTGCTAGCTGCCGGAGCTAAGCTAGCAGACGGGGCTGGACTAGCTGTTGAAACCATGGGGTTAGCTGCAGGGGCTAAGCTAGCAGACGGGGCTGGACTAAGTGTGGAAGCCTGGTTAGCTGCAGGGGCTAAACTAGCAGACGGGGCTGGACTAAGTGTGGAAGCCTGGTTAGCTGCAGGGGCTCTCTCATACACTGTCTGTGCCGGCTGGGGTCGTCGACTTGGCCAGGTCGTACTGTTGTGGTTTGTAAAGCGACCCCAATAGCACAACACAAGACAGCTATGAGAGTTAGCCAAAAACAGGGCATTATTTATTTCACAGGGGGAAAAAAGCAACACTGACCCTTTAAGGGTGAAATACACTAGAGTCCATGAACAACAAAAATGCAGCGCTGTCCCTTTTAACACTTTCAATGCCGGAGCTCGGTGCAAGCTTTAGTGCTTCCTTGCCACCACCCACTTCAATGATAGAGCTCTCATATTTGCAAACGCATAAACTACATCTTCAATTATGACTATGTGTCTAATCTGGCCTTCGCTTATCAATGACTTGTTTGCAGTCAACATTGTCGAAACGGATTGTTTTTTAATCGGTTCATTTCTGTTTTATACCATTTTGAAGAACGCTCGTTTCTTGAAAGTTTCAGGAAAATATAAAGATTCTGTGATAATTGCCCTTTACTGGAATATTCTGGAATACACAAAAAACGTTGTCATTTTTCGGCCTATTTATGAATGGTTTTCAAATAAACACTAGATTATCGATAGTATATGTGTACTTATGCACGCTAGAGAAGCGAGCTGAAAAATCGAATATCTTATTTCGCACACACACACACACACACATAGGGCACACGCTGATATCTCTGTGAAAAAAGCTGATTATCCTGATTATCCTAAAACTGGTCAAATAGATTCCTTACCTCAGATCAGATGTTCTCCAAAAAGATTATTCCAATTCCTGATCGCCATTCCAAATATCGATCGCGTTTATTGATCCAATGCTGGGTCCTGGAAATATGTATTCCACGCTGTTTTGGGCTCGGAAATTAATCTGATCCTCTCTGGTGGCTTGCCCGAGAAGTAAAATGAGGAAGCTGGATTTCCCCCCCCCCCATGTGTTTTCATGAAATCCATTCCAAAGGGGTGCAGTACCACAAGAGACGATAGGAGCGGTATTTTCCCAATGGAGCTCAGAGAGAGTTTGCAGCACTAACGTGAGACTAGATTGATGAAATATGAATTCAAATCGCTAATAAAAAAACAAACGAGATATCGCGTCGTTGGCAATGCTCTCCACAAGCTGATTGCCAACCACTCTCAGGTGCGTGAAACTGATTGTTCGCCACGCCCCTCGTTGGGAAGCGTGCAGAGTTCCACCAGCCCTCACAGTTCCTTTTTTATTCCAGTGAGTGGTTTGTTGAGGCTCCTTTTGCCCACTTTTTTCAATTACAAGCTGAATGAGGGCCAGAATAAATATCCAATATACATATTTCCAGAATATTTGTGGAATTAGCTGCCAGGATCCATCAAGGCCTCAGACACCCTTGCTGCCTTCAAGGCCAGCCTTAAAACACTTTTATTTTACTCTGCCTTCCACTAGGGCCTGTTTTATCTTTTTTCTTTTTTCTCTTTTTACTGCTCCTATGTTTTTATGTTTTATGTTTTTATTATTCTTATTTGTTCCTTTTTGATTGTGAAGCACCTTGAGATCTCATTGAGTTTAAAGTGTGCTATATAAATGAAATGTATTATTATTATTATTATTATTATTATTATTATTATTATTATTATTATTATTATTATTATTATTACTTCAATCAACACTGATGGTTATTATTGTATAGAACTTGGATGGCCAATGAAGCATTCCTTTAACCACATTGGCAGAAAACCACTGGTTTCTGAGAAAACACAGATGCTACTCAGCCAATCCTCTCCGGTCTTCAGGATAATTCTACAAGCACTACAAAAAGTTTTGGAAGCATTTCACTGCCACTATACTCATATGTTGTGTAAGTAACGAATACAAGTTGAACTTAGAATACCGCAATACTGAATATTATTGTACATAATAATACTGTACATAAAACTAGCATATTTATTCAGTAGTTTCGTTATATATATTCCATTTAATCACTTGATACACTGTATATTGTTATGCACTTTACTGTTAGACTGTACTCTGGTTAGATGCCAACTTCTTTTCGTTGTGCTGTACTTGTGCTGTACGATGTCGATGACAATACATTTGAATCTAATCTAAGATAATTATTGGAGTGGGGAGTAGAATTCATTCTGGATTGTGAGGAAATAACTGCAACAGATGTCTCTGATAACCTGATGACCTGAACCCCTGGAAACACCTTGTGATGTTTTTACACGTGTAATAAAAACCTACAGTTGATTGTTTGTTATTGTACTTTGGAGCAGGCGTGTCTCAGGAGCCGTTGTACTTGATAAACTACACAACGTAAGTTTAACAGGGTTTTCATTTTGTTTTGCCAGATAGTATACGACGGAAACCGTGAGGAAATATGGGTTAATAATAAACTTTATTTGTATTTGGTTGTTAAAAGAACACGCCAACATTTTGGGAAATAGCTTTCTACTGAGCGCACAGAGAGGAAACCAACGCAGGAAGATCGGCCCCGGAAACTGTTCATTGGAAGGTCGATACGTCACGACTTAACGACCGAATAGCACCTTTCATACAGGAATTGCAGTTTACAGCAGTAAAATAGACATACAATGAGCATAAAATAGACAGAATAAAAGCAATGCAGTCATAAGAATCAAATATTGTCTCACACAGAGTTTAAAACCCAAGTCTTCCCCGTTAGATGATCATAAAAACACTTGAAGTACCATATACCCTGTTTGTTTTGGTTTGTTTTGGTTTTATTAACTCATTAGGATGGGATAACGTCGAACCTTCCTTTAGGGTACGCCAAATTTCCCTTGGGATAAATAAAGTATTTCTATTCTATTCTATTCTATTCTAACCCTTTTCTGTTTTACAGCTTTTGGACACCCTTTCACTACCACACTACAGAGGGTTCTGTATCGTTAGTGGCTTAGCTTGGCATCGCCTTCTGCACTATCTCGCGTACGTGCACGCGTACTGAATAAACCACAAATGTACCTCTAATACCAGTATTAGTCTGACCACACCCCTCATCAGCTTACCTTCATAAGCAGGTGTGTGGTCACCTGCTCTCCTCCTTCTCGCTTTCACCACAAGGAAGTGCCTCGGTAGTACCCCACTTGACGTGTCGTTGATAAGTTGAAAAGAGTTGTGACTAGGTTTACATTGTGCCTAACCTTTTTCTTCTCTCACTTGTTTATATAAGAAAAAGGTTTGGGTCATAATGTATTCCGCGGAGAGTAGACCCGCTAGACCTACTCTTCACCACCGATTCTCCATTCCCGCCTCCGTCGTGCGTTCCGGTGCTGGGCTGTTGCCACTCTCGTGGTTGCCGACCCAGCCCGGGAGACTGCCGGTGGATAGTTTTCCTCACCGACGAGCCGAGGGTTCGGAGCCGTCGCTCCGGCGATGGCCTGATCTCGACTCTGGTTCCTCTGTTTCTGGGGAATCGCCCGTTGATGAACGGGGGATTGTCTTAGAGCCAGGGGATTTGCGACGAAAACTTTTTGCGTCTGCTCGCTCACGTCGTCACATGGTGGCGTGCAGACGCGAACGGCCTGGGTTTGGGGAATTGCTGGAGACCAGCGAGGCCGCGTCCGACTCTGGATTTCTGATGGAAACTGAAGACTTCATGGAGGAGGCGGACGGGTTCTTGTATGATGGTCCCGTGGAGGAGAGTATCCCTCCTCCGGAGACCCCGGGGTGGGGAGAAATGGCTCCACGGGGCGCCTTGTTCGAGGATGTCGGGGAACCACCTTGGCCTCATCAACAGGATGCCCTACTGTCAGCCGCATCGGATTGTGGCTCCTTGACCAGTCGCAGCCTGCTGTATGCGAGGGATGCGGGGTCGGTGGAGGAGGGTCCGCAGGGGGAACTGCGGGCCTTGTTTCCCGAGCTCATGGCGGTAGCCGCCGCTGCAAACGGTGTGCCGCTGCCGCAGCCATTGCCTGCTCCTGTCCCTGATGACCTCATAGGCCATCCCTGGCAGCGTCCCCCGGTGAGAGGGGTGGACGTTGTCTACCCATTTTTCCCATCGATGGGGGCCTATGTTCGTCGGGGCCAGGCGGTCTCCAACATCATGGGACTGACTCCCGCCTACGTACCAGTTACGCGGGTGTCGGGGTTGGTCAAAGGTATGGGGGAGGGCGTACCTCGGCTTGACAATCCGATGGCCGCGCTCCTCTGTCCGGATATGGTGTGGGAGCCCCTATGCAAGCCGGTCCTCCAGGGGAGGTCGGCTAGGCGATTGGCTTATTGGGGTGACCAGTCATTTATCGCCGGTACACAGTCGCTGGCTGCGGCCTCTAACATCGCCCACCTGGCTAGATTTGTATCGGGGATAATGACGGGCGGCGCGGATCTGAACGAGGTGAGGTGCGATCAGATCACCCAGGCTGCGGGAGCTGTGCTGCACCTCTCCCAGGTGCTAGCCATAGCCATGGGTAAAGTGCGCGCCCTGGCCACCCTGGGCCAGCGTCACCTTTGGCTGGAGCAGGCCCGTGTGCCAGAGAAGAAGAGAGCCCCTCTTCTGACGGCCGACCTCTCCGACGCTGGCCTGTTCGGGAAGGCCCTGCTATTGATGACCTCAACATGCAGAGAGATGGCAGAGGAGAGATCCATCCTCCAACCCCATTTTCCGCCTCCCGTCCTTGCCGGTGGGGGCAGAAGGCTTCCGCGACGTCGAGCTGTCTCCGTCGCCGCTACCACTGCCCCCGCCGCCGCTGCTGGCCCTGCCAAGAGGGCTAGGAGACGAGACGACGCTTCAGCCACCGCCGGCCCATCCCAGACCGGAGGAGACGGTAGGGAACGTCGTGTCCAGCAGACTGTAAACTACCGTCCCTCCGGGGCTCCCCGGGGTGGCCAGACTCGAGCGGCGCGAGGTGGCAGGCGCCGTTGAGTGACTTTTCCCCCTCTGTGTCCCCTCCTCTACACCCTCCCCGGCCCCCCTATGATTTTGTGCCTTGATCACATATTATTTATTTAATAAAAAAGTTCCCTGATATAAGGGGGACTGTGGTTGGCCGAACAAACTGTGTGTTTCTTCAATACAAATCATGTGGTGGGGTTGTGTTTTATGAATCTACCCTGTTACGTTGGGGGAATGAGTTGTGTTGTGTTACGAGTTTTTAAGCAAGGTCTGCAACTTACACTCGGTAATAGGTTCTATTAGCTTGATGCTCCACATGCAATTAGAACTGGTGATATTCCATTGCTTTAACTAAGTATGTGTTCACAACGCTGTGTTGTTAGTTGCAGTAATGCTCGTACACACTTTTCATGGCCTAGCCATTACTCTCGTTCAACGTCTTCCTATAGCTTAGGCTGCGGGTATGGGATTCACGCACAGGCGACTTGTGTTTTTTGTTGTAATCCCTTTTACACTTTGTGGGTAGCTAACATTGTATTAGCTTATGCTATATGTGTTTTGTTCTACCGGAGGTTTTCAAAATGGCTACGGTTGTTTTCTGTGTGTAGGGATAGAAGGTGTGTTTTTCGGGAGGGGGTGTCGGATAAACCCCTCCTTTACCCACTTGATTGGTTTAGAGGTTGTTGACCCTCCTGCTGAGCCAGTCAGGGCCAAGCCAGTGCTTGGCGGGGGAGGGGGGGGGGGGGGAGGGGTATTCTACCGACTCCTGTTATGACAGGATCCGGTGGGTTTTCCCCGCCCGTTATAGCGTTGTTGCTATGGCGACGCCTTCCATGAGCTGGTGTCGTAAAGATGTCGAGGTTAGAGCGCAGGACTTAACCTGCTGCGCTCGTTTTTGTGTCAAACTTGAGTCTGTTGGTCACGTGTCTCACAGTTTACATATCTTTTTCTTGACCGTGGTCTCATGTGGGAAGGTGTTTCTGGGGGAATCTGGTCTTACACTCTGATTAAGAAGAGTGACTGGATTAAAATCATGTGAAAAACAGGGTTTTTTACTCCCAGCTGTGCAGTTAGGTCATACATGTGATGCCTTTTCTTTATTTTATAAAGAGTTGAATGTTCATTCATGGAGTTGATTGCATCTCGCCCCTCTTGTCGTTTCCCTGGGCGTCTTGGGGATTCAATATGGTGGTCTAAGCGGCCTATTGTTGATGTGGGTATGTCCAAACGCACACATAGTGCTGGCTCAGGATGTGCTTTGGCCGTTGCTGACTGGCGCGCCTCGTTTGCTTTGGTGAAACAGCGTTTTTATGGAGCAATTGGGATGGGGGTTTTTCCTCTTCCGACATCCTGTGTGTTGTCGATGGGTTCCCGTTCATGTCAGGGGATGATGACGGAATGGGTCTGGGCATATGGGAAGGGTCTCACGCCCTAGGGGTGGGCCGCCGGACGCGGTTCATACCGACACGTCTGGGTGGCGCCTTCTTTTTATGTTGGGATCAGACGCGCATATCTGCCCCTTCTCCTGGGGTTGGCAGGTCGGCGTGGTTAGGGCACGGGACTGGTTCTGGTCGCGCTGGTCCAGATCAGTGCACCCGTTGTCCGCTGGGGATGCAGATCTGCTGTTCTGGTACCCTGAGGGACTTAGGGTTTTTTCGGGGGGAAAAATGCTAGGTCGATCCGGGTGTCACAGGGTTGTGCGTTATGGGACCCCTTGTTGGTACCGAGTGCGGGGTGCTGGGGGCTGGTCTTCCATATTACGCTCTTCTCTTGCGTTTTGGCGCTGAGGAGCCTGTTGGGTGGGGTTAACCTCCTTTGGGATCCTGTGCTCCCCGTATCGCCGGGCCCGGTCCGGGGTGATGCCCGTTGACCTGTAGGCCCGGGATGGCCCTGTTGGGAACCGGAACGCGGGCTGCGGTGGTACCGCCGGTGCGTTTCGGGGTTTTCCTGAGGGGTTATGGGACCAACCATTGCATGGGGTAATGCCTGGGTGGTTGGTTCTCTGGTGTGTTGCTGCAGTGTCAACTCCCGGTTCTCCGGTTGAGGGTGCCCCTGCACGTTCATGACGTCTGCCGATCGTATGGGCTTTTCTGTGGGCAGCTGTCAGGGGCCGTGTGGTCTACGGATCCCGCTCCTGACGTGCTGTTGAAAGCTTGGTTATGCGACAACGCCAGCATACGCCCCTTCCGCCGGGGCGGCTGTTTCGGCTGTCCTTTCTGGCGCCTGCCTCGTCCGCAGTTGTTCCAGGCTTGGGTTGACGACCTGTTGCCTGGTCTTCCCCGGTGCACTGCCTGTTCCGTTGGTTAACTCTTGTGTGTTATGACCATGCTGTCTGCCTGTTGCAGGGCTTGTGTTCCAGGCGGTGTGCTGTTGAGGGGGACAGGGCCCGCTCGGCTGAGGGGCCTTTGTCCGAATACGCTGGCGATGTGAGGGGCGGGGTCACTAGGTGCCCCCCTGGTGGGGTCTTGATGCTGGCATCATGGACTTCTCCGGGCCCCCATTCCGGGGGTCCAGTCCTTTTGGTGGGTCTGGGTCTTCCGTCGCGCTCCGCTGCTACGGCCTTGCCACGGGGTTGGGTTTGCCCTTGACCCCGTGATTCTGGGGGCAGTAACGAGGTTGTTCCTCCGTTCGTTCCCGGGTGGCATGCGGGTTGTGCGTGTGTGTAGTCGTGGGGTCAAGCCACGGTCTGCTCACCCTGTGCGTTAAGTTGCTTGAGAGCTCTTCGCACGGTCGGGTCCGTCGCCTTCCCGTGAAGCCTCTAATAGGGGGGATACCCTCCATTAGGGGGGGTCGGGGGGGCTCGGCCCTCCCTGTTCTGATGGTTTTGGGGGGCTGTCAGCGGGGTGTATTTGTCAGCCAAGTGGCTCCGCTTGGCCTCCCTTGTGCAGAAGGCGATGCCAAGCTAAGCCACTAACGATACAGAACGTTAGGTTATGACTATAACCAAGTTCTGTTAGTTAGGGGCGATGCTTGGCATCGGACGGCCGCTGCAGCCCTTGACCTCACCTTGTGGTGAAAGCTTGGGAAGGAGGAGAGCAGGTGACCACACACCTGCTTATGAAGGTAAGCTGATGAGGGGTGTGGTCAGACTAATACTGGTATTAGAGGTACATTTGTGGTTTATTCAGTACGCGTGCACGTACGCGAGATAGTGCAGAAGGCGATGCCAAGCATCGCCCCTAACTAACAGAACTTGGTTATAGTCATAACCTAACGTTAACCCTTCCACCGCCGCACGACAAAGGATTAACCCTTTCACTATCACACTACAGAAGGTTAACCCTTTCACTACCACATCTACAGAAGGTTAACCCTTTCACTACCACACTACAGAAGGCTAACCCTTTCACTACCACACTACAGACGAGTTAACCAACGAGGCAGATTTGAAACCGCGACGGCGCGAGCGGACGGTCTTGCTGCTTCGACGCCGTTTCCGTGACACCACCTGACTTCACACACCGCGATTAAACAGCCCCCATCCTGAAACTCTGAGGACGACGTTATCGCAGTGTCCTATAAATACCCAAGAGCATGAACAAGACAGTGTGGTATGTCACACCACCCACGCACACACACACACACACACACACACACACACACACACACACACACACACACACACACACACACACACACACACACACACACACACACACACACACACACACACACACACACACACACACACACACACACACACACACACACACACACAGACACACTGATACAGAGTGGAGTTGTACCTGTGGTCATGAGTACTGCAGACTGAGACGTGCTGAGTTTATCTGGGGGGCGAAACATGTCAGCCAGGCCTGCGAACACCAGGCCCTTAAGAGGAGAGGAACAGAAAGGGTGAGTGGGTGTCTGCATGTGTGCGTGTGTGTGTGTGTGTGTGTGTGTGTGTGTGTGTGTGTGTGTGTGTGTGTGTGTGTGTGTGTGTGTGTGTGTGTGTGTGTGTGTGTGTGTGTGTGTGTGTGTGTGTGTGCGTGCGTGCGTGCGTGTGTGCGTGCGTGCGTGTGTGTGTGTGTGTGTGTATTGAAGATGCTTTTTGTATCCATAGATGTCCTAAAAAGCACATTGAATCCTATCACCAGATCAATCTCACATGCACTCATTCCGGTACCGGCTTACAAAAATTATTATGGACCAAGATCATTTTTACACACATACACAAACCATTTGGAACGAGATCCCGTTCCACATCAGAGCAATAACCTCCATCTCACATTTCAAACAGGCCTACAAACAACATCCGATGCTAGAAAACACCTGTAATCATTGATCCGACTAAATCCCACGTTTTAATTCTGTTGATGCTGTCGATTGTATCGACTGTTATGACTGCATGATTGTCCTTGCTGTCCACAATGACTATAATGCAATGTCTTTGTCAGGATTATATGATTGTATGTAGTGCAACTGACTATTTGTTTTGTATATAAATTATTGTTGCATGTGCAGGAACCTGCTGAAAACCAGTTTGTAACTGAGTCAGGCCAGTTTAAATGTAAGTTTGAAATTTATTTTTTTACCCTTTCCTGTATAAATAAAGTGAAATTTAATTCAATTAAATGTGATTAGATAAAGTGTGTGTGCGCACGTGCGTGTGTCTGTGTTCCTGTGTGTTTGCTATACTATACTAAGCCCATTTTGAATTGAGAATATAAGTAGGACTTTTGGGGGACTGTATGGGGATATTTTGGCCTGTAATACTCACCTTGAAAACTTGCCATTTTTTGTGTTAGGATTAAAGTCAAAGCTGAAGCGGCATTTCAAAAGAATCTAGCTTCCCTATTGTGATGTCTTTCCCAGTTAAACAGGATATAAGTAGACAGGACATAATGTTGGGAGGAATTTCATTGTTGAACACATTGAGGTCAACGCCAGGGTGAACAACATGATTGGATTTTGACATAAGGATACAAAGAATTAATTTTATTTTTATTTTGCATATAAATATGTGCACAATAAGGCGGCTGGGTGGCGCAGCGGACATTGCGCTCGTCACCAACGCAAGAGACACCGGGTTCGACTCCGGCTGTCGGCGTTGCCTCCGGCTTGGGCCGGCCGTCGTACTGGCTCAATTGGCAGAGTTAGCGGGTGGAAGTCGATGGGTGGTAATCTGGACGTTGTGGACAGCGACTCCTACAGGTTGGGGGACGCCTGCACAGCAGAGACAGGAAAATGGCGGGGGTAGTGTGAGCCTCCCACACGTTTACACCTCGCCAATGAGAGTCCGTGATGGCAGGTGAAAAGATGTGACAGGCTGCCTCCTCGTGTACCGGAGGGGACACGTGATGCAAGGCTTCTATCCTCCCTACAACTGGCCAGTGGGGGGCATATGCGAGCAACGTTCAAGACAGCGGAGGGAAGAATCACTGTCACTGTCCCGACATCCAAGCTTAAAAACTTCGGAGATCGGGCCTTCTCTCGCACTGCACCCCGACTCTGGAACTCCCTCCCCCAGTCCATCAGAGACTCCCCTACACTCTCCACCTTCAAAGCTCGCCTCAAAACCCACCTGTTCTCCCTTGCCTTCACGGACTCTGGCACAGTGTGCTACTACTATGTATACCATGTGTACTATTATCAATAGTATACTGCCATTCTATTATTATTTATATTATTTTATATTATATATTATATTTTTGTATTTCTATTATTATTATTATTATGTTTTTTCCTGCCTGTTTATTATTTAAAAAAAATTACCCAGGGACAGTGCACATTAATCAACATCGTCAGTTTCCACATCAATGTAAAAATTTGCCAGAATTTGCTAATGAGCTAGTTTCCATCTGTGGTCCCAGCCTGCCATGTTGCTATGACGCCGGAATCCCCCCCCCCCCCCCCCCCCCCCCAAGGGGATTAATAAAGGATTCCTTGACTCGACATGACACGTGTGCTACTGGCCTACTGCCCTCACTCACCCATTTGCATATTGGAGCCCAGAAGAAAACTGTCTTTGGACCTATAAGGTTGAACAAAACAGAGCATTGTTTAGTCAATAAGGATATCTGTACATTTGTACAGATTCAAAACCATGTCATAATATATAAGCTGATTAACTGCCAGGCATAATATCAAAAGAGTAATAATCTACTTGGAAGCCTTCCCAGCGTGAATTCAACTTTCACCCCCTTTTTGCCCCCACTAATCCAAGGCTTTTTTAGGCTTAAGGAAGGTGGGATTCTGTCCCATTCAACAACAAAGCCTATCAGCTGTCAGTCAAGCAGGGATGAAACAGACTTGGGAGCAAGAAGGTGCGATGCCTTTTACCATTGTATTGAAAGACAGACTATACACCCACAGAAGAAGAGCGGATCTGTATTTACTGTAATATTGATATTGAGTTGCATCAAAAGTTATTTGACAGGTGTAAACACATCGAGTTAATGTGGTTGAGTGATGCAGAAAGACTCAAATGGATTTTTGATCACAGGGTATTTGCACTTGCAGAATATTTAGAGAAAGCTTGGGATAAACGTACGAAAAGAAGTTATATTATACAGTATGTGATGTGTGTATTTTGGCCTCTGACGGTGTGCGTGGTGTAGCTTACAAACCTTGGGAAGTGAACGTTATATTCAATTATTGTTTTTGGTGTCTTTCGGACATGACACGAAAATAAAATGTCATTCATTCATTCCTTCATTCATGCATTCATTCATAAAACCAAGTGTGTTGTAGGTTTAAGATAACCTGGGCATACATTGAGGTTGCATAGCTCAGTCAGCTAAGGGTCAGGTTAACTAAACTCAAATGCAAAGTCCATACAGTCAACTTGGTCACTTTCATGTAAGATTCCTATTTAATCATATCCTGTGATCCGTACAATTGTTGTATTTCTAACATAAAGTAACTGCACTGACAACCAGTGATTTCATGGGGGACATTGAATCTTTATGTTGTGTTAATTACAGCTCAATTCGTTATTGTTTATTTGCGCATGCGTCAGTTCAGGAGTGTGATCAGTTCACACTGGAATCTGATATTGGCCACATTTTTTAAAGAATGTGAAGAGCCAAACAAAAATATCTGAGCAATAAATCAAAATTGAGTGCTAAGGCTTGCAGTGTGAACTAATATAGGCATAGTAGCATAGACATATTAGCATAGTAGTAGTATAGCCTATAGGCATGTAGTAGAGACATTCATTCATTCATTCACATATTAGCATAGGTAGTCATATAGGCATATAACAGGCATATATATATACAGTAGGAGTATATATATATATATATATATATATATATATACACAGACACACACATATATATATATGTATGTGTGTGCGCGCGCGCGTGCGATTCTATATATGATTCTAAAGCATACACTGTCTAAACAAACGTAAAAGCACAACAAAGTGTGACGGGTTTGATTGATTAATTGAAAATTGTATTAACAGATTGCAGAATGGGTAGCCTACAATACAGTACAGCTCAATACACACAAATAATTGTTAAGCGGGGATGCAGACCAGAGAAAGACTTTCGTCTTGTTTACATCAGGGTCCCCCATTTTCAATTCATAACTGACATACACGACATACAGATGTACAGTACTGTGTGTGTATATGATGTTAGGGTGATCCTTACCTGCTTGGTGGTTGTAGAAGGGTCTTAGTTTGGCAGGTAATACGAGTTCAATCCTGTTCAGGATCCTGTGATATGAAGCAGTGACTCGCACCAACGCCATGGCTGAAGATTTTCCCTCTAATAAAAGCTATACTTTATATAATATCACTGCAATGAAACGACACACACCATGCGAGATATCCACATGCTTCGAATGACATATTTGCTTACGGCAGCCTGTGCATGATTTATGGGTGTCATCCGATGAGCGCCCTGGGCAGATTTCCACGTCCCCTGTCACTGATTGGCTGGTAAAACATCGCCGTGCCCACTGTTGCAATATTCAGGGTGGGGGGCGCGCACACATCTATATTGCACATACATCTACGGATGAATAATTGACACCGTGCAAACAATTTGTAGCGTTGTCTTATGTGAAATTTTAACTGGGATTTATGCAATTATTCGTTTTTGGGTTGCTGCGAAAACAGTTTTTGGGTTGCTGCGAAAACAGGTTGTTGGTTGATGATGCTATGCACAGTATTATACTGTGCTAAGACATTCCGAAACAGTTCTGATGGTAAATTACTCAATTGAACCTGCGCCTAATAACAGTACTAAATACCTGTATGTCATGTATGTCCCTATGCCATAAATGTCATGTATGTTGTAGTATGTCAATGTCATATACTCATACATGTCACTATATGAAGTGAAAATGGGGGACCCTGATGTAAACCAGACAAAAGTCTTTCTCTGGTCTGCATCCCCTTATTAACAATTGTGTGTATTGAGCCGTACTGTATTGTACCCATTCTGCAATCTGTTAAATACAGTTTTCATTCATTCATTCATTCATTCATCATTCAGAGTGTGAGAAGCAGGTTGGCTTGACTGTCACTTTGGACCAAGCTGTTGCGAAATGCAGGCTACAGTAGTGTGCGCACATTAACGACTTGAACTGCCATTTGACGTTATAGTGTAGTGTGTATATATATGTGTCATGCATTCGTTGTGGTTGTGATGATCAGTAGATCCTGTGACATCAGTTCATCGGTGAATTGCGAGCGCTCGGAGAACAACGTGACACCAAGGTTCACTAACATACCATAATACACCACAAAGGAAGTACACTACTAGGCAGTGTTTAATAATGACTGCTTTTAGGACAGAAGAAGTGAACTGCGCCTTCTTGTGGTGTACTCGAGACCTTACATCAGTGGTTCCCAAAGTCGGGGTCGCGACCCAAAGGTGGGCCGCGAGCAGCCACGGGTGGGCCGCGAGATGATTTAAAAAAAATAAAAAAAATAAAAAAAAATCTTTTTTTTATTTTATTATTATTTTTTATTTATTTATTTTTGTCAGGCCACTGAACTTAGAAGCAGGCCAGGACAGTGTTTCTAGTTGTATTCTAAAATTCTATTCTATTGTATTCTAAAATGTGACTATATGGTTTTATATTAACTTAATAAATAAACAAAAACGAAAAATCTACTTATTTCAACGAACATTTCAAACTAAATAACAGATTATGCACATAAAACGCTGAAAACAACCGAATCAACAATAGTATTTTAATGAGGCTATTATTATTATCATTATTATTTTGCAACAAGTTAGCCCTCTCATAAATAGCACATATAAATGAATAACTAACTTGAACTAACTTAATAGGATTGAAGTGATATTTGGCTTAAAAAATCGGTCGCCTGGCAAAAAAAAAAAAAAAAAAGCCTGACGATGTGCATTGGGCCGCGGCTCTCTGACGCCTTATTTTCTGGGCCCTGGCCTGAAAAGTTTGGGAACCCCTGCCTTACATGATGCAGATACCACGGCTTGATGCAAAGACTGGAAACCACTAAGGGTTCGTAGAAACAAGACGCTATAATGTTATTATAACTAACATTATAACTAACAATTATTATTTCCATACTTTTGTATTTATTTATTTGTGTGTCATTGCATGGGTGTTGCTCTCATATTATCCATGCACAGCAATTAAAGTGTATTCAGGGGCTGGGCAAATATGGAAAACAATATGATAATCAGAAAGATATTTGTCAATATTGTATTGGACTGTATATTAATATTATTATATATATATATTTATTTAGCCACGGACTGCGACTGCTGCCAATTGCTAGAGAGCCAACAGCTGGTGAACTTGACAGCTGTTATGTCTGTTATGTTTATGACTCACACACTGCATGGACTCTGGCGCAGTGTGTTACTACTAGGGAATATTGCACTCCGGTTACATATTGGTGCACGCACCGGAAAGGGAAGTAGTTAGGCTACTGCTCTGATGTAAACAGACACACGTTTCCCCCGGCTCATGACTTGTTTGATTATTGTCATTTCGCCTATTAAAGCAAGTGAACAAATAGAATGTTGTTCTTATTTAACTACGGTTTGGACCATGTATACCATCATCACTGTTACTATGTCTGATTGAATCCTGCCACTCACTTCACTACTACTGTTATCGCTATTATCATTACTACTTGCTGCACTTTGTTCTATAATTATTATAATTATTATAATAATAATAATAATAATAATAATAATAATAATAATAATAATAATAATAATAATAATAATAATAATAATAATAATAATAATTATTATTATTATTATTACTACTACTACTACTGTACCTATACCTGTACCCCAGAAAACATCACACAATCACATGGATAGACAATAAAGGATAATATTGATATATATATAGCTCGGCTCTAACTCCTATAAGGCTATCACACTGCAGGCCTTAGTGCTCAATTCTGATTTATTGCTCAGATCAGATTCTGTTCACATTATTTTTTAAATGTGGCCAATATCAGATTCCAGTGTGAACTGGAACCGAACTGACCTGCATGAGATGATTAAGAAATAACGAAGATGGATGTAAGAATTGTGACAAATTTCAATGTAGAGTGATGTAAAAGTCACATGAAAGTCGCACGACTGTTCAGACTGAGGTCACGTTGCAAAAGATCAGACCTGTATCTCATTTAGGACCACATTATGAAAGTGTCCCAATTAAATCAGAATTGAAAACGATCGGATTCCATGTGATTTGTGCCGTTCACACTGTTGTGAAGAAATCTGATCTGAGTCAGATATTATGTGAAATCAGATTTGGGCCACTTTTGTCTGCATGCAATCTGAATGTAGCCTTAGTTACAGAAACAGTCATTTAAGATGCCAATGTCATGTTCTGAAGTGACAAGGGTGAGAGACGTAATTACATTTCTCAATACTATTATTTTACTTTTATTTCTACGGCCCACTATCCGCTGGGTGCATACTATGACCGTTATCATGTTTTGTAACAGATTACAGAAATTCAAGAAGCCTATTGGAATGTGAGGTTCTGATAATATGATGTTGATTAATATATCTGCATTATTTTATCCCACTTTATGCTTTGCTCTTGCTGCTTGTTTTACATTGATTTTATGTCTTATTTCTGACTGATGTAAAGCACTTTGAACTGCAATCCCCTGTATGAAAGGTGCTATACAAATAAAGTTTATTATTATTATAACACTGAATCTCTGTTCAATATGTGCAGGTTATAGGTCATACTGGCCAATCGCGTCTCGCTCTGCCATATTGAGATCAAAAGTCAAAGTCAAAGATTTGTATTGCATGTATGGACGAATCTCAGCATCACAAGCCTGTGGAACATGCTCTGTCTCCGAGCTGGGACCTCCAACTGGTCCTGGTAAGGCTGTTGGGGGCCCCGTTTGAGCCTCTTGAGCAGGCGCCAATGGATCGACTGTCTTTCAAGACCGCGTTCCTTCTGGCCATCACCTCCGCTAAACGCGTGGGTGAGCTGTGTGCTCTCTCAGTGCGGTCCGAGTGCCTGTCTATTCGGGCCGATAGCAGTGCGACTCTGAGGCCTAATCCGGCCTTTGTGCCAAAGAATATCTGGAGCTCTTATCGCTCCAGGGATATTGTGCTTCAGGCGTTTCACCCTCCTCCTCACGCTAGTGAGTTGGAGGCGAGCCTTCACCTGTTGTGTCCTGTCCGTGCGCTGAGGGTTTACCTTAGTCGCACGCAGGATCTCAGGGCTACCGATCAACTTTTTGTTTGTTACGGTAGCTCTCACGCGGGTAAGGCGCTGTCCAAGCAACGCCTGTCACATTGGTTGCGCGAGGGCATTGCCCTCTGCTACACTTTGGCCGGACAGGTTCCCCCCGCAGGCGTCAGGGCACACTCCACTCGTGGAGTGGCGGCTTCCGCTGCCCTGTTTGAGGGGGCCTCGGTGGAGGACATCTGCGCTGCGGCCTCCTGGTCCTCCCTGGGTCCTTTTGTTAAGTTTTACCTCATGGACATGACTGGGGGCTCTGTCTCCCAGGCAGTCCTGAGGGCCGGGACCTCTCCTGCACCCCGCCATCAGGTGGGCTAGCAGGTGTGTGTGGGTGTGGACCACGGAGTGCTCTGTCACACGCGGTCCCGCTTGCACTGTGCGTTCTAGGGTGACTGGTCCCTTTTTCGCACGTTGGTTGTAGTTGACTGCCTTCGTTAGGACGGGCGGGTGGACGGGACTCCCCTCCCTCCTGAGAGGCTTATGGGCCCTCAGGGGGGGGCATTTGACGTGGCCACGCGTCCGCTCTGCCCCTTTTGATCTCAATATGGCAGAGCGAGACGCGATTGGCCAGTATGACCTATAACGAAGGTTATCCTATAACCCTAGTTATATGAATACTGGCTGAGCGTCTCGCTCTTCAGCGCCCTGAGGACCCTTGGATGTTTTTTCACGTGTGAAATTCAGACTTGGAAGGGTGTGACGTCCCGTGATGAAGACCGGGAGGATGCGACCCTCTCTGCGTGCCCTCCTGTCTCCGGCTGTCTCGTAGTGATGACCGGAGTGCTGGACGTCCCACGATGATGATGGGGAGGTTGCGACCCTCTCTGCGCCGCCCCGTCTCCGGCTGTCTCGGAGTGATGACCGGAGTGTTGAACGTCCCGTGATTAAGACGGGGAGGACGCGACCCTCTTTGCGCCACCCGTGCCTCAAAGGCATGACCACTTCCTGTTTTGTAGGAACACACAGGGGTAGGCGTGGTCACGTGCAAGTGACGTGCATGTGTCAACTTTTTCATGAGCACAATATGTGCATGGAGATAAGATATCATCTCAATATGGCAGAGCGAGACGCTCAGCCAGTATTTATATAACTAGGGTTATAGGATAACCTTCGTTCTTGACTTGTCGTTGGGAATATCCCAAGGAGTCAGTGAGAAACCAAGTCTCTGCACCATTGACACAGTTGAATACTCCAGATGAATACTACACATGTCTGTTTTGAAAATGCAACCTACCTCTCCTTGTAGACTCAACAAAAATCATTAAAAAAAAGGAAGTTATACATCACTCATACATTAAAGGAACACGCCAACATTTTGGGAAATGAATTAGCTTATCGTCTTCTCCAGACAATGAATGGAAGCGGACGATGCCGGTTAGCCTTCAGGAGAGGTGTTAGGTTAGACAATGCCTAGGCTAACCAGCACAGTCCGCTTCCATTCATTGTGCTAAGCTAGGCTAACGTGCAGCACAGAGAGGAAACTGGTATCTATCTTCTTGTCTCTCTCTGGAGAAGACGGTAAGCTAATCTTTTCCAAAATGTTGGCGTGTTTCTTTAATACATGTCTGTTTTGAAAATGCAACCTACCTCTCCTTGTAGACTCAACAAAAATCATTATATTAAAAAAAAAATTAAGTTATACATCACTCATACATTAAATAAAGATTCCAACTTTACTTCTAATATTGACCTTTCAAAATATCACTCAAACATCAATGTCAAAGAACAATGGGAGGCTTGCAGATAAGGCAGTAATAAGTACAGCATCATAATGTGAGACGTAAGCTTTCATAAAGATTTCTGCCTCATTGTCCGACAATTATGAATCAAGTCACTTTCAGTTTATTATTTGAATGAAAGTGTCCTTAGACTATTTTTCAAATGTATTCATGTACTGTATGTATGTACATGATTCACACACACTAAACACATAATATTGAGTGAATGTAATTTAAGCTGTGCCTTTCTTTACAAGGCTTCAGGCCTGATAAATGCAGAAGTAATCAATGCCTGTGGTTGAAAGTGCCTTTAAACCTTTATTAGTACTAGATAAAGAAAACAAAGCAAATTCACATTCACAGTGGAGGATATGGTTTAAAAAAGTCATATTCACAGTGGAGGATATGGTTTAAAAAAAGTCACATTCACAATGGAGGGTATTAAGTTTTAAAAAGTCATTCACAGTGGAGGATATAGGATTTAAAAAGTCATTCACAGTGGAGGATATAGGATTTAAGAAGTCATATTCACAGTGGAGGATATAGGATTTAAGAAGTCATATTCACAGTGGAGGATATAGGATTTAAGAAGTCACATTCACAGTGGAGGATAGAGGTTTTAAAAAGTCACATTCACAGCAGAGAATTGCGGTTTTACGTTTTAAAAGTCAGTTGGCACTTCATCCGTTCAAATCTGGATTTAATATTATTTTAAGTTAAGTACTTTTCCTTTTTCTCTGTTGAAAACTGATGACAAAAATCAATGCACTGTTGTAAAATGTATATTTATTACTTTTCTATAAGAAAAAAAGTTTGACATCACAATACAAACGGGTGCGATAAAGGTGCGCTATATGTAGCTTCAGAGGGGGGGGGGGGGGTTGCAGAGCCTGCAAAAGACATTTACTGTAATTCTTAGAATTACCTCCTGTTATCATAAATGAAAAAAATTATTTGTAGGCACTGTGAACCAAATGTAAGCCTAGGATATGTTTGTTAACAAAATGGTGGGCCCTGCCTTTGTAAACGACAGCAGTGATGTTACTGATGTAGTAACTTTTCAGGAAGATTTCTAGCTTCAAGCAGAGTTCCAGGGATCCAATCTTCCTCTGAGAACAGTTTGTTTATTCAGTTGTGAAAATACACCATAGAAATTATTAACTTCTCTGACTCTCCCAAAACTACATCCATGGTGCACCTTCAACAGGAGAAACAGAATGAGGATAGTCATTATGAAGTCAAATAGTTATAAAACAAAATGAAACATGATCATTAGGCACTAAAACTATAGTTTGTTTAGTAATTGTTTGCAAACAAAATAAAAAAGTGATGTAAATGTTAACACTTTGGCTGCCATGAAACGTCTTTAGACGTCATTGCCGGCCATGCTCAAGTTGCCGGAGGACGCTGTACAGCGTCCTTATATCAATATTTCAAAAATCTGCGATCGGATTCATATGTCCCCTCCGCTGGCCTGAGATCCACCAGCAGGACCCACTGAGCTCTCTGGCGGTTCAGGAGCGCCATCTGGTGGCCGATCGGCGCAATCGCTTAACAGGATGTGCCATAGAAGTTGTGCTAGACGTCCGTATTACTTCCGGGCACTCGCTATAGGTCCCGGGACTCTGGCTCGTCACGCTACACAGTGATCGATTGCCAATAACTCGATAAACAACATGATTTGGACGTATATACCATTATACAAGCTGGAGATGGACCGGGTAAATTTACATCCCATAATGATAAGATTTCTACTCTACGATGATCGCCCAACGGCGCGCGGAGACTGGGGTGAGTTTTAGCGTGTAACGTTACCGTCTTCGATACTAACTGCTATTATCAACATTTGACCCACATTAGATGATTGGTATAACGCTGCCCACGGAATTATAAACGCCCCCTAGCCCATCCGGTCAACATCAGATGACGTGTAGTAACTTCTAGAAGTACGTCTAGTTGGAATTTTTTATATCGCGCTGATTGCCATAAAACTGTATTGCATCATCAATATAATGCATTTGGGGCTATAGATCACGTTCTGGAGAAAGCTGCAGAAAGAGATGAAAACATACTTATACATTAGACCATACTTTACTATGAATATGTGAATGAAAAAGTTTAACGTTGCTACACAATGAACAATACATATAGGACTTTGAATGGGCCCTAATAATGGCAATGTAGCAATAGAATTTAAAAAGTTATAGCCATGCAAAGAAGGGGTACTTCTCCATAGACAAATAGAGCCGGCAACCTATGGTATATCATGAATTTAACCCAAGGCAACCAAAGTGTTAAATGTCACCAAACAGTTAAGGTAGCATTGCTCATCTAAACCCAAGGGTACGGCTTGATTGAAGCTAACTCATTAGCTTACGGACAGCCAATGCATACGGCTTGATTGAAGCTAACTCATTAGCTTACGGACAGCCAATGCATACAGCTTGATTGAAGCTAACTCATTAGCTTACGGACAGCCGTACGCATTGGATTCAATGAGGACTGGTAAACAAGTCCCTTTGAGGCCTGAAGGACAAGTCAGGAAACATTTCCCACGGACTACAACAAGTGCTTGGTGAAAAGAAATCAATCTCATGGCGGAAGTTGGATGATCACCATTGTTAAACAAAACAGAAGGAGAAATACAATTTAGGACTGCTCCCACAGTCGATGAATTGATTGGTTTGGTCGATCTGTAGTGTTTTTTGTTTTTTTTTCAATACAGAATGAGTGACAAACGCATGGTATTGATCTTTCACGATAGACTGAAAAATGACTTAATTGATATTGATCAAATTAACTAAACGATCATTCGAACAAGTCCTCGACTTCAAAAGTCCACTAAGAATTCCTTTAGAAATAGAGGACAGCCCTAATACACCTGGCATAAACATTTAGACAAACACAGATATTGTAAATATGTCTACAGTACCTTCACTGTGTAATATTACCTGCATTATAATGCAGCTAAGGACCTACAATACTTGTTTTTTAGTTTTTTTAAGATATTTGTTATGGCATTTTCTGCTTTATTGTGGATAGGACAGTTTGGAAATGGGTAGAGAGAGAGAGAGATGGGGAGAACATGCAGCACATTGTCCTGGGCCGGATTCGAACCCAGGACGCTGCGGTTACGCTGAGCGTATATATACGTGGTGCGCCACCGGGGCGCCCCAGGACCTACAATACTCTTATCATACATTACTAAATCTAATATCGGCGTAGAGAATGGAAAGCTGGTCTCGCTCCGTCATTTATGGACCAATATACATTCTGATCTCATAGCAATACATTCTGTGTAAGAGAGACACGCAAACCTCACAGCAGCAGAGAAGACCTCACATCTCAATAACCATAAAAAAATACAAGTGCTCATGTTAACACAGTGCTTATACTACTCCATTACACGTAGACAATCCCAACACCAAGAGTGGAAGAAGCAGCTATTATTTAGGAAAGTTCTTGGTAAGTAAGTCTTCGTATGACTTGATCATCACCGCCATCACCGCAGTAACATTTGGCAAGTGGATAAAGGAACGAGAACGCAGCATTTTTCAGTAATAAAGCTTCTGTGTGTCCCACACATCAACAATGACAATAATAATAATTATTATTATTTCTTAGTGAATCAATAATTCTAAATTCTTAAATAATTCTAGAATTAGATTTATACCATTAATTTGGTCACTTATCAAACGTTTCATTCACAGATATTCATAAATATCGAGGTTGACACGTTACTTTACTTGTAACAATGGCGACGATCCAATATGACTATGGAACTCATACTGAACACTGCCCTGACACAGTATATAAACAGTCACACAATAGTGAATGTAACAATGAGATAAATTGGCCGCCCGGGTAGTGTAGAGATCTAAGCACTCGCCTACCACCGCAGAGACCCAGGTTCAATTCCTGGCAGCGGTACCTCCGGCTTGGTCAGTCGCCCCTACGAACACAATTGTCAGTGTTCGCACGTGGGAAGCCGGTGGACTGACTGACAGTAGGGCAGCATGTGGTAGTCTACACCCTCCCCAGACCGACAGCAGGGCAGCATGTGGTAGTCTACAACCTCCCCAGACCGACCGCAGGGCAGCATGTGGTAGTCTACACCCTCCCCAGACCGACAGTAGGGCAGCATGTGGTGGTCTACACCCTCCCCAGACCGACAGTAGGGCAGCATGTGGTAGTCTACACCCTCCCCAGACCGACAGCAGGGCAGCATGTGGTAGTCTACACCCTCCCCAGACCGACAGCAGGGCAGCATGTGGTAGTCTACACCCTCCCCAGACCGACAGCAGGGCAGCATGTGGTAGTCTACACCCTCCCCAGACCGACAGCAGGGCAGCATGTGGTGGTCTACACCCTCCCCAGACCGACAGTAGGGCAGCATGTGGTAGTCTACACCCTCCCCAGACCGACAGTAGGGCAGCATGTGGTAGTCTACACCCTCCCCAGACCGACAGTAGGGAAGCATGTGGTAGTCTACACCCTCCCCAGACCGACAGCACAATGACCAGGAGGGAATTGGCATAGCGACTAAATTGGGAGAAAAGGTAAAAAAGGCAAAGAAATAAAGCGATAAATTACGTTACATTTCAACATCAGGTTGATTCAGCTACTACTTTGAAAATACATTTAAGGCGTCACATTCAAGTAACCAGGAACAACTTAAGTCATCTTTTTGATTGTTATCACTGTGCAACATGTAACACACCTAAAGAAGCCTTGTGCGTGCGTGACCCAAAATGTCACAATCATAAACAGGCCTAAACATAGGCTATACCTACAGGATTAAACCCATATAAAAGGCATCATATCACAAGATATCGTGTGGCGAGAGTTAAAAGACCACTGTGGTCTGAAGTGCTTTACAAAAGGAAAGGCACAAGCTTCCTGTAGCCTACAGGGTGGAACTGCCTGCCTACTGTAGCTGCTATGCGCATGATAGCTGGTATGTATTACCAGGGTTCCTACACAGTTATACTCATCAAATTTCATGACTTTTGCACGACTATTCCCTGACAAAATACAGCCATTTTCATGACCAACATTAGTCTCCCGTCTATATGTTCAATTGTGACATTATCATTTCAACAGCTGATTTTGAATGTCAGACATTATTATTATAATACATTTAAGTGACCCTTTTCGATAGTTCAAGAGTTTTCTTTTTGGGGAATGTGAATGAATACAACCATTCATTGTATCTTCAATGTTGAATATTAATTTCGGATTTCCTTTATGCTTTCCGTTTCTTCTTTTTAAATTGTATTATTATTAATTACATTCTGCATTTGTATTCTGTTGTATTATTTTCTTGTGAGGACCCCAGGAAGCTTAGCGGTCATTAATTTGACAGCTAATGGGGACCTAATAAAACATAAACAGAATTTCAGAATCACTTGGGATTTACCACTGCTAATAATAATCTGAAAGTTTTGTAATGAGGAAACGAGTTGTTTGTGTTATTGCTTGTTCAAAGACCATAGGAACCCTGTATTAAATAAACAACCTCTACAGAATAAGAGTAAATGCAACAGAATCTAAATTGATGTAGTGTATCTCTGCGCCACAAATGCGACCAGGCTTGAACTCCTACCGATCATTATATATCTTTTTTTGGATAATGTTCAGTAGCCATTGCGACATCATCATTAGAATGTCCGTTTCCCAACATTCTAATCTCCCACGTGAGGTTGTAGAGCGTTATGGGGTTTTCAAGGAGGGGGGGTGGATCACGTCCTCGTAGAGAGCCGGTGCGAGGCGCTGAGCTCCAGAGAGTCGGACTCCGTGTCTCCTGTGCTGTCGGCCGGGACCTCCGGCTTGGAGACGCTGGCGGAGACGCCGGCGGAGACCAGCTTGTAGAGGCCGGCGAGGAGGAAGACCACGGCGATCACGGCAAAGTAGCTGCCATAGATCAGGAACTACAGAGAGAGAGAGTCATTCACCTTATAGTAGTGTTGTCAAAAATATCGATTCTGAATATTTAAAAACGGTTTCAATACTCATTTCCCGAAAATATCGATATTTAATTATTCATAAAAAAAATAAAAAAAAATTGTATAAGGAAGTTGCATTGTTCATTTCAATACCTGTAATAGTACAGTAGTCCACACACACACACACACATGTGCATTCAGTTAAGTTGGAATATGACTGTTATTCAAACAGTTCAGTTTGTCAGGTACATGCAACACAGATTACAGTGTTTACATCTGTCTGCTTGAGAAAATACCATGTTCTGCAATAAAAATGATTGAAGTGAGATGAACAGTTATTTTTAAATGTGTGATCTAAAGATAAACAAAGGGTTTTAAAAGTGTTATATTTATCTTCTCTTATAGTACCAGAGAGAAGCTGAGGAGAATCAACCAGCAACAAAAGCAAAATTTATAAAAAAAATATATATATATATTTTTTTACATTTTAAGATTGAACCTTTTTCCCTGTGGTATCGAAAATGGTATTGAATATCGATACTTTTCAAGGTATCGTATCGAAGTTCGAAATTCCAGTAACACTATGATAGATTATCCCCCCCCTAACCCCTACCATCCTGCAATTGGATTAGATTAAAATGTATCGTCATTATACAGCACAAGTACAACAAAAATAAGTTGGCATCTAATCAGAGTACAAATGTAAAAGTATAGTGCAATAGTTCGCACTGAATTCGGCGAGCACTCCTTCGTGCACTTTGCACCCGCTGCCTGGACTTCACTACAGAGCACTCTGGACCTGAAGGAGCTCATTTCTCTTAGAACATTTAAAAACCTCGTGAGTAACTTGGAATCAGCCTCATATCGTTCTTGCTCCTGCTTTGTATGAAAGGCCCATTATTTAACTGTATAAATAACTGTATGTTGTTGATTTGGTATTGTGTCATTTTGCATTGTCTGTCAAAATTCTATGTTTTAAGCTGCCGTCTTGACCAGGCTTCCCTTGGAAAAGAGATCACTGTGTCTCAACGGGACTGACCTGGTTAAATAAAGGCTAAATACATTAAAAAAAATTAAAATTGCAATATACAATGTAATATACAGTATATATATATAAATTAGTACTACTGAGTAATAATAATAATCAGATGTATATGCAGTGTTATAGTATTGTGTACAGTGATACAGGTATAAAAACACTATGGTAGTAAGTCATACCGGCCAGCGCTGTAAGAGTAAGAGTAGGTAAGGGATATATAGTATTTACAGGTATGTAAAAAGGATTATATGCGGGTATAAATGTATATACGGTAACTATGAATATATAAATGGTATATACAGCATTATTGTACTATCTTATCATACAGAGTTATGGGTAGAGTAGACTATAGTATGAGGTGGTCTCCTTTCCATCCCACCAAAGACAAATCCATCTCTCAATAACACAATACAGTACATACACACACACACAAACACTAAACTAAAAAACAAACTGTAGAAAAGTTTGCAAATATTCTGCTTGGCTCAGAGAGGCATTTACATCACTAATAGCCTTGGGAAGGTGTCCAAGTGACTAATATGTACTGAATTACTACCTTAATGTGGATTATCCTTACAAAATCTCTATCCACATGCCCACCGTACAAGGTCTGACTGTGACGTAAAGGGGTGCATGGCTTTCCCCAGGATCTTCTAACAAGATGGTGCAGAGTTGCAATTAGGGGGTGGAGGCAAAATAATTGCAATACAAGGAAGTAATTGTCCCCTATGCCATTGTGTAGGGAAAGCCCTGGGGTGGAGGTTCATTTCAATGTTAAAACGTTGCTATAAAAATACCACTTCAAGATAAAAATTCATTAAAACACACTGTTGTAATTCTATACATCTGGTATTTACTTGACTGCACTCTATTAGGAATTTAAACAGGTTCATTAGGGCGGACCAGTATATCAATGTGATTATATCATGCGTTTCGTTATGTGATAGACCAGAAAAACAACAGTCATTTGCTGTATTCACCTGCTGGCCATCTTAAAATCACAAACACGGGGGGAGTGGGACAATCAGAGACAAATAAGACCCATCTCTTCTCCACTAACTTCTCTTAGTGTCTAATAAGAGATAGTGTCTAATAAGAGATAGTTACAGTGCAGAAACGTATGTTAAGTATAGTTTAAACAAAAGAAGATCCATATGTGATTTGGTGAGGAACATTATCACTAGCCCTAGAGACCGGCAGGTTTAATGCCACCCCAGAGGACAGACATCACCACTAGCCCTAGAGACCGGCAGGTTTAATGCCACCTAGAGGAGGACAGACATCACCACTAGCCCTAGGGACCAGCAGGTTTAATGCCACCTAGAGGAGGACAGACATCACCACTAGTCCTAGAGACCAGCAGGTTTAATGCCACCCTAGAGGAGGACAGACATCACCACTAGCCCTAGAGACCAGCAGGTTTAATGCCACCTAGAGGAGGACAGACATCACCACTAGTCCTAGAGACCAGCAGGTTTAATGCCACCCTAGAGGAGGACAGACATCACCACTAGCCCTAGAGACCGGGAGGTTTAATGAGGAGGACAGACATCACCACTAGTCCTAGAGACTGGCAGGTTTAACGCCACCCCAGAGGAGGACAGACATCACCACTAGTCCTAGAGACCAGCAGGTTTAATGCCACCTAGAGGAGGACAGACATCACCACTAGCCCTAGAGACTGGCAGGTTTAATGCCACCTAGAGGAGGACAGACTCGGTTTGGTGTGTGAGCTACTGTAGGTGAAATTGAGAATACGGTTCACTTTTTGTTTTACCGTCGCGTTTACAAGGATGTAAGAGAAGTACTTTTTAGTAAAATCCTCCATTTATGTAGAATTTATTTGAGCTGGATGAATATGAACAACTCTGAGTTGTGCTTCAGGAAGGGAACTTTTTTTGTAGCAGATTTTATTTATCAAGCTTGCAAAATAAATCTGTATTTAGGTAATGAATGTGGGAATGTAATAATGGAACACTGCAACAGTATTTTTGGTGTCTTATAAACCCATGAGGATTGGGCACTTTGTGTGCATGACAGGAAAAGAAAACAATCAATCAATTGTTATTGTTATTATTATTATTAATGCCCAGACCACAGAAACCGCCACAGAAGAAATACCGGTGACAGGTAAACATAGCATTTCTCAGGACTGAACGTCCGTTAACTTGCCTGTGGGAAGACGTCGAGGCCCAGGCCAACCTTGTCCACCACCACCACAGTCAGCACAGACTGGAGCAGGAGGGCGACGAAGGTGTTGACTCCAAACACCAAGGCGTAGCGCTGCATGCTCAGGTTAGCCGCTATCTGATACCTGGCGGTGGGCGGAGGCAGAGCACAGTGAGAGTCAGAGAGAGATCACTTCCGTACGGTCCGTTACGCACTAGAGGCGGGACGATACGAGTGACTCACAATATGATGACATACACAATATCTGTGATGAATCGATACATTGCAAGAAATGTAATCTACGATACATCACAACAATATCTGTGTAACTGAAGAAAAAATACCCATAAAAAAGGCAAAAAGCCTTTCATTGTTTGTTTGTTTAGTGTTATTGTGTTATTGAGAGATGGATGTGTCTTTGGGGGATGGAAAGTAAATACAGTAAATCCAATAGTCGTACTGCAAAAGCTGGCCATTCGGAACCTTTTCAAGGCTGGTTACTATGAACACACAAATCCATTGTTTATAAAGTCTCATATTATGAAATTTAATGATTTGGTTTACTATAAAAATATGCAAATAATGTACAGAGCTAAAGCAAAGTTACTCCCAGGTGGGGTGCAAAGGTCTTTTTCAACACATGAAAGAAAATATGATTTGAGAGATAATTGTAAATTTACTGTTCAGAAAGCTAAGAAAGGGATTAAAAGGAGGTGTATTTCTATTATTGGGGTTAACTTGTGGAACAATGCGGATATACAGTTAAGAATGAGTAATTCGATTTTGGTTTTTAAGAAAAAGGTTTGTAAAGCAATTTTTGAAAAATACAAGGGTGAATAACACTGTTTTGTTTTCTTTTTTCTTTTAGAATACTGTTTTGGAATCTACATTTTTGTATTTTTTATTTTTATTTTTTTAATGCTAAATTTTGAAAAACTACAAGGGTGAAAAACACTGTTTTGCTTGCTTTTTTTCTTTTCTTTATAATACTGTTTTGGAGTAAAAAAAATGTTTTTGTAAGAATATAGGACAGGCACATATAAGCACTATGCTTCAGTCTGTACCTTTTTCAGTCACTGTAAATAATCAAATATTGATAAATGATGATGTATATTGTACTTTTTTTTGATGACTGAAAAAAAATAAACTACTACTACTACTACGGTTATTTGGCGTCAGTGTATTAATAACGTGTCACAAGAGGAAGTAGACGATATATCGCAGTATACAATGTTTGTCCCGCCCCTATTACACATACCGTAATTCCTCTAATAGTAACCGGTATTCAATTAAAAACCGGGTCTCTATTAATGACCGGGTGCGCTGTTGAGCTAAGCAATTATAAGCCGGCCTCCTAATACAAGCCGGGTTTCATATATGCTGGCCTGGCTGTGCAGTAAATGCCATATAATGGTATGGTGTTAATGTTTACCAAGAGAATAAGCCTACCTCAGAATTGTGTAAAACGAAGTTATTATTATTATTATTATTATACCAGTATTGTGATTGCACTATTTTACTTTATTTAACTTTTTTTGACCACCTGTAATTGCACTGTTTACTACCGTATTTCATACAGTACTTGGTTTCAATAAATGAACCCAGTACATTTTACTGGGTTCAAACTGACACAAAATGTTGATTTATTCATTATGATCCGTTTGAAAATTAGAAATATAGGCCTCTCTCTTATACATGCCTCCTCCTAATACAAGCCTGATATCCGCTACAGTTGAAACAAATACAAGCCGGGGTTACTATTAGAGGAATTACGGTAGTAGCCTCCACGGGTGAATCATTGAAATCAAGGAATCAAATATATTTAAAAAATAATTGAAATTCAACAACAGACAACGAGGTGAAGAACAAACGTCTTCCGGAAGGTGGCACAGAGAAGGGGCGCACTCACGTGGCGATGGTGATGAGCAGCATGTAGGTGGCTCTGAAGACCACGTAGGAGGCGTAGCACACCCAGATGTTCCTCACCAGGTCCATGACGTAGACGGACGCCGCCATCACCACCGAGAAGACGCAGAGGGCCAGCTCTCCCCACACGGCCCAGGAGATCCGCAGGTAGCCGACGGCGAACGCCGCCAAGGCGCCTGAGGAGGAAGGGGGGGGGTTACTATGGACCATTGGACCATGTATACCAGTGGTGCCCAACCAGTCGATCGCGATCGGATCGCGGGCTGATTTCAAGTAGATCTCGATTAATAAAATCAGATTATACATTTTTTTTTTCTTTTTTCAAAATCAACTCTGCCTCTCTTTGTTAACTACAACAAGCAATGCTGTTTGTTATTTAAGATGAGGTCGGACTCGGCACTGACAGATTTGTGTTCATTGTGCTGCTTTTATAAAGCCTCAAATGACGGCTTACAATATTTCATGAAAGCAAAGTGTTATTATGCCATATAATATGTTCTGTCATGTGCATATTGAATGGGTATTACTAATACTATTAATACTAATACTAGCCGAGAGTAGGTAAAATTTTGGCTGGTAGCTCTCGGCTAGGTGGTAAATTAAAAAGTAGATCTTGGTTCAAAAAAGGTTGGGCACCCCTGATATACTGTGGAAGATAAGACCCCTTCCCCCCCCTCTCTCTCTTTTGATCTACCCATCTTTCCTTCCTATCCACATCCCTCCCCCCATTCCTTCCTGTCCCACCTGTCCCCAAAGATGTCACATTCCTTTGACCCCCCACCCTTTACATTGTATGTATAAAGAAGATGGTTCAAGATCCAGTGGGGGGGGTCTCTCTTCCCGGGTGTCCTAGCTAGCCACCTCGTTGAGAGTCATCCAGCCTATTTTTGTATCGATACTTTGATTGGGTTAATAAATCGTATTAACCAGGTCTCTTTTGAATGAGTAAGTTATTAGCTTCGGCTATTTTCCACCACAATACCAACGTCACTATTACTACCGTCTGATTGAATCCTTGCTATCACTATTGTCATTATTACTTGCACTTTTCTTTATTCTATTTTATTTTATTTTTTTACATTATTATATTCTTATTTTAGTCATATTGACTACCACCTAGATGTTTATTGTTCAATGTGAGCGATCTGGGGCGCCACGGTGGACGGTGCGCCACGTTAAGTGTGCTCGCACTGTAATCGCAGCGTCCGGGGTTCGAGTCCTGTGCTGCATGTCCTTCCAACTCTCCTCTGCCTGAGCGATCTGTAGTGGCTAATTTCCCTCTGGATTAATAAAGGATTTCTATTCTATTCTTTGTTATGTGTTCTATTACTCCCCCCCCCCATGCTGCTATGACACTTGAATGTGACACTTGACATGACATGTTCTCCAGAACCTCACCCAGCAGGGTGGAGACCGTCTCCACGTAGCCGTTGTAGATGTCGAAGTCCTTGGACGGCAGCACCTTCTCCCACAGCGCCTGCGTGTAGTTGATCACCTGGAAGTAGCCGCAGGTGGACAGGGCCCACCACACCGACCAGGCCAGCAGGGGGCGACACGAGTAGCACCGGATGAAGTCCTCCCACAGGACCCTCAGCACCTCCCGGAAGCCACTCCGGGCTCCCCCGGCCTCGTCAGCCTTAGGGGAGACCTGCAGGAGGGAGGGATGAGGGAACAACAACGTTTATAGGGGGAGTCAAAGAGAAAATTGGCAGCACAACGGGAGGTTGATTGATGAGCAAATCAGTGGCAGAACTGGTTAGATGGGTTTCTTATAATAAGATAAGATATTCCTTTATTGATCCCCATGAAATCTAAATTCTAAACTTAAAAAGGTGCTGTTTTAAAGTTAAAATGTTAAAATAAGTGTTAAATAACCCTCCGCTCTGCAGTAAACAGAAAATACATTTTCTGGTATCCCTTCCCACTTTATCCAATCAGGAGAGAGAACCCTAGATATTTTTATTTTTATTTTTTACTCATTTCAAGAAATAAATCAGTAAGAATTGGTAGATTATTATTATTATTATTATTACTACTGCAGAGCAGAGACTGGGTGACCCATGTAACTCTATATCAGTGATAGCTGTCGGAGTGTAGAGCTATTATTTTAACATGTACTGTGTAGACCACTTATTTTAACAGCACCTTTAAGACTAGACTTTGAAAAAAAGACATTGCAGGTCATATCGCAATTGTAATATGATCATTTGTCCATATCGTGCGGCCCCTAGATTCTGTGAGAGGTGTTATTCAAAATCTACTGATTGAATGATAATGATCTTGATTGAAAGAGAGAAAACCCTATGGGTCCTTCTACTGTTATCCGTCTACATCTGTGAGCTACAGGGAGAGACACCTTACCTTGACCGACAGCAACAGTTCATGAACTACTTCCTGGAAGGCAATGGAGCAAGGTTTCAAACTACCACGGTTTTGCAAGAGTTCCAGTCAGGCCTACTTGCCACTTCAATGTGTGTCAATCGGAATGTGTATTGTAGTGTGTGTGTGTGTGTGTGTGTGTGTGTGTGTGTGTGTATATGTGTGTGTGTGTGTGTGTGTGTGTGTGTGTGTGTGTGTGTGTGTGACAGAAATGTCTTAAGGGCGGGTGTTGAAAGAATAAAAAAAGAAAAAAAAAACTTCTTACTGTCTTTTACTATTATGTACCTTACTACTATGCTACTATTCCTATACTAATAGCTATCACACTAATATGTCTATACTACTATGCACTCAAGATTGTAACTCAAATTCAACACTATTTGACCAACAACGCCACTGACCCTTAGCTGCCAGAGTTGTACCCCTCCTGCTGACTTGTTGTACACAACTTGTAAGTCGCTTTGGACAAAGTTATCAGCTAAATGACTAAATGTAATGATTTAGAATCACATATAGACTAACTGTTGAATTGTGACGTGTCAAGCTTGTCTTGCTTCAAGACCAAGAATCTTGTGTCTTATTCAATCAGCTTGCATGTTATTTCATATTGAAAATAAGGACACTCCCTCCCAATACTTGCTGCCAAGTCAGTTTCTACCGAGCAAGTTGCTTAGGCTACGTTCACACTGCAAGCCTTGGCGCTCAATTCTGATTTATTGCTCAGATCTTTTTCTTTGGCTGTTCACATTCTTCTTAAAATGTGGCCAATATCGGAGTCCAGTGTGAACTGATCGCGCTCCTGAACTGACGCATGCGCAAAAATAAACAATAACGAATTGAGCTGTAATTAACACGACACAAAGATTCAATGTCCCCCATGACATCACTGGTGGGGCCATATTCAAACTAATTTACTCTCAATACAATTTGTAAGTGGCTTTAGATAAAAGAGTCGGCTAAATGCCTAAATGTAACAGATTTCCACAGAAGATCTGATCTCCACAAACCCTACAGGGCAACTCACCGTCATGACATCGTCGATGTTGAGGGGCACCTTGCTCTCGGGGTCGCCCGCCTCGTCCCCGGCGGGGGGTGGCCGGCTGTCCCGGCGCGACGACGACGACCCCTCCTCCCCCGCCGCCGCCGCCCCGGAGCTCTGGTGGAAGAACAAGCTCTTACCGGGCATGGGCAGGAACCAGGGCGCCACGAAGGCCACGACGGCCGACGACAGGGTGATGATGACGAGGAAGAGCAACGGGGCGTGGGCCACCGACACCAGGAGCTGGCCGGACAGGGAGCCGGCCGCGGAGCCCAGCAGGGTGACGCTGCGGCAGTATCCGGTGACGCGCTGGTACTGCGAGGGCTCCACCACGCTGTAGAGGTAGGAGTAGTAGGCCACCTCGGTGGCCGTGGCCAGGCCGAAGAAGAACTCCAGCAGCTGCATCACCGGCACGCCCTGCGCCCTCACCAGCATGGAGTACGTGACCACGAGGCTGGCGGCCTGCAGGATCAGCACGGGCTTGTAGCAGAGGTAGTCCGTCGCCAGGAAGACGGGGAAGAGCAGCACCAGGTAGGAGTACGTCCATATCGGGTAGATTTCATTGACAACCTGTGGATGATGATGATGATAATGATGATAACAACAATACACTTTATTTGTAATATTGCACCTTTCATACAAGAATTGCAGCCCAAAGTGCTTCACAGCAGTATTGTAGACATAATGGACATAAAACGAGCATAGAATTGGCATAATTATAGACAGTGGCTCGGTGGGTAGAGCAGTCGTCTGGTTATCCGGAGGTTCCCGGTTCGATTCCCGCTCCTCCCGGGCAGCGTGTCGAAGTGTCCTTGAGCAAGACACTTCTTTTTTTTTTTTTAAACTTTGACCAGTCAGCTGGTTCTTTTAGCGTTTATCGCTTTTTCTGGTCAAGTATGACCGACAGAAACAGGTTGAATGGGGTATAGATCGGGGGAAAGACACTGAGAAAATACGGCGAGTCCGGGTGTTGTGAAGGATCAGATTAAACCGAATATATATATTTATTTATGGATATATATTGAATAGTATTTGTATATCATTTGATATCCCTTGTATATTCCTTGTACATATACACGGAATATTCCTTTAGTCTACTATAGCCCATAATAGTTCATTCTCTTATTGGACAAGGACCTGGCGCCAGGGACAAGCCCCTTGGAGCCAAGTTCAATGGTACCGACGAAACATGTCCCTACTAGCCCCGGCTCTGCGCAGGAATACGGCTACCGAAAAGAGAGTGGCACTATTTGTTCACCGTGCATATAAATATGGCGCAAGAAATGTAGAAGTCCTCTTATCCCTTAGTCCTTTACCCTTCTACCCAACTAAGTAACAGAACGTGAAGCCTCACCCCACGATACCGCGTGCGGTGTAGTATGGCCTGTTTGGCCTTAGAATAGCATTGAGACCTCGTGCGAATTAATAGCTGAATTGTCAGAGTTTGGCACCGTATTTCTATTAAGTAATAATAGTTTATTATGTATGGTGCATCGTGCGGTTAGAGTTCTAAAGTGAGCAGCATCCCCGTCGCTTCCTCGTGTTATCTAGAGTCTTAACCAGGTTGGGCAGACCACACGTGGTGCTTTCATCCGAGGAGTTCTAGGCGAGGACCGAGTGGACCTGTACATTGGATTACCTACCCGACGACTGCTGAGCCCTATGCGGCATGGAATATATATTTGCTTTGGTACTTTGATTTGTGGAGCGGATAATCGCCAACACCGGTGAGTGTTGGATCTACCCCGAGAGGAGTCAAGGTGAGACGGCGCTCAGACCAGACTGAGGTCGCCTCGCTTCTTCTTCACTGTGGAGCTACAGCTACAGCTACAGCCTACAAGAGAGCCAAGGTGTATTCATCTGTGGATCAAGATTCTACTGCACTGTCTTCTGTACGTGAAGTCTCCCTAGACATCGTTGACCAGACGGGATACTGCCGACGGCTCTCCTACCCCCCCTACCGGCTTACAACCGGGAGGACCCCTACAGTATATCCAGCTATAATCATTAAGTGTGCCATCGTTATAATTCCTTAAAGGATAACTCCACTATTTTGGGAAATTAGCTTATTTAACATCTTCCCTGGAGTTAGACAAGAAGATGCATACCTTTTTTGTCTCTGTGCGTGCATTTTAGCTTTGGGAATAGATGCTCCGTTAGCATAGCTTAGCTTCATCACTGGAAGTGAGGCAGGACAGTAGCCTTACAGTGCCTTACAGTGTATTGCAAGGTCTGACATTGACCAAACTTGATATGCATGACCTTGGTGGGCTCTAGGTCAACTCCTGAAAAGGGGGTCAATGTCAGACCTTGCAATCAAAAGTTAGGGGCGCACTGAAATTATGGCAAGGGTTATTAGCCCCCTAACTTTTGATTGCAAAGTCTGACATTGACCCCCTTTTCAGAAGTTGACCTAGAGCCCACCAAGGTCATGCATATCAAGTTTGGTCAATGTCAGACCTTGCAATACACTGTAAGGCACTGTAAGGCTACTGTCCTGCCTCACTTCCAGTGATGAAGCTAAGCTATGCTAACAGAGCATCTATTCCCAAAGCTAAAATGCACGCACAGAGACAAAAAAGGTATGCATCTTCTTGTCTAACTCCAGGGAAGATGTTAAATAAGCTAATTTCCCAAAATAGTGGAGTTATCCTTTAAGAGCCAGGTTGTATACTTGCTTCCTGCGTAACCAGAGATTGGACATTCAGTGTTGATTTGCCTACGAGTACTCATTTGCCTTACAAGAGCATTCAAATCATAAACGTAATAGTGAATGTTATATGTACCCTTTGCTATATATTAAATATTTGATTATTACCTTTGTGTGGACCCGATTTCATTGTGGGAAAGTGTTCATCATATTTAGATATCGTGTACTGTATGGCCAGTAGTTAAAGTACATAAAGCGGTAGTGGTTTAATGATACCATACTTATCAATACAGTCAGGGAATTGTACCCCTCAGTTACACCGGGAGTCGAACTCGTGTACCCCAGATCCGTGACGCGCACGGTTGTCCCCGACGCCGAAATAGCGTTCGAGGTACGCGGTGAGCTACTGGAGCTCCCCTGAGCAAGACACTTCTTAACCCCGAATTGCTCCTGATGAGCAGGTCGGCATCTTGCGTGGTCGCCTCCGCCATCGGTGTGTGAATGTGAGTGAATGGGTAAAAATGTGAGGAACAAATTGTAAAGCGCTTTGGATAAAAGCGCTATATAAATACAGCCATTTACATTAAAACCTCCTGAAATAATTGCAATAGAATTCTATCATTCAAATCTATAAAAGAAAATTGTAATAGATTTCTGACATGATGAGAGAGAGGATACAGAGAGATGAAGGCAAACATCTCCTCTGCAAAACATGTCAAGTTAATAAGCTTTAATTATCCACCAGGGGGATATTAACTGCATAATCCTGAAACGTTTCATACTTTGCAAGGCTGGCTGCACAACTTGGATGGAGAAGGCAATTATTTTCGGATTATCAAGCAATTCACCTCGTTCTAAGAACCTTTTAACCGCATTCCATGGTGGATTACTTCTTGCAGGCTCGGGTCTGGCTATGCAGACTAGTAACTAATGCAACATAGACCTCAAACATGAGAGGGCAATATTCTGTGTGATAGTATACACAAACATGTTGTGGTTGTCTAACTTGTCTTTCCAACTAACTTGGCCAGTCAACAACACGTTAGCAGCTACTGTAGCCCAGTAGTAGCCGGTATACCCAACCTCTACTGTGCTCAAGCACATTAGTATGAGGTTGGGTGAAGATACCATAGTCCAAATGCTGCATCTTTACGTGAATGAATGAAAACTTTATTTAACAGATTGCAGAATGGGTACAACGTACAATACAGTACGGCTCAATACACCTGATGAATTGAAAATGGGGGACCCTGGTGGAAACAAGACGAAAGTCTTTCTCTGGTCTGCATCCCCTTAACAATTGTGTGTATTGAGCTGTACTGTATTGTACCCATTCTGCAATCTGTTAATAAAGTTTTCAATCAATTCAATCAATCAAACACACAATTGTTAAGGGAATGCAGACCAGAGAAAGACGTTTGTCTTGTTTACATCATTCAGGGTCCCCCATTTTCAATTCATAGTGACATTTATGACATACACAACATACATGACATTTATGGCATAGGGACGTATGTATTTAGTACTGTAAATATGTGAAATTACTTTGTTATTATTACACTACCTTGGTCGACTCGACGTTGTAATGTCCAGTCGATCGTTTAGAAAGTGCAATGTTTATAATGTTTGCCTCAATTAATCTGAGCTAAACAATCTGACACTAATTGCATTGATTAGGGTATACCTCATTTAAATTACCTGCACATGCAAATCACGTGTCAGACTGCGTAGATCAGTTTAATAAGGAAAATACATGTGCAAACATTGCTGGGATTAATAAACATTGCACTTGACCAACGATCGACTTAATATTGCAACTGTTGGTGGTAATGGTAGTTTCATAATCATAACACAGCAAAGAAAGTAATGTCACGCAACCCATTGATCCCCAAACATGTTCTACGTACCTCTGTTTCAGTCAGGTTTTTGTCTGGTCCCATCAGAAATGCGGTCAAGAAAGGCTCATATGGTCTAACACAGGAGAAGAATCCATACACACAAAGAAAGAACGTGGGGTATTCTTTCGACATGTTGACATGCAGTAATACTAATAATATAAACAGCGTGACCTACTGTACTGCACACCGTGTCACTCTGGTAGCGACGCGACAGCTAGTGGTGAAATCATGTGTCGCATAAGAATGACGACACGCTGCCTTGACCTATCAGATCTGGAGGCGGTACGTCCTCTGTGCGTGTGGTTGGTGACGTAAATATTATGGTTGGTTACGTAACTTACGTAGATATTATGGTTGGTTACGTAAACTACTCTCATTGCCTCATACCGACACCCCTTGGTGTTGGGTTTCGTCAGCCGAAGTGTATTTAATTACATTTGTAATTATATATATATCATGTTTCCTCTTATTGTTATATTAATATCTAATTTATAGTATATATGTTATGTATGTATTTCTACTATGAATCTGCCCATACCTCTATCTTTGATTGAAAACTTTATTAACAGATTGCAGAATGGGTACAGTACAGTACAGTACGGCTCAATACACATTTCTATATGAATTGAAAATGGGGGACCCTGATGGAAACAAGACAAACGTCTTTCTCAGGTCTGCATCCCCTTAACAATTGTATGTATTGAGCCGTACTGTATTGTACCCATTCTGCAATCTGTTAAATAAAGTTTTCATTCATTCATTCATTCACACAATTGTTAAGGGGATGCAGACCAGAGAAAGACTTTCGTCTTGTTTACATCAGGGTCCCCCATTTTCAATTCATCATAACATATATGACATACATGACATACAGATAGACAGTACTGCTACATCTATACATTTATGACATACCAGATTTGCAAATACAGTAATGTTTGTGATACAAAAAAAATCTTCCCTCCCCACTCCCCCATGCTGCTATGACACCCGCATTTTCCATAGTTACTGATGACATTATTTGACAAATGTCATTAATTTAATGCACTGCATCACTGAGCACAGGGTGACAGGTACCATCTTCCTGGACTTTTACTTTTGAAACAACACTGTGCAATATTACACTTACTGTAGACTTCTGTATATGTATTACTGTATATTTTATTTTATTCTTATTCCTAGGCAATTTGTTTTGTTATTCTTATCCGTGACTTGTTCTGTCTAAATGTTTAATGTGTGCGTTTGTAGTGTGAAATTTCCCTCGGGATAATAAAAGTATTTCTATTCTATTCTAAAGTCAAACATTTAAACAATATTAGACATTGTCGATAGTTGGAGAAATCTTTATTGATAAATGTACATTACCTTAAAAGTTCAGTGTGTTAACATTGAGCAGTTACATAAGATGCCATGGGATCAACAGGCAGCAGACAGCGAATGGGTTGTTTGACAGAGATAATACAGGTAGTAAAGTAGTGAATTAATTGACCAGGTATACTTATTTAGTAGTATATAACAGGTATATAACAGCAACATGCTGTTACTGAGCAGTTAACTATTTCACTCATAAATTACTGAAACGTCCAAAAGTATTTCATCGTAAAGTTGTAAGGGACGACGTTAGGAAAAACATTTTTACTCCACTTGTGATATGAAAACGGCACACAATGAGTTGATTGCAGGCGACCTTCAGGGGGGGGGGGGGGGTCAGTGCTCTCGGGGGGGGGGGGGGGGCATAGAACACAATCAGCTTGTTCATACCTGAAAAAGACGAGACGGAGGACGTTCTTGTCCATTTCACAGAGGGGTTACAACGCAGAGGGGCGAAGAGAACACAAGGTTGCAGAATGGAAAGAAAAGACGAAAGTACAAAGAAGAAAAAAAAACAGCTCACAGAACGATTAGGAACTATGGAGCCGACACAGACCAGACCACTGAGACGTTCAGAAGACAAAAAGCGTTTTAAGACAAACCGGCGAATTGGTCTTGAATCGGTTATGATGGAAGTCCGACCGGAACTCCAGCAATAAGTGCAAAACGCTGTAGAGGAAACGCTGTCATGAGGCAGAGGGAGCAGGGGGGTAGAGGGACACAACTCAGCCCATATCAGAAGCTTATGATGCTACTGGTATAGTATTTCAGAAGCTACTGGTATAGTATTGCTACTGGTATAGTATTTCAGAAGCTACTGGTATAGTATTGCTACTGGTATAGTATTTCAGAAGCTACTGGTATAGTATTGCTACTGGTATAGTATTTCAGAAGCTACTGGTATAGTATTTCAGAAGCTACTGGTATAGTATTGCTACTGGTATAGTATTTCAGAAGCTACTGGTATAGTATTGCTACTGGTATAGTATTTCAGAAGCTACTGGTATAGTATTGCTACTGGTATAGTATTTCAGAAGCTACTGGTATAGTATTGCTACTGGTATAGTATTTCAGAAGCTACTGGTATAGTATTGCTACTGGTATAGTATTTCAGAAGCTACTGGCAACAGACGTGGCTGCTGCTGTGAGCATGAGAAGCAGAGAGAAGGGGGGGTGGCTCTGTCGTTATGGGAATAATTTACAATTTTGTCCAAAGAAGAAAGAATGGTGAATTCTCTGACGCACAGACGCACTCCCCATTAGCTGGTTTATCATTCGTAACACAGTGCAGAGGTGATCCTGTGTGTGCAGGGATTACCTTTTCTTTTCTTTGGATGTTCTTCTATTTTCTTTGCATCTATGGCTACGTTCACACTGCAAGCCTTTAGTGCTCAATTCTGATTTATTGCTCAGATCGGATCTCTTTTGTTTGGCTGTTCACATTCTTTTTTAAATGTGGCCAATATTAGATTCTAGTGTGAACTAGTCACGCTCCTGAACCGCCCCTTGTAAACAAATGAACAATTAAAAAATTGTGACGAATGTCAATCTAGAGTGACGTAAAAGTCGCATGACTGCTCAGACTGAGGTCGCACTGCAAAACAAATCTGGCCTGTATCTGACTTACATGTGAAAGCCCAAATCAGAACTGAAAAGATCAGATTCCATGTGATTTGTGCTGTTCACACAGTCATGAAAACCCCCCCAGATCAGAGTCATAATGAGCAAAACAATCAGATTCGGGCCATTTTGCCTGCAGTGTGAACGTAACCTTATTCAGAAGCTTGTCATCTATTTTCTGGGCATTTGAAGAACTGAGAGAATTTGATTGGCCTGAATATGCCAACTAAAGGCAAGGTGGGAGGGGGGGGGGGTGCTGGACATGTCCCAGGTTGCCTATATTGTATCCGAGCAGAAGACATTAACCCTTTCACTTCCGCACTACCAAACGGTTAACCCTTTCACTGTGACAATACAGAAGGTTAACCCTTTCACGGCGACCGTCGGTCGTGTGATAGTAAAGGGTTAACCTTCTGCCGTGTGGCAGTGAAAGGGTTAAGAGTTCTTCCAGAAGAGGGTCACGTATCATATTGTGAAATGGTAAAAGAGTGTAAAACTGGGCAGCAAAGTGCCACCGTTAGAGCGGGAGTCCTCCGGACAAAAAAAAAGAAAAAGCAATTGCAAGATCGGCCACCAGTCATCGGGAGAGAGATCGACCCGACCGGACCGGACACACGCGCGTCACGTCGGCCCACTGATCCTGTCCCCCCCATGCAAAGTGTCCCAGAGTAAACACCCGACGTTCCCAAAAAGTCAATCCCCCGGGGGGTGCGATCTCAATCGGACCGCTCCCGGGTCGCCGTTATATTAAGACGGCAGCGGGATCTTATACGATCCTTCCCGATGTTTGAAGACGTTTTCGCAGGAGCGCGGCCGAAGCTACATGGTGAAGTGCCTCGTGTAGTCGTACTCTATGGTGGGGATGACGGCCTGGACGAACTTCAAGAAGATCAACAGGTACCTGCGATCTACGGTTAAGAGAAAAATGCTTCGCACACAGCGGACGATTACAAATCTTACCCGGTGGAGTTGAAACATAGCAGTACATGGGGGGGGCATATTAAAGCACAACATGGAACCATATTTACAGTTTGAATGTAGTTCTCATTTTTGATGAACAAAGGTTTGATTAAAATGTATCGTCATCACGCAGCACGAGTTACAGTACAACGAAAAGAAGTTTGGGATCCAACCAGAGTGCAAATGTAACAGTAGAGTGCAATAGTCATATACAATGTGGTGATTAAACTGGGTATAAGATATATAAATGAGTACTACTTAGTATAGTGCTAATCAGCTGTATGTACAGAGCTGTAGTATTATTATATGTACAGTACAGTGATACAGGTATAAAGACACTGGTAGTAGTTATAGACAGAGGATGAGCCCAAGCTGCACAAGCAATGAATGACAGCAAACTAGATCTTACTATAAAAGTGTTTAACCTCAAGAAGAACCTTAATCATATCGTATCTCAAACCCTGTCCTCTTTTCTTGATCCTCCAATCACCTGCTGGCAGGTCGTACACATGACACGTCGTCAAAACGTCACACCACTGTCCCCAGCATGCCGGCTGTCCCTTTTACACAGGTGCTGCTTCGGCAATGTAATAACAATGTAACAACAATGTAATAATGACCCTCGTTGTACCTTTTTATACAGAGCAGCGAGGCAGAATAATGGTGCAGCATTGCCACCTCAACAGGCTGTGTAAAAGGGGCTATAAACTACATACCAACTGTTTAATATATCCGTCTGTTTATATCATATCTTATTACATGGCGTTTTCACATTCGCCGAAATGCTTGCTTGTGATTGGTCAATAGCGCTCGTCAGAGGTCCGATATTACTCGATAACGGACCTCTGTGGAACAATAATGACCGCTGTGCGCAGCTGTTCGCAATCAAGCCCACTGACACACTGTTTCAGTGCAATTAGACACACCTGCCGGCGATAATAATAATCACTTTATTTGGGCTGACAGAGCCACAGAACAACTGCGTCTGCATTTGATCTTGTCTTGTCGATTTTGTAAAATGAATTAGGTATATTGTTAGTAAGTTAGCCATGTAATAAGCGGGATAATGTATAGCGATACTCGATCATCATCGCAAAATAATTGACCTTCACTGACGTTTAAAACACCTCGCCGAGGCGGCTCGGTATTTTAAACTCCGTGTCGGTCAATTATTTTGCGACAATGACCTCGTAGCTATACATTATCCCTTACATATATGACACAGAATGAAAGGACCATTTGAACTACCTGGTGGCACGGTGGTGTAGGGGTTAACACTGTCGCCTCACAGCTAGAAGGTCCTGGGTTCGATTCCCACTTGGGGGCCAGGTTTCCGCGTTGCCAGGTACCCAGGTGGGGGGTATCTCTCCCAGGCCTTTCTGTGTGGAGTTTGCATGTTCTCCCCCTCTGTGCGCGCAAGGGTCCCCCCCCGATAAGATAAACCCAATGGAAAAACATGCACAACAACAGATCGCTAATGCTGTAGTGTCCCTGACGAAGAGGAGCAGGAGCACTTGGATTGGTCCCGGGGCGCCGCGCACGCTGCAGCCCTCGTCTGCTCCCGGCTTCCCTTGGGGGGGGGGGGGGGGGGGGGGAAGGACGACGGGATGGGAAATGCAGAGAACATTTAATCAGCGACTCAGTGCATGTGTGTTCCCTGTGGGTCGCCCATCGCATGTGTGTGTTAAATCTGCATGACAAATTAAGACTTCTTCTTCTTCTTCTTCTTCTAACTACAGTGACTGTAACTTCAGTTGTTGGCAGCAAGGCAGGGGACTAATATATATTTTTGTATCCACAGTGGCTTAGTGGATTCATACATTCACCAGATGTTTCCGTTATTTGACCAGCCGAAACGGATGTAAACAAAGTGGACAAACAAAGTTTGTAAAGAAGGAAGCAACAGTCGTGATTGGAGGATCAAGAATAGAGGGCGGCGCTTGGTCAATTCTATAGGGATGGATACAATTATGATTGACAGATGAAATTCAACAGTAAGGATACATATGGACTCCGAGTTCTCCTCCTCCCTCAGCCACTGTCTCGATGATCTTCTTCATCACTTCAGCATGCCTAGAAGCAAACAAGTTGGATCAGCCAACATCAAGTGGCAAACCTAATTTCTGTTTATTTTGGCGAACATCTATTGGTGACAAGTGGTCATTGCAGCTGTAGTTCTGCACGGTATTGATTTGCTTTCCATCTTAAAAATTCACGTTAATTACAGAGTTAATATTCTATTAATTCCAAACAAACGGCTGTTTCTGCAAAACACATAACTTCCTGTGTGCCAGATGATTTCCCCTGGAATGTCCTACCACCAGACACCAGTGTTTAGAACAGCAAATATAAAAAAAACATTCATGAAATGGTTATAGGTAGAATCACATTTGGCGAAGGAGTGGCAAAATAGACATTTATTTATATGAAAATGTTCCAAGATTATTACTTTTTAAAAGAGTGCGTTCGGTCACAATGAATTGTGGTAAAAAGAATGCAATAACCAGCATCGCCAACTCTAATCAGTGCTCCACTGGAGACAACACCATCTGAAGCCCGCCTTAAAATGTGGAAGGAAAAGCTGTCCAGCCACGGCACCCACACAGCTCCACTATGCTCATTCCCCCCCCCCCTCGCCCCCTGCCGAAACCCTCCCACCAGGAGATAACAACTGAACTGACTCCGCTCGGGTGTTGGCCGTTCCAGGGAAGCCCTGAGCAGATGGGGTTATCTTAGTGGGCCGACCACGTGGGAGCACAGAACCCCAGACCATGGAGCATCTCCTTGGATGTCCTCTGTTAGGTGGACCCTGCACAGCACAGGACCCAGCACTCATCAAGTCAACAACATCAAGGGACAGCACTGTACCAAGCACCGGCTGGACGTTATACAAGCTGAATAGCTTCGTATATGGACACGAAAAGAAGAAGATCGCGGCCAGGTAGCGCGGCGGACTAAGCGTCTGTCTACCACCGCAGAGACACTGGTATCGAATCCAGCGGTCAGTATGGTCGGTCGTCCATACTGACACAATTGGCGGTGTCAGCGGGTGGGAAGCCGGTGGGTGGTATCCTGGTCGTTGTAAACAGCGACTCCTACAGGTCGGTCAGGGCGCCCGCACAGCGAGGGAGGGAACTGGGGGAGGTAGTGTGATCCTCCCACGCGTTACACTTCCCCAATGAGAGTCCACGCTGGCAGGTGAAAAGAGGCTGCTGGCGGTCTCCTATGTATCGGAGGAAGCATGCGATAGACTTCAGGGCTCCCTAGACCGGCAAGTAGGGGGCAAATGCGCGCAACGACCAGGAAGGGGAGGGGGGAATTGGCATTAACGACTAAATTGGGATGGGAGAAAAATACAGGAGAAAAACAGGAGGAGAAAAAGTAGACAAAAAAAAAAAAGAAGAAGATCAACTCTCTCTCACACGCCAGACCGAGGCAGTATTTCATGAAGCGGGACGACTCGTTTAGCCAGATAACATCGCGACAACATTGTCGAGTCACTCCTGAACATCCTGTTCCCACCTGCAGGGGTGAACGGAGCACATGGCGGGCGGGGGCAGGTTGGGGTGGTTCTCGATGGTGACCGTCTTCTTCACGTGGTCCTGGCTGATGTCCTCGTACATCTGGTCTACAGACAGCGGCTGTCGCTCCTGTTAATAATAATAATAATAGCACTGTATAGCACTTCTCATACAGAAATTGCAGTTCAAAGTGTTTCACAGCAGTAAAAAAAAAAAAAACACCGGTATAAGCACGAGCATAAAAAAGATAAAAAAGGCAGCAAGGTAAGGTAAATACGTTTTTCACGTTGGGATCTAAGATCCCAATAGTCCTCTCTGTTTACGGTTTCAGTTTCAGTTTGAAAATGCCTAGGCAGTAATGAAAATAATAAAATAGAATAGACAGAGTAAAAATGTGTGATAAAAGTTTTTTGGGAATTAGCTTACTGTCTTCTCCAGAGAGAGACAATAAGATAGATACCAGTTTCCTCTCTGTGTGTTCAGTAGAAAGCTATCTGGCTGCATGTTAGCCTAGCTTAGCACAATGAATGGAAGCGGACAGTGCCAGTTAGCCTAGGCATTGTCCAACTAACACCTCTCCCGAAGGCTAACCGGCACTGTCCGCTTCCATTCATTGTGCTAAGCTAGGCTAACATGCAGCCAGATAGCTTTCTACTGAACACACAGAAAGGAAACTGGTATCTATCTTCTTGTCTCTCTCTGGAAAAGACGGTAAGCTAATTTCCCCAAATGGTGGCGTGTTTCTTTAAAGATGGGCCGAGGCCAGAGCTGGGATTTCAACACCGACTGGCGAGGATGAATGAGGAAAGCAAGCGTAAAAAGAGGAAGTCATAACCAAAGCATTGCAGCTCATCTTCCATTCCATACTTCGTTGCGATGCACTTTAAAACTCAATTCACTAGCATCTATTAGTCAGTTTAAATCCTTAATAGCCAGCCATTTCACCACAGTCTGTGTTTTTTTTTTTTTATCTACTTTTTCTCCCCATGTTTCTATTTTTTCTCCCATCCCAATTTCGTATTATCCAATTCTTCCCTCCCCTGTCTCGAACGTTGCTAGACCATGCCTCCCACTGGTCGGCTGCAATGTGGACGAAGCCTTGCATCACGTGTCCCCTCCGGTACACGAGGCGGCAGCCGTCGCATCTTTTCACCTGTACAGCGCGATCTCTCAGTGGCGAGGAGTAGCACGTGGGAGGCTCACGCTGCCCCCGATACATCCTGATTCTGCTGTACAGGCGCACCAACCGACCTGTAGGAGTCGCCGTCCACAACGTCCAATCCCCACCCACCGGCTTTCCCACCCCCTAAGGGCATGCGTCCACTTAGCTCACATTTCCAGCTGAAAACGCTGGCAGTGAGCCGGTAGTACTGGGGGTGGAGCGCTTGCGGTGAGAAAAAAACAACGCAGCGCAAGCCTTTGTCTGAATATGCGCCCAGTGCATCGCTCTGAAAAGTTCAGACAGTTTCAACTTTAAATGCTGTGTGCGGCCGCACAAAAAAGCTGAAAGGCGCTGAAAAAAGAAGCCGACTGCAGCGCATTTCCTACGCTCCCTCCCCATTGGGATACATTGAAAAAAGACGCTTGCGCCAAGAAATATGAGGCAGGTGGATCCGCGCCCTAACACTGCCAATTGTATTAGTATGAACGACCAGCCAAGCCGGAAACAACGCAGAGAGCTGGGCTCGAACCCAGCATCTCCTGCATTAGTGGCGAGCACCTTGCCCACTGCGCCACTTAGCCGCCCTCTGTGGTTGTTTTTAATTATTTAAAATGTTTAATTGATTGGCTTTTGGCAAAAACACTGTTTTTGTATTTATTATGTTTTTGTATTTATCATGTGTTGTATTCCTCAACGCCAATGATCCTTCAAGATTAAATACAGATCGAATCGATTACAACATTTTTGGTATTTCGTTTCTCTAAGGGAGAAGCGATTCACACAGCGTGGCAGTGAATCTCTAGACTTTTCCAAATGTTCCAGTGACTGCATGTGTGATTTGTGCTTTCCATGTTTTTTTTTCAAAAAGTGATGCAAATTGTCAAAAATAATTATTCATACTTTCCCCACTCTTTCCACATGTGCAGAGAAACTTAAAGTGCATAAAATCCCCACTGAGCCTTCCTATATACACAGTCATATGAAAAGCCACGCCTTGTGTTGAAATCTGCTCAACGTGCTCATTTTGTTTTCCGCACACAAGGAGGGTATTTCTACCATCTTCCAGCCAGTTGTGATTTAAAGAAATACGAAGGGTTATGAAGTGTAATTTAAAATTAGGTTTGATTAGATTCAAATGTATTGTCATTATACAGCACAAGTACAATACAACATCTAACCAGAGTGCAAATGTAAGAGTAAAGTGCAATAGTAACATACAATGCACAGGTGATGAAACTGGTAAAAGGCTAAATAGTTGGTGATAAATAGTTGGTAATTGTGTTCACGTTGATTCTACAGACATCCTCGGATTTAAATAATTATAATAATAATAAATACAGCAATATTGGTATCATTAACAATTACGTTTTGCATTCATAGTCATGACTCAATGAGGCATTGTGAGTATTACACACACTGCAAATGACTAAATAAGTAGGAAGGAACTAAAACCAACTGCAATTCCAACTATATAGTGGAATAGACTAACGAATATATTAACAAATTCCATATAAATCTATAGTTTATTAACGATGCAGCAGCTGATGCAGGATATTGTGAGGATACTGTACATACGCGCGCACTCCGTAGCACGAAAGCAATTTGCGACAAAATGAGATTAGATTAGATTCAAATGTATTGTCATCATACAGCACACAAGTACAGTACAATAAAAATACGTTTGGCATCCAACCAGAGTATAAATGTAAATCGGTTGAAAATGTTGCAAGCTATGGTTATTTCAATAGTACATGCACCATAGACATTGATGTTATGATGAGTGGACGTGCTGCCTGTGACAAGATGGCCGCCGGTGAACTACGCTCGAGACTCCGCCTTGCACCATCTAGTTATATATATTATCTATGCTTCTGCCTGCGTGCCCTGGTGAAGTACCTCATCGTAGCCAAACAGCCAGAGTCGCGGGGTCTGGTAATATTTATCGTATGTGATGTACAGGTCATAGGTTCGGGTTTGGAGGATGTCTTCGTTCCCGTACTCCACTTTGCCTTTGGCGGAGTCCATCATTTTACTGGTGTCCAAGGTCGCCTGTAAAAGAAGACAGAAACACCCAGATAAAAGACGGACGGAGCATCGATCCCATGATCCCTTTGAAACCCAACCCGCTGCAAACATGCATTACGTTAAAAGCGCTCGAGCGTTTTACCTCATCTGTTTCCAATAGGCCGCTCTCCTCGTACTCTGGAAGGAGAGGGAGAGGGAGAGGGGGGGAGAGAGAGAGAGAGAGAGAGAGAGAGAGAGAGAGAGAGAGAGAGAGAGAGAGAGAGAGAGAGAGAGAGGAGACCTCAGTACATTTGACAGCGTTTTGGATTCTGTGATGGAAATGCTTAAGAGGAAACCGCAGCGCACAACTGCGTTTCATTAAAGGAACTAACTAACACGTTAGCCTAGCTTAGCACAATGAATTGAAGCGGACAGTGCCGGTTAGCCTTCGGGAGAGGTGTTAGTTTGACAATGCCTAGGCCATTCATTGTGCTAAGCTAGGCTAACGTGCAGCCAGATAGCTTTCTACTGAACGCACAGAGAGGAAACTGGTATCTATCTTCTTGTCTCTCTCTCTGGAGAAGACGGTCAGCTAATTTCCCAAAATGGTGGCGTGTTCCTTTAAGAGGAAACCGCACAACTGCGTTCCTTTTATAAAGAGTTTTTCCATCACGATTATTTATTTTTTTCAAAGACGCAGCACCTTCCATGTCGGCAGCCTCCCCGTCTTCGTCGTCGTCGTCGTCGTCGCCGTCGGCTCCAGACTTCACGTTCATGTTCATGTTGTCCTGGAGGAGCAGAGGTGTTGTGGTTTCAACAAGTCACATTTCAAGATTAGATTACATTCAAAGGCATCATCAAAAATATCGATTTTTCAATACATATCGATTCTGAATATTTAAAACAGTTTCAATACTAATTTCCCGCAATATCGATACTTTCTGCACTATCGATACCAGCTGGCACGCCGTCTTCTCTCATCCTACAGCAAGTTGTTGACGCACACACACGCTGCTCCCAGTGCATTGCCCCTGCCCCTCCCCCCCACAGACCCGTCTAGTGTCAACATCTCTCATTCGCTCTGAAGAGAGCAAGAGTGCAGCTCCTCTTTCAACATAGAGCGGCACGGTGGTGTAGTGGTTAACACTGTCGCCTCACAGCAAGAAGGTCCAGGGTTCGATTCCCGCTTGGGGGCCAGGTTTCCATGATGCCAGGTACCCAGGTGGGGTATCTCCCAGGCCTTTCTGTGTGGAGTTTGCATGTTCTCCCCGTGCTCGCAAGGGTTTCCCCCCCGATAAGCTAAACCCAATGGAAAAACATGCACAACAACAGATCGCTATCGCTGTGGCGTCCTTGACGAAGACGGACAGGAGCACTTGGATTGGTCCCCGGGGCACGGCTCACATTGACGCTCTATCTGCTCCCGGCTGCCCATGGGGGGAAGGACAACGGGATGGGAAAAGTGCAGAGAGACATTTCATCTGCGACTCAGTACATGTGTGTGTTCCTGTGGGTCGCCCATCTCGCGTGTGTGTGTTAAAACTGCATGACAAATAAAGACTTCTAGTCTAACAATTATATTGACATCACTTGAAAATGGCCCAGTAAACTATTCACTTTAGTTAAAAGCACGAGGCGTTGTCTAACGTTATGCAGCCGACTAGCTGGCTAGCTACTGATAGCTCATATCAACGGCTGATACCACCATTGGAGTTCGTTTTTGCCTGTTGGCTAGCTAGCTAGCTAACGTTAGCTACCTAGCAGCTGTAGCTAGCTAATACGGTCTGTGCTGGCTGCACCTTTTAATTCGCAATGGAGTGGAGCCAACTAACTGTACAAATCGAGGTGATTGGCTGAGACTGTATTTTGTACGGTTGGCTGGCTGGCTGTTGTGGATTGGGGTAGCCAGCTAGCTGGCTGGAAGTTCGTAGTGCAGTAGCTGGCTAGCTGGCTGTTGTTAACCCTTTCTCTGCCACGCTTATGTACATCCTTATACCATCCTCTGCCAGCTCTATTTGTCTATGGAGAAGTTCCCCTACTTTGTAGGGCTATAACTTTTTTAATTGTATTGCTAAATTGACATTACTATGGCCCATTCAACGTCAATTATCTATCGTTTAGGATGTAGCAACGTTCTACTTTTACATTCACATATTCATACTAAAATACGGTCTAAAGTATAAATATGTTTTTATCGTTTTCTGCAGCATTCTGCAGAACGTGATTTATAGCCCTAAATGCATTATATTGATGATCAAATACAGTTTGATAGTGATCGGCGCCAGATAAAACATTTCAAATGGACGTGCTTCTAGAAGTTACTACTTATCATCTGATGTTGACCGGATGGGGGGGGGGTCGTTTATAATTCCGTGGCCAACGTTAGATGATTCATGTAGTGTGGGTGATATGATCATCAGATCAGTTTGTATCGAACACGGTAAAAATAAACGCTGAAACTTACCCCAGTCTCCTCGGGCCGTTGGGCAATGAGCGTGGAGCAAAAAGATTTCTATTATGGGATGTTGAAATATGCGATCCATCTCCAGGTTGTATAATAGTATATACGTCCAAATCATGTTGTTTATCGAGTTATTGGTAACGGATCGCTATCCATTGTGTCGAGCTCGAGTCCCGGGAGCTATAGCGAGTGGTCGGACCGAATTTGGATGAGCACCAGTTTCCGTTTCCGGTTTGCTGTTTGGGCGATCCGCCGATCGGCCACCAGATGGCGCTCTTGAACCGTTGGAGAGTTGAGAGGGGATCAACAGTAGATCTCAAGTCTCCGCGGGAGAAATATGATTGCCATCACAGATTTGTGAAATATTGATCTCAATGACGTGTTACGGCGTCATTGGCAGATTAAGCATGGCGGGGAATGACGAGTTACGGCGTCCTTGGCGATTAAAGGGTTAAAAGGTAGCCAGCTGGAAGTTCGTAGTGCAGTAGCTGGCTGGCTAACGTTGGCCAATATAGCTGTAACTGAACGCCAATGATGCTAGCCTTATGTGATCTTATGAGTTTCAGTTCATAGGAAAATACTTTGACTATAATGATCAGAAGTAAATTAACTTAGATGCTGTTATGCTTAACACGCATTCCTGGTTAATTGAAAATGGGGGACCCCGATGTAAACAAGACTAAAGTATTTTTCTGGTCTGCATCCTCTTAGCAGTTGTTTTGTATTGAGCCGTACTGTATTGTACCCATTCTGCAATCTGTTAATAAAGTTCTCAATCAAAGTACTATTAACATTACTTAATTTCTAAGATTAGATCATTTAGTTATTTTTAAATGCCTGATCTAAAGAGAAACAAAGGGTTTTAAAAGTGTTATATTTATCTTCTCTTATAATACCAGAGAGAAGGTGAGGAGAATCGACCAGCAACAAAAGCTAAAAAAAAATAAAATAAAAAATGTAATAAAGAAATGTACAATTTAAGATTAAAATCTTTCCCCTGTGGTATCGAAAATGGTATGGAATATCGATACTTTTCAAGGTATCGTATCGAAGTTAGAAATTCCAGTATCGTGACAACACTAATCATCACACAGCACAAGTACAGTACAACGAAAATAAGTTTGGCATCCAACCAGAGTGCAAATGTAAGGGTAAAGTGGAATAGTAATATACAATGTACAGGTGATTAAACTGGAGTATATATATAACCGAGTACTACTGAGTAATAATGCTAATCATATGCATGTACAATGTTATAGTGTTATAAGATAAGATAATCATTTATTGATCCCCTTGGGGAAATGCGGGTGTCAAAGCAGCATACAGGGGGATGCATAGCTTCACAGTTATTATGTACAGTGATACAGGTAGACAGATACAGTATGTACAGATATAGATATAGTATCTACGGGTATGTAAAAAGGATTATATGCAGGTATATTCAGACAGATGTGGATAAATATATATATATAATATATATATACAAATATGGTGTATACAGCATTATTGTACATGCTGCCATACACAGATATATGGGTAGACTATAGTTTGAGGTAGGTAGTCATGATTGCACAAATGGTGTATAAAGCAAGACAATCTACTACCAGGCAAGATCCAAAACATTTTCATAGATAGAGAAGGGGGGATACAACTTAAGAGGGAGATTTAACTTAAAACAGCCGACTGTACACACCACTATGAAGAGCATGTGCATATCTGTCTGTGGGGTGAAGTTGTGGAATAGTCTACCAGGAGTTAAAAGAAAGTAAAAAATACTGCTAATTTCAAAAGGAAGTACAAACAACTTATTCTTGAGAAGTATGCCGTGGATGGTTAACAGAGTGTTTCGAATCAAATTGAATAGATCAATTGTTAAGAAAATGTATTGCTTATTGTTGTTAATTATTATTATTATTTTTTTTTTTTGGTCGATAACGAAGATCAATGATAAATATAAGATGATGCACTAGGTTAGGGTATTTACAAACTTGTAGCTTCAGCCCTAACCTTTATGATTTGTGTGTTTGTTTTACATGCTAAATGTAAACATGCTAAAATCCTATAATTCGGATGATTACATTTAAGGCTTTTTAAGACCCCACGTGGAACCCAGAGTTATCGTAAATATCATTCTACAGCGATTTCCCATTTACAAAGCACGTAAATCAGACCAAGATGAACCGTTTACAAAGCATATAAATCAGACCAAGATGAACCGTTTACAAATCACGTAAATCAGATCAAGATGAACCATTTACAAAGCACGTAAATCAGATCAAGATGAACCATTTACAAAGCATGTAAATCATATCAAGATGAATCAATATAAGTACAGTACCTTGTTGTCCAATGTGATTTCCCGCACAGCGTCTGTAACTCCTAGCAACCCTGTGAAAGAGGCATTCGAAATAAGTCATTGAGAGACCAGATGGAAAAAGCCAAATCATGCAGTCATCCGAGTTCCTGTAACTCATAATATCCTAAAATGACCCGATGACCTACATTTCTCTGGGTGAAGGTCATGTTTTCTCTTAGACTCTGGGTCCACGAGCATTTGTTTTATTTACTTTTTGTATTTTCCTGTGCAGCAATAAACAGATGATGGTGGTGGGAAGCGCAGGTCATGGCTGCTGCGTGCTTGGCTTAGAGTTAGGGGTTCAATTCCCACTGGGTCCCAGCCATACAGAACAATGTATGCAGTTGTTCCATGGCAAAGTACTTGCACTACAAAAACACCAATAGAAATGCAGCCATTCATTCAAGCATCCGCTCATATACAGATGTATCCCTTAGGCTTAGGGCGTACACTCCCATATATATATATATATATATATATATATATATATATATATATATATATATATATATATATATATATATATTAGTGCGTGTCAATAGATTAAAAATAAATTACTAATTAATCTCACAATTTTCTGTAATTAATCTAGATTCATCTAGATTAAAAATAGCATTTTTCTACTTAAGACCGAAGCTTGCAACAGATATTTACTTGAGTAAAATCATGGAATTAATGTAAAATCAACAAAGAAAGTATATTTAGATTCAAAGACTATTTTAATAGCTTTCTTTGAATACAGTTTCTCTCCTGTGAAATACAAATGTTCAACAAAACCCTCAACATTGACTCAGCTAGACCTCTTTCTTATATCCGCTGCGCTAAAATTGAAGATTTTTCACTCCATAGATTAATCTAGATTAATTTATTTTAATGCTTTAAATAATTTAAATTAATCTCCAAAGTTAAAGCATTAACGTTGACAGCCCTAATATATATATATATATATATATATATATATATATGGTTGATGTTAATGAGCTGTTTTAAAGAATATTATTTTGTATTCATTGTATAGGGTGAATGTGTAAAATGTATACATGATAGTAATTAGCGAATGAGCGAGGTCTAGACCATTTCCTGCTTGCTGTCAGAGCCAAGAAACTTTGGCTGAGGCTAAATGAAAAGAACGAGAAGCTTGGTTCATTCATTTGATCTCACTCCGCAGCACATTGCTGTGTGGAGCCCATGTTATGTGGATGACGTCTGGTAACGTTAGATGGATTTGTATTGTGTTGAGGGAGAGGGAAGGAGGGAGGGAGGGGGAGGGGAGAGAGAGAGAGAGAGAGAGAGAGAGAGAGAGAGAGAGAGAGAGAGAGAGAGAGAGAGTGAGAGAGAGAGAGATGCAATAGTCTTAAATATAAAAAAAAATGTCATGCACTTCCTGTCAATGTCATGTGTCAGCCGCTTGGACTCATTACATCCAGACTGTGATTGTTGTACAGCAGATGAGAACTATTTTATTGCACTATTTGACTCTTTCCGTGTACCTAAACCACACCCAGGCTTGCGGTAACATACCTGCCGGTGATGGCTGAAGTATATCCTGTACTGAGGGGTGTGGCCTACAGGGGAGTATATCCTGTACTGAGGGGTGTGGCCTACAGGAGAGTATATCCTGTACTGAGGGGTGTGGCCTCCAGGGGAGTATATCCTGTACTGAGGGGTGTGGCCTCCAGGGGAGTATATCCTGTACTGAGGGGTGTGGCCTACAGGGGAGTATATCCTGTACTGAGGGGTGTGGCCTACAGGGGAGTATATCCTGTACTGAGGGGTGTGGCCTCCAGGGGAGTATATCCTGTACTGAGGGGTGTGGCCTACAGAGGAGTATATCCTGTACTGAGGGGTGTGGCCTACAGGGGAGTATATCCTGTACTGAGAGGTGTGGCCTACAGGGGAGTATATCCTGTACTGAGGGGTGTGGCCTCCAGGGGAGTATATCCTGTACTGAGGGGTGTGGCCTCCAGGGGAGTATATCCTGTACTGAGGGGTGTGGCCTACAGGGGAGTATATCCTGTACTGAGGGGTGTGGCCTACAGGGGAGTATATCCTGTACTGAGAGGTGTGGCCTACAGGGGAGTATATCCTGTACTGAGGGGTGTGGCCTCCAGGGGAGTATATCCTGTACTGAGGGGTGTGGCCTCCAGGGGAGTATATCCTGTACTGAGGGGTGTGGCCTCCAGGGGAGTATATCCTGTACTGAGGGGTGTGGCCTACAGGGGAGTATATCCTGTACTGAGGGGTGTGGCCTCCAGGGCTTCTCTTGGTGTCAAAACAGTACATAGGGATTTTTTTGTTATGCAATAATCGAGAGCCATTTTCGGGTAACCATTGTGGGTTACAGTTCCTGTGATCATAAATCACAAAAGCTAAAGTGGGTTCAAGTCCCTGTCATCATAAATCACAAAAGCTAAAGTTGAAAGGATACTGTGGGTTTGAGTGCCTGTCGTCATAAATCACAAAAGCTAAAGTTAAAAGGATACTGTGGGTTTGAGTGCCTGTCGTCATAAATCACAAAAGCTAAAGTTAAAAGAATATCAGTGATAATCAAACCATAAACAAAGAGGCCTATTAAGATGTTATCTCCTAATATGAAAAACGATGTGATTTAATGTTCTATCTTACCTTTGTCTATTTTGCTGCTATCTATTTTATTATGTCTTATTTTATGTCTGCACATTTTTGTAAATTGTGTGCAAATTTTATTGTCCCCTTTTTTTTTTTTTTACTGCTGTGAAGCACTTTGAGCTGTATGAAAGGTGCTATACAAATAAAGTTTATTATTATTACTATTATTATTATTATTATTATTATTATTATTATTATTATTATTATTATTAATGATAGCAAATAGTCGACCCTCAAAATATCCGTTACGCACATTCCTATAGGTATGTTAGTTATATCTATATAGTACTAGGGGTGTAACGGTACACAAAAACCCCAGTACGGTACGTACCTCTGTTTTGAAGTCAAGGTTCGGTACAGGTTTTCTGTACAGTGGGGGAAAGTTTGGCTTTCCATGTTCCACTCAGGGGTGATGTAGTGTGCAGTAACTAATTGTACTTGTAGGGCTGTCAACGAATATTCTATATTGAAATTAATAATCGACTTGTAAACAGTTTAAAAAAAAATTATTATATTAGATTGGGAAAAAAACAGACCCCGGTGGGCGGTCGTTAGTGGTTAACATACCGTTGTATTCATTCGGTACGGTACGGTACACACTGAAACGGTTCTGTTCGGTACGGATACGTGTACCTTTACACCCTATATAGTACTATACTGTTATATTTATTATAATATAGTTATATGTAGTTTGGAATAGGGACAAGGCTCAGCAAATATTGCCTGATCATTTGCACCCCCTTCATGGTGAGTAAACATATTTAAGAAGTCTTTCATCCCACATGCCATTGCTCTGATGAATAATAACCATGGTCCTGGTTATGTACCTGAAGCTCTGTCTGTTTGTGTTGTTGTTGTTGTTTTTTGCTGTTCTGGGGCAATGTATTTTGTGCTTGTATCATGTGTTGTCTTGTTGATTGCAACCATGGTGAAGCCAAAGACGAATTCCCACAAAAGTCTATCCATCTACAGTATCTAGTTGGTGTCTTGTCCAAGACCAACCCGAGTTGTGGTAGGTGTATTGAAACGCAGTGAGACCAACCTGCGTTGTGGTAAGTGTCCACCCAGCCGCCGTCTCCATCATCCTCCTCTATGATGGCTTCCAGTTCGTCAGAATACTCCATTTGTTTACAGCGCTTGTGGCAGGGAACTGGCAGTCATAGGGAGAGGTGAACAGATCATTTATATTTAACAGCGGCTGCAGCGGTCGTTCTGCATTAGCTCAGAAAGTGAAAGTAATCCACAGTCCTAATCCAGACGTAGCTAACACTAAAATGATGCAATAGCGGACACAGCCTATGTCCACATAGGCATGTTCACACACACAGATAAGATAAGATATAATAGATAGGAACAGTGTTGATGTAATGAGTCTAGGCAGATTACAGTGCATAAGAGGTAGTATCAGCATAGCACTGACACATGAATTTGGCCTAGGCAACTCCCTTGTGCAACCGCTGTCATAATATCTATATTATATCTCAGACATATGGCCTCCTAGTTTAACATAGAACTTCCTCCCTCTGATGTATGTTTTGAACCAGTTTAGCACATAAGTCTGAGAAACCAACAAGGTTTTCAAGACGATGATTAGAATATCATGATCAATTGTATCGAAAGCTGCACTGAGATCTAGCAGGATAAGGATAGAGACCTTATTCTCGTCAGAGTTTAGTCTGAGGTCGCTGATTCTTTTGGTGAAACTTTCAGTGCTATGATATCTTCTGAACCCCGACTGAAATTCTTCTAAGATGTTGTTTTCTTCAAGAAAGGAATTTATTTAAATTGAAACTATCTTTTCAAGTACTTTACTAATGAATGGGAGGTTGGATATCGGTCTATAGTTTGCCAGTGCATTACCATCTAAGTTAGGTTTTTTTAATACAGGTTTTACAACTGCTGTTTTAAAGGCATCTGGGAAAATACCAGTTCTAAGGGAAGTGTTGATGATATCTAGTATGTTTTTCCTTACCTTCACGTGGGGTGTGTCTGGGAGTGTTGCATTTATTTTAAATTTTTTGGACTTTATGGTGTTTTTGTTTTGTTCTTGATTTATTGTGATGTTTCTTCTTGACTTGTTTAAAGAAGACGTGTCCGGCCCATGGGGACATTAACGTGTGTTGTCGGGCCTTACAAATACATTTGATTTGATTTGAATCTAGCACAGGGCTTGAAACACTATTAAATATACCCATTTAAAAAAAATGCTGTATGTACAGGATCAATGTCTGAGGTGGAGGAGTTACATTCTGAGACAGTTTTGCAAAGCTCATCTAATGGGATGCATGTGAATCTTCTCATGGTTACATTGCACGGTTTGCTGTAATCAGCTTTATGTCCATCATGGGTAATGCTGGCTCTGATCGAAGTTATTTTGTTGTTAAAAATGTTTGCAAGTTCTTCACATTTAACCGTGTTGTTGATCAATGGTGGAAAAAAGGATTCTGGAATTTTGAGCGTTTTCTGTAAAAATAATAGAGTAATAGGGAAGTAGTCCTTTCCTTGCTAGGCGGATAGTCTATCTTCTTGTCTCTCTCTCTGGAGACAACGGTAAGCAAATTTCCCAAAATGTTGGCATGTTCCTTTAAATAAAGGTTTATATTTGAAAACTTTAAATCAACACAGTGTTCGGCTTACCATTTCGTGTGAGGAGGAACTGCTTATCTGGGGGTAAGTATGGCTTCACCTTGGCCTCTTCTCCAGCCGCCCTGGAAGGAGACGGGATGATTAACGTGGGCCATAAATTGTTTCATATTATCATGTGGTTATGATGAGTAGCTTCCCCTCTGGAAACGGATCACATCTTCACCATATAGCGGTCTGGAGACAGATGTGTGGATGTTAATTAATACAGCTGTGTGACTATAGAGCTCTGTGTGTGTGTGTGTGTGTTTATGCTGAATGACTTATTAGTCATTATTAGCCTTTACTGGAAAATGCTGCACATATCTCTGGCATCAAAATTAACATTCATGAATTCAGTTCTTAAAGGGGCTGATAAAGATAAAAACAGACCTACCTCAGACTATAGTCTACCCATATAACTCTGTATGATAGCATACAATAGTCAGTGCTGTACATACTGTGTGTATATATATATATATATCACTGATTCTTGAGTCGGGACAAAACATGTCCTACATAGAAAAGTCTAATTTATATCAAAAATAAAGAAATTAATAATGATTGACATACTCACAAAGTTCAATCTAAAGGTATTGTGTATACTGATGTTATGTTTTAGCACATATATTCGTTTTTTGGGGGATATTTGTTTAAATGTATAATCTGTGGTTAGAAGCTCCCATGTTAATTGTCTTGTCCTCAATAAGGGTCACATTATTGACCAGCCCAAAAAAGCTTGAAAAACCTCTCCACTTGTGAAAACATACATATCAAATCAAGGATAAGGGTTATAAATGTATAAACAATGCATGCCATGAAACTCAAATAATATTTTCCATAGAAATCTGCCTATCAAAGTTGTGTCCTCAGTTTGTCAACTCAGTCAGACTTTTTCATAAACCTAATTAAATCAGGCAATAGCATGGCCAGCTCTATCCCTGAGGACCCCTTTTACTTTCCCTGCCTGTGGTGAATGCAACACTACCACACATGGTCTGGTAAATTTGATACTTTTTGATATTTTAGACAAACAATGTCAATATTCCTATGGTCACAGCTGGAACATGTCAACACCATCTCTCCGTTATTATACTTTTAAAAAACAATAGTGGATTGAATTCAAGTGTTTCAGTGAGATTATTAAGACAGCTAGCAACTGCCAAAAAACTAGCTAGCTGCAGTGCACAATACAGGCTTGGAGGGAAAATGTGTGCCCTTTTGTCAACTCCGTCAGACGTCAACTCCATCAGATTTTGTGTCTGACGGAGTTGACGTGTAAGCTGACGGAGTTGACAAATCCATCAATAACCTCATAATATGCTATTATTATAAAAATTTTGAACATGGTAAAGGATTTAAATGTTATTTCAGAGTTTTATCTGCACAGAAGTGTGCATATCATAGCATGCATTACAATACACTTCTGACTTTTAAAGCATGGGCAGGCTGTGGTCTGCTTATTGAATAATTGTCTTACTTTCCCAGCACATGTGTTAATACATAAATATATCACTTGTCTATGTGGTTGGTTGATTGATTGATGTAAAATCATAATGGTGCAGTGTGTAGTTTTCACTACCAAACATCTACACTCTTGCCTCTTATAGAGCAGGGAAGGAGTTCCATGTTGCCCTTTCATATCCCAGTAGGGATACAAGTAGGGATGGGTACCGAATTCGGTACTTTTGAGGTACCGAACCGAAACACGTCGGTACTACCGAGTATCGAATCAATATTTTTTATAAATTTTTTTTTTTACTTTTTTTTTTTTTCTTTACTTTTTTCTTTTCATGTCAACGTTCACACGCACAATATATGCTTACCTAGGATTTGACTTGATTCAACAACAAAGCAGTCGGAGCAATGACAAGCCGAAAACTGTCGAAATTGTAGTTATTTGAAGTTTGGATTTTTTTTTTTTTTCGACTGAGGTAGGTAAATTAAATTTCTTGAGACTAAAGTACAGAAAAAAGGTACCGTTGGGTACCGGTATCGATTCACAGGTACCGGTACCGGTATCGGTATCGGTTCAAATGTGACAGGTACCCATCCCTAGATACAAGACAGAAGAAAACAGTTATTCTTGTTCTTATACTGCTTACTTAGTTCATCAGAGCAAAGGTGAACGGTGGTAAACTGTGGATATTTCATCTTAATATCTTTATAATAATTCTTAATATAGGACTGGTCCATGTGTGTCTACTGTAGATTGCTACATCATCCTTTATCTGACTCTTTCCATCCATAGTGTAATACATTATGGTATGGAGTGATCAACAGGATAATATTTTGCTAGTCAGTTGTCTCAATCAGGATATTCTAGATAACAATGCCAGACAGTGCATGGAGTCTCTCAGACAGGAAAAGCAACCAAGTAAAATGCGAAAAAGGCATTCAAGAGAAATAAAAATTATGAAAGTGTCAGGATCAGCCCCAGCCTGGCACCACTCTCCCTCCGTTTCCCCAGGCTGGTCACAATATCCCTCGGCTTCAGAAGGACTGCCCTCTGGCTCCCCCTAGCGGAGTCAATGGCGTACTACTCCCTCTGTTAAGTTTCCATATTATGTGTAATGTCTTGTCAATGTTTACGTCAATGTTCAATACGTTCATTGTATTCCTGTGTGTGCTACCTGCTCTGTTTTCCGGTCTGGTTTAGTGTTGTATTTTGTATGTTTCATTGTTGTTCCTTAATGTAATGTTATCTAGTGTTGTCATTGTTTGTCGTCCAGGTGTGTCTTGTTAGTCATCAGTGTGATTAGTCCTCCTATATATTCTGTGCTGTCCTGTTACTCCCCTGTCGGTTCGTAAATGTTTCTTGTCTCACCCGTTGTTATCATTATCTGCCAGCTTAGGCTGTGGTACAATTATGATTTTGTTGTTGTAGTTTAAAGCCTTGTGAAGAACGAGTAAAGCTTATTTCCAAACTACACCCCGCTGTGTCCTGCCTCTCTCTCTCTCGTTCCTGTTATTGCGCCTGGGTCCACACCACCAACAACGAATCCTTACAGAAAGAGAATATTACAAATGTAACAAAGCAACGAAACAACCTGATAAAAACAATAATGCGCAGAAAAAAGGCTACAAATACATCACCACTGGACTCTCCAGGCACGGAAACAAAGAAGATGCTATCAGGAAGCAAAGTAAGGAAATCCGAAAATCCAAAAGGCCCCTTCTATTCCACAACATCCCCAGAAGAGAGCTGAAGACAAACAAACAAACTCCTGGCCCACGGCGCCAAAAACCAGCACAGAGTGTGTCATCAGGCACGATTCTTAAAAAGTATCGTCTTCTTCAACAAATGAAAGAGTTTGGGTTAACCTACAAGTTAATGAGAGAAAAGGAGCAGCCTCAGAAAAAGCCAACATTAATACAGGGTATAACACAGACTGTTCAGGATTTCTTCCTGAACTCTGCACGTGTGACGACGGATAAGACTGACACAATCACCAGGAACAAGATCAAGCGGCAGATAATGATCCCGCTAGACTCCATGCTCAACCTCCACACTGAATTCCAGATTAAGAACCCCAATGTAAAGCTGAGATATTCTTCATTCTGTGCTCTGAGGCCCTTCTATGTCACAGCAACAAAAGCATCTGATCGGAAGACATGTCTGTGTCAAATACATGAAAATGCATGCTTAATGCTCGAGGTCCTTAAAATGTCTGGTGTTCTGAAGTCAAACAAACTGGATGACAGTTTTCAATTAGTTTGTTGCTCTCCAGCAAGTGAGGCCTGCCTTCTTCGCGCCTGCTCACGATGTCTAAACAAAGGTACAGTTACAACCCAAGAGCAAGACAAAATCGATGTTCAATGGAGGCAGTGGGAGAGAGTTCAAGAAGACACACGCAATGGAATCGACATCAACACTAAGCTCGTCGAACACCGAGGCAGCCTTTCAGAGCTCATCAAACTCTATGAGCAAAAACTCAGAAAGGAAACCACAACACATGTGTGTTCAGTGCGAAACCTGTCAAAAGAATACAGCAACACAATTGAGTCCTGTGATGAGAGTACAGCAATCGTCCATGTTGACTTTTCAGAATCCTGGAAATTCAAATATAAAGCTGAAGTTCAGGCCTGCCATTTCGGACAAAATCTGCCACAGATAACACTCCATACCGGAATGTATTACACTAAGGGTGGAAAGGTAGGGTTTTGCACACTGTCAGAGTCAAAGAGACAGGATGCTGCGGCAATCTGGACACAAATGGATCCAGTCCTAAAAGATATCAAGACAAAATATCCACAGGTTACCACCGTGCACTTTTGGTCTGATGGTCCAAGCAAACAAGAACAAGAAGAACTTTTTTCTTCTGTCTGGTATCCCACCTACACTGGGGTTTGAAAGGACAACATGGAACTTCTTCCCCACTTCTCATGGTAAGGGCGCACCAAACGGCATTGGCAGAACAGTAAAAAGAACAGCTGACAACCTGGTCCTGAGAGGAAATGATGTGACGGATGGACACATATTCTTCAAAAAGGTATCAAACTGTCTGAATGGTGTTCAGCTGTATCACATTGTGGAAGAAGACATGCAAAGATACGACACACTTCTCATGAATCCTCTCAAACCGGTTCCCTCAACAAGACAAATACACCAGATCATCGCACATAAGGACAGGATCCACAACAGACAACTATCCTGCTTTTGCAGCGAGATGTTAGATTGCCAGTGCTTCTGCCCAGCTACCTCCTATTACCATGGCAACCCAGGAGAACAGCAGAGTGATACACGGAGGGCAAGGAAGAAGAGACCTCTGGCCATGTTGTGGGAGGAGATGGAAAATGAGATGGAAGAGGGTATGGAGATGGAAGATGTAATGGAGCAGTTGGACGAAGAACCTTTGAAAGGTCCTGAGGGTACGGTGACAGTAACGACTGTTAGCAGCCTTAGTAATGGAGACTGATTAGCAGTAGTATATGATGACCACTGGTGGCTAGCCAAGACCATCGATGTGGATAATGAGCAACAAGATGTGAAAGTGGAATTTCTGCATCCCCATGGTCCAACAGAAAAGGTTCAGCCCAAATGTGGCAAGAAGGATGTCTGTTTCTGCCCAGTTCAAGACATCATAGTGAAACTAATCAGAAATGCAGAAGGAAAGAAAGAGGAGAAGTGGGTGAGAAAGTGGAGATCAGGAAGTGGTGTAGAGGAGGTAGATGAAAACAGGGACGAGAAGAAGGGGTCCTGTTCTCCATTACTGTTTTTGTTGTTGGAAACGGTGCATTTTGTAATAGTTGGAAACAGTGTATGTAAAGTTTGTTGTTTATTACAATTGAGTTAACAAAATGTTCAGTATAAGACAAGGAGTTATTAGTTCTTATTATTGTCACTTCCATCTGTTTAAAAACTTTAGCAGAGATGCAAATCCAATTTTGTCAACTCAGTCAGTTTCTCGTCAACACCGTCAGATCATTGTCAATGCCGTCAGATGTTTATTTTTGTTAATCTTGGGGAAAATACAAATTGCTTCTTCAGTTTATGTTGTTTAAGTAATAAAAGGAGCATTAGATCTTCATCCTCTTGTGTCTTATTTACTTAATGATCTTTTTTTTATCATATCAAAATTAAAAACAAAGTTTGAAAATGCTAATATTTCTAACTCTGGGTTTTCAGAATAGTGTGAAATTACACCTGAGGTTTATATATTATATTTTATTGCATACCAGATTAACTAAACACTATTACAACATACTTCAGAACTTTAGATTCTTGTTGGACTGGAATAATTCTAATTATATACTTTTTTGTGTGTCTGACGGAGTTAACACAAATCAAGTTTCAAAGGGAAACATGTGAATTTGTTGAAAATGTTTTTCTATGTAGAGCCTGCACCTTTACATGGTTAAATAGCTCAGACCTTTCTCTACATGAATATATAACGCTAATCAATATAGTGTGTATTCTCAAAATATAATATTTAAAAAGTGTTTTGTCCCGACTCTCAAGAATCAGTGATATGTATATATATATATATATATATATATACATATCTGTCTGAATATACCTGCATACAATCCTTAAGTTCTATATACCTACTTATACACCTGCATATAACCCATATAATGCATGATAGCATGCATACAATAATGCTGTATATACCGTATACAAATATATATATATATATATATTATATACCGTATACAAATACAAATATATATATCCACATCTGTCTGTACATACCTGCATGTAATCCTTTTTATATATCTGTAGTTACTATATCTATATCTGTACATATCCCTTACCTACTCTTACTAGTTACGCTGCTGGCCAGTAGACTGCCAGTGTCTATACCTGTATCACTGTATATTAATACTGTACATACAGCATTATTACTCAATAGTACTAATTTATATATCTTATACCCAGCTTAATCACCTGTACATTGTATATTACTATTGTACTTTACTGTTACATTTGCACTCTGGTTGGATGCCAAACTTATTTTCATTGTACGGTACTTGTGCTGTATAATGACAAATGTATTCTATTTATTTTTGGGGTTTCTGTATTTTTCACCCATCCCAATTTAGTCATTGCACGCATTGCCCCACTGTCGGCCTGGGGAGGGTGTAGAACTACGGTCTACCACATGCCTCCTCCGATACATGTGGAGTCGCCAGCCGCTTCTTTTCACCTGACAGCGAGGAGTCTCACTGGGGGAACGTAACGCATGCGGAGGTTCACGCTATTTCCCCCCAGATCCCCTCCCTGCTGAACAGGCGCCCTGACCGACCAGTAGGAGTCACAGTTAACAACGACCAGGACACACACACCCCCACCGGCTTCCCACCCACTAACACCGCCAATTGTGTTAGTAGGGAGAGACGACTGACCAAGCCGGAGGTACCGCTGACAGCTGGATTAGATCCCAGAGTCTCTGCGGTGGTAGGCGAGTGCTTAGTCCACTGCGCTACCCAGCCGCACCTAAAAAGTGAGGTCATTTTAACCAGAGGAAATGTGTTTCACAGTAGATACACAGTACTACTGCAACGCACTGCTCGCTGGCCTCCCGGCCACTGCCACCAAGCCTCTTCAACTCATTCAGAACGCAGCAGCCCGCCTGATCTCAAACCTACCGAAGTCGGCCCATGTCACCCCACTTCTTAGGGACCTGCACTGGCTCCCCATTGCTGCACGAATCCGCTTCAAGGCCCTCGACCTAGCATACCGTGCGGCAAAGGGAACCGCTCACGCCTACCTCCGGTTAATGGTCTCCAACTACACACCCTCAAGACCCCTACGCTCTGCATCTTCTGGCCGCCTCAGACCTACTCCTATCCGAGCTCCGGGAGGGTCATCAAGGAGAAGCCGCCTATTCTCAGTCCTTGCCCCACAATGGTGGAATGAACGACCCACCCCAGTTAGAACAGCCGAATCCCGTCCAATCTTTCGCCGTCGACTAAAGACGCACTTCTTCAACCATTATCTGAAAAAATAAATAAAGGATATCTAACCCTAACTAACCTTACTGTCATGCACTTGTCCTAATAAACTAACCTACACTGTAGCACTCAACACTTTGATGAACATTGTTACTCAGCTGATAAGAGTTGTGCCCTTCCTGATGACTTGTCGTACAGAACTTGTAAGTCGCTTGGATAAAAGCGTTCAGCTAAATGACTAAATGTAAATGTAAAATGTAAATGTAGATACAGTAGAAACTTACCATTTCCATGTGGGGCAGTGGTGAACTAAGTGATCACCTGCAGCTACAAACTAATGAGAAACAGAAGAAGAGAAGATGTGATCATCTGGCTCACGGGAGGCTGTAGTGGATAGTGTTTAAATGCTGGAGGGGGGGGGTCCAACTTTGCACATAGGCTACGTTCACACTGCGAGCGAAAGTGGCCCGCTCTTCATGTGATCCTAAATCAGATACAGATTAGATTACATTTTTATGTGACCTCAGTCTGAACAGTCGTGTGACTTTCATGCTACTTTTACGTCACTCTAGATTAACATGTCACAATTTTCTATGTTCTTTATTGATCGTTTGCGCATGTGGGGGGGGCAGTTCAGGAGCGTGACCAGTTCACACTGGAATATGGTATTGGTAAATGGATGGTAAATGGACTGCATTTATATAGCGCTTTTATCCAAAGTGCTTTACAATTTGTTCCTCACATTTTTACCCATTCACTCACCGACGGCGGAGGCGACCATGCAAGGTGCCAACCTGCTCATCGGGAGCAATTAGGGGTTAAGTGTCTCTTGCTCAAGGACACTTCGACACACTGCCCGGGGAAGAGCGGGAATCAAACCGGGAACCTCCGGATTACCAGACGACTGCTGCTCTGCCTCCCGAGCCACTGTCGCCCCTTGGCCACATTTAAAAAAAGAATGTCAAAATCTGAGCAATAAATCTTAATTGAGCACTAAAAGGCTTGCAGTGTGAACGTAAACATACACCTTGTGTTCTCACCTCTTCTGGTGTGATGACTCCTGTCTCTTTGAATTTAGATTCCTGTGGTCAATGACAAGACAAAACAGTTTCTGATGGATAATAGTTTAACTGACACATAGGACAAGTGATGGATGGTCGTGGTGTAGGATCAAAAGCTAGCTATGTGTTTGTTTAGTCTGTGTCTAGAGAGAGAGAGAGAGAGAGAGAGAGAGAGAGAGAGAGAGAGAGAGAGATACAGAGAGATACAGAGAGAGAGATACAGAGATAGAGTCTAGTATTAGCAGTTGTCAACAGTCAGTGAGCCCGCCCCTTTTTGACAGACAGGTGTGAATTAATTTATTAGAGGTTCGACATTCCAGACATTTCGTCTTCTTCAGCTAATATTCAGAGCAACAACTATCCACTACTGTTCCTAATTTATGCAAATGACATGCCGTCAGCTTGTGACTGCAACTTGTTCCTGTTTGCGGACGACTCAGCCCTGCTGGTCTCTGACAAGAACAAGTTACAGGTTGAAAAAACCCTCAGCTCAGAACTAGGCAGAATCTGCATATGGCTCGCTGATAACAAACTATCATTACACATGGGCAAAACAGAGTCCATTCTCTTCGGTTCAAATAACAAACTCAGCAAGACCGACGGCTTCTCAGTTACAGTGGGTGACAATATTGTCACAAGGAAAGATGAAATTACCTACCTGGGTTCCATCCTAGAGGCTAATCTCTCCTGTGACAAAATGGCATCCAATGTAATAAAAAAAAAGTCAATCAACGAACTCGATTCTTGTACCGGATCTCCTCCCTGGTAAACAAGAATACCCTGAAGACTCTGGCAGGAGCACTCATTCAAGGGTACTACGACTATGCTTGCACCTCATGGTACCAAAGCACCTCAAAGGCACTAAAAACCAAATTACAAACATCTCAAAACAAACTAGTCAGACTACTGCTTGACCTGACTCCTAGAACCCACCTCACCCCTGCACACTTTGCCAACCTAGGATGGCTTAGAGTAGACGACAAGAGTACAGCAACTTGCAATGGGCCTGGTCTACAAGATACACTACACGACCAAGGTACCCATGTACATGTCAAAATACTTCCCAAAGGTCAGTGAATACCACGATCACAACACCAGAGGGAGCTCCACAAATCATGTAAAACCCAGATTCGGCTCAAACAAGGGACTAAACACGCAATTATGCCACAACAATGTGGAACGCCCTACCCAAAGCTGTAAAGGAATGTGAATCACTACCCACCTTCAAAAACACTCTCAAAGAACACCTACGGGAGACTGCAATTCAAAACTGGCCCCTACAAATGTCCTAACCCAGTTGTACAATAAAGACCAAGCAAGGCTTTGTCAGTATTCCAATGTACAGCCCCACCCAACCCCACCCCACCTACCCAACCTCCTCCAATGTACAGTTTCTATGTCAAATGTATGTCAGTATTCCAATGTACAGTGTCCCCCCCCCCCTACCCAACCCCCCCCCCCCCCCCCCACCTCCAATGTACAGCCCCACCCCACCTACCCAACCTCCCCAATGCACAGTTTCTATGTCAAATGTATATACACTCTTTTTCTGGATTTTTTTAGTATCACAAACAGTACTGTATTTGAAAATCTGGTATGTCATAAATTTATAGATGTAGCAGTACTGTCTATCTGTATGTCATGTGTGTCATATGATGAATTGAAAATGGGGGACCCTGATGGAAACAAGACGAAAGTCTTTCTCAGGTCTGCATCCTCTTAACAATTGTATGTATTGAGCTGTACTGTACTGTACCCATTCTGCAATCTGTTAATAAACTTTTCAATCAATCAATAAATCACATTTAATAGCAGCGGTGCACACATGATCAATCTAGTTATTATAATGTAATCATGTTCTCCCCGTGGACATCATATAAATCGACGTCATGTTTATGTTTATCATAACGTTATTAAAGCTAGCCAGCTAGCAACAAGCTCATCTAGTTTACCTTCAGGACTGGAGTCAGAAACTCGGCCACTCCGAGGGCCGTGCCTTTCACAGAGTTGATGACGTTCTGCATCTTGTACTGGTGGCCAGAGCTCCCTCTTTTGCCAAAATATACACCGGTCTTCAAAACAACTTGTCAAGCAATATTATTCCGATGATGTGTTGTTGACACACAAGCGGAGTGTCTCCAGCGAAGTCACGTGATCTACTGTCATACTTCCGCTATTGAACTCTCACGAGAACACAGTGGGGAAAACCACGCGCGCGCGCGAGAGAGAGAGAGAGAGAGATTGATTGATTGATTGATTGAAAACTTTATTAACAGATTGCAGAATGGGTACAATACAGTACAGCTCAATACACACAATTGTTAAGGGGATGCAGACCAGAGAAAGACTTTCGTCTTGTTTACATCAGGGTCCCCCATTTTCAATTCATCAGGACATATATGACATACATGATTGATTGATTGATTGAAAAGTTTATTAACAGATTGCAGAATGGGTACAGTACAGTACAGCTCAATACATACAATTGTTAAGGGGATGCAGACCAGAGAAAGACTTTCGACTTGTTTACATCAGGGTCCCCCATTTTCAATTCATCATAACATATATGACATACATGACATACAGATAGACAGTACTGCTACATCTATACATTTATGACATATCAGATTTGCAAATACAGTACTGTTTGTGATACAAAAGTGTCCAGAAAAGGAGTGTATATACATTTGGCATAGAAACTGTACATTGGAGGAGGTTGGTTGGGTGGGGTGGGGTTGGGTGGGTTGGGTGAGGGCTGTACATTGGAGGTGGGGGGGGGGGGGGGGGGGGGGGGGGGGGGGGGTTGGGAAGGGGACACACACACATTTTACACTGTACATTTGAATATTGACAAAGCCTTACTTGGTCATTTACTGTACAACTAGGTTAGGACATTTGTAGGGGCCAGTTTCGAATTGCAGTCTCACGTAGGTGTTTTTTGAGAGTGTTTTTGAAGGTGGGTAGTGATTCACATTCCTTTACAGCTTTAGGCAGGGCGTTCCACATTGATGTGGCATAATTGCGAAACGTGTTTAGTCCCTTGTTTGATCCGAATCTGGGTTTTACATGATTTGTGGAGCTCCCTCTGGTGTTGTGATCGTGGTATTCACTGACCTTTGGGAAGTATTTTGACATGTACATGGGTACCTTGGTCGCGTAGTGTATCTTGTAGACCAGGCCCATTGCAAGTTGCTGTACTCTGTCGTCTACTCTAAGCCATCCTAGGTTGTCAAAGTGGGCAGGGTGAGGTGGGTTCTAGGAGTCAGGTCAAGTAGTAGTCTGACTAGCTTGTTTTGAGATGTTTGTAATTTGTTTTTTAGTGCCTTTGAGGTGCTTTGGTACCATGAGGTGCAAGCATAGTCGTAGTACCCTTGAATGAGTGCTCCTGCTAGAGTCTTCAGGGTATTCTTGTTTACCAGAGAGGAGATCCGGTACAAGAATCGCGTTCGTTGGTTGACTTTTTTTATTACATTGGATGCCATTTTGTCACAGGAAAGATTAGCCTCTAGGATGGAACCCAGGTAGGTAATTTCATCTTTCCTTGTGATAATATTGTCACCCACTGTAACCGAGAAGCCGTCGGTCTTGCTGAGTTTGTTATTTGAACCGAAGAGAATGGACTCTGTTTTGCCCATGTGTAATGATAGTTTGTTGTCGGCGAGCCATATGCAGATTTTGCCTAGTTCCGAGCTGAGGGCTTTTTCAACCTGTAACTTGTTCTTGTCAGAGACCAGCAGGGCTGAGTCGTCCGCAAACAGGAACAAGTTGCAGTCACAAGCTGACGACATGTCATTTGCATAAATTAGGAATAGTAGCGGTCCTAGTATGCTTCCTTGTGGAACACCACAGCTCACTGTGAGGGGGGGGGATAGTGTACCGTTTACTTCCACCATCTGTTCCCTCCCCTCCAGGTAGGATTGTATCCAGCTCACTGATAAACTATCAAAACCAATTGCTTTTAGCTTGTCAATCAGAATGGTGTGATTGACAGTGTCGAAGGCCTTTTGTAGGTCCAGCATGACCATGCCGCAGTATTTGCCCGCGTCCACCTCTTGTTTGATGTGGTCGTTCAAGTAGAGAAGGCATGTGTCAGTGGAGTGGGATGTTCTGAAGCCAGATTGGAATTCGTAGATTAGATTTTTTTCCGCGAGGTACTTTTCGATCTGTTCGTATACTATTTTTTCCATGACTTTCGAGATGGATGTAAGGATAGAAACAGGGCGGTAGTTACCCGGGTCTAATTTGCTGCCCTTTTTGTGCAGGGGTGTTACTCTCGCAATTTTGAAGTCCTTGGGGACGTGTCCCTGTTTTATGGAGAGGTTTATTATGTGTGTGATGACTGGGGTGATGGCTGCTGCTGAGTCTCTGAGGAATTTGGAGGGGATGTTGTCATGGCCAGTGGCCTTGTTTGGTTGGAGGGCGCTCAGTTTTTTGAGTACCTCATCTGTAGTTACTATTTCCAGTTTGAAGTCGTCTTTGTGGACGCCTAGGTTCTTGTAGTATGCTACTATGTGTTCTACCCCATACTGCCCTGAGTGGGAGGGTAGTTTGTTTACCAGTGTTGTGGCTATGTTTGTGAAGAAAGTGTTTAAGTAATTGGCTACATCCAGCTTGTCTGTGATGAGCGTGTTGTCCGTCTTTATGTTTATGTTTGAGAACCTGGTTTTGAGTTTTTTACTGCAGCCTAGTTGATTGTTGAGTAATTTCCAAAGTTCACGTGGTTTATTTTTGTTTTCCTCGGTTTTGTCATTGATGAAATTTTTTTTAGCAGTTTTGATCATGGAGTTTACGTCATTTCTTAGTCTGTTTCTTTCTAGTTTGAGTTCAGTCACATGGTCTTGGAGTTCACTGCTCGTGCTTTTGGTAAGCTTTGACTGACTTTTACGAAACTCAGAGCATTTTTTGTCTCGCTTTCATAGCGGTCAGTATTTCAGTGTGCATCCATGGCTCAGCGCGATTTTTTACCCTGGTGGTTCTTAGGGGGGCCATGTTGTTTAGTATTGATGAAAATTTGGTTTTGAAGCCAAGCCAAGTTTCTTCAACCAGTGTACCATTGAGTTCATCTGACCAGTCCAGACTCTCCAGTTCAAGGTTAAAGGCCTCGCTAGAGTAGGTTTTCACAGTACATTTCGCTGAGTACATTTTACTCAAACTGAGTACATTTGACTCAAACTGAGTAAAATTGTACTCACTTGGGCTCAAATGGACTCAGTTTGAGTAAAATTTACTCTGCGAAATTTACTGTGTAGATGTGACTGTTTTGTGACAGCCAGCCTTTAGTTTTAGCTTTTTGCGGGTACAGAATATCATATAATGATCACTTAACCCGCATGCTATAACCCATGACATACAGATAGTCAGTACTGCTACATCTATACATTTATGACATACCAGATTTGCAAATACAGTACTGTTTGTGATACAGAAGGAGTCAAGAAAAGGGAGTATATACATTTGACGTAGAAACTGTACATTGGAGGAGGTTGGGTGGGGGGGGTTGGGTACATTGGGATATTGACAACCATACTGGGTAATTTACATTGGAGGTGGTTGGGGGGGGGGGGGGGGCACACTGTATAAACAAGTAAAACTGTACATTGAGGGGGGGGGGGGGGAGGAGACACTGTACAAACAAACAAAATTGTACATTGAACTATTGACAAAACCATACTAGGTAAATGACTGTACATTGGAGGGGGTTGGGTTAGGATATTTACAGGGGCCAGTGTTGAATTGCAGTCTCCCGTAGGTGTCCCTTGAGAGAGGTTTTGAAAGTGGGTAGTGATCCACATTCCTTTACAGCTTTGGGTAGAGAGAGAGAGAGAGAGAGAGAGAGAGACTTCCTCACCAAATGTGAAAAATATAAATATATTAGAGAAACGCATTTAAAAAAAATTGAATTAATAACAAACGGTTTTCTTGCACTACCAGATACAGGAAAACTACCAGTCCTACTAGGGGAGGACTCAACAAGCTGTGAGCTAGCAGCAGCATGTTGCTGCCTGCCATAGACTGAGGGACAGTGAGTGACAGTCACCCGACATGTTTATGCCGTAATATTTTATGTTCTATTTTATGATGATAATTTTTGTATGTACTATGACGAATCCATGCTTATGTTATTAATAATTTGCTTTGGCAACATGTACAAGTTGCGTCATGCCAATAAAGCCATTTGAATTGAATGAGATGAGAGAGAGAGAGAGAGAGAGAGAGAGAGAGAGAGAGAGAGAGAGAGAGAGAGAGAGAGAGAGAGAGAGAGACAGAGAGAGAGAGAGACAGAGAGAGAGATACAGAGAGAGAGAGATACAGACAGACAGACAGACAGACAGACAGACAGACAGACAGAGAGAGAGAGAGACAGAGAGAGAGAGAGAGATACAGAGAGAGAGAGAGAGAGATACAGAGAGAGAGAGAGAGAGAGATACAGAGAGAGAGAGATACAGAGAGAGAGACCTCAGTACATTTGACAGCGTTTTGGATTCTGTGATGGAAATGTTTAAGAGGAAACCGCAGCGCACAACTGCGTTTCATTAACTAAAGGAACTAACTAACACGTTAGCCTAGCTTAGCACAGTGAATGGAAGCGGACAGTGCCGGTTAGCCTTCGGGAGAGGTGTTAGTTGGACAATGCCTAGGCTAACCGGTACTGTCTGCTTCCATTCATTGTGCTAAGCTAGGCTAGGAGTAAGAGAGAGAGGGTAAGAGAGACTCATATAATTCATTCTTAAATAAATATTGCCATGATCATGCCCTTCACCAGTGAGTTCATTAGGCCACGTCATAGCAGTCGCAAAAAATACACTAGAAAATAAAAACTGGTTCCAATCAGCCAACATCATAAATCAACTTTGCATGGAAATGTGAATCAGGCACTGGCACTGGCAGCCACAGAAATGCCAAATGTATGTCAATCAATGTAATATATTTATATTATATATGGAAAACCACGCGCGCGCGCGAGAGAGGAGAGAGAGAGAGAGAGAGAGAGAGAGAGATTGATTGATTGATTGATTGAAAACTTTATTAACAGATTGCAGAATGGGTACAATACAGTACAGCTCAATACACACAATTGTTAAGGGATGCAGACCAGAGAAAGACTTTCGTCTTGTTTACATCAGGGTCCCCATTTCAATTCATCAGGACATATATGACATACATGACATACAGATAGTCAGTACTGCTACATCTATACATTTATGACATACCAGATTTGCAAATACAGTACTGTTTGTGATACAGAAGGAGTCAAGAAAAGGGATATATACATTTGACGTAGAAACTGTACATTGGAGGAGGTTGGGTGGGGGTTGGGTACATGGGATATTGACAACCATACTGGGTAATTTACATTGGAGGTGGTTGGGGGGGGGGGGGGGGGCACACTGTATAAACAAGTAAAACTGTACATTGAGGGGGGGGGGGGAGGAGACACTGTACAAACAAACAAAATTGTACATTGAACTATTGACAAAACCATACTAGGTAAATGACTGTACATTGGAGGGGGTTGGGTTAGGATATTTACAGGGGCCAGTGTTGAATTGCAGTCTCCCGTAGGTGTCCTTGAGAGAGGTTTTGAAATTGGTAGTGATCCACATTCCTTTACAGCTTTGGGTAGAGAGAGAGAGAGAGAGAGAGAGAGAGAGAGAGACCTTCCTCACCAAATG
>NC_140165.1:16307631-16327722 GCF_963971535.1 Notolepis coatsorum | reverse complement strand
TATATTATATATATATATAAGCCATATATATAGTTTGTGTCCTTTTCAGATGTTGGGAGTTGAGAAGTCAACTCCACCTTTTAACTCCCACAGCAGGGGTCGAAGTCAAGTAAAGGGGCAGCTCACCCAAAATACAAATAAAAACAGATGTCTGCTGTTATTAAGATGGTGGGCGTTGGTCTGGCAACAGGTACAGGTGAGGAAGAGGCTGGTATGAAGGAGGAGTTCGATACACGAGACTTCCTCTTCGCCGTTTCCACCAAGGAGAGAGGACGTTCGGCGGAGAGCCTCACCACCTGAAAAGCACGTGGAATAAGATTCCTGCCGCGGGGCCAAAGAAGTGACGTCGCGTGCCGTGAGATGATCCCTACAGTATAGTGGGTAGGGTACAGTAGGGTACAGTATAGTGGGTAGGGTACAGTAGGGTACAGTATAGTGGGTAGGGTACAGTAGGGTACAGTATAGTGGGTAGGGTACAGTAGGGTACAGTATAGTGGGTAGGGTACAGTAGGGTACAGTATAGTGGGTAGGGTACAGTAGGGTACAGTATAGTGGGTAGGGTACGTGAGCATACGAAGAGGACGTTCGACAGACGGGCTGCGAAGACGACCGTTAACGTGTAGCGTCTTATCAAGTATAGTCGGGAAGCTAGTCGGGCCACACCGGCCCTAGCTTAGCTTCAGTATAGAGGGTTAGCCTGGTTAGCTCCACGCATCGCAACGCCGTTTTCCAGCGCCTGGAGCAGACACAGCCGAGAGACTCCACCGGACATCTCTCACCTCCAGCCATTCACCTGCCGACCGCCAGCCCAGCCAGCCCCTTGGTATCCCATAGGTGACAGTTTTCGGGACCGTTTTACGGCCAACTAACTCCGAACATTCGCTACGTGGGGCGGACCGGCACTCGGCCTATAGACTCTAACTGCAAGGCGAGTCGAGTCCAGGTACATTTCGTGCTCCCAGCGCCGTGGAATATTGCTTATGAACGTTTCTTTTGGTAACATGCTCGCTAAGAGCGAAGGGGCTGTTGTGTTTTGAGCCACCACGTTCACAAGCCGCGACTGAGCGCTCCAACTTTTATTATTTTGGTAATGCTGGCTTAGCTCTAGTGACTATTCTTTCTAAAGTGTGGGCCCCACTTAGGTTTGGTTTATTTTTAGTGTATTGTGTTACCAGTGTTTGCAGGCTGGGAGGTGTGGGGTGGGCATGAGTCTGACGCTGAAACGCCTGCCCGAGCGCAGCCGTACAAGGTGTTTGTTGCCCGGGTGGGTCTTTTAGTATTTTGACTGCCTTCTTAAGACAGCGGGAGTTGTATAGTCCCTCCAGTGAGGGGAGAGGGCAGCCGTTTATTTTCTGGGCCGAGTTGACGACCCTCTGGAGCGCCTTCCTCTCTGCGGCTGTGCAGCTGAGGAACCACACGTTGATGCAGTAGTTGAGGATGCTTTCCACGAAGCAGCGGTAAAAGGACACAAGCAGGTCTTGTCTGAGGTGGTAATTCCTCAGTATTCTCAGGAAGTAGAGTCTTTGTTGTGCCTTTATCACAATCGCCTTGGTGTTGGTGCTCCAGGTCAGGTCATCCTCCAGGTGGACACCCAGGAATTTGATGACCGAGACTCTCTCCACGCATCCCCCGTTGATGTACAGGGGCTGTATGTCGGTCTTCTTCCTCCTGTAGTCCACGATCATCTCCTGGGTTTTTAGCTTATTCAGCTGCAGGTTGTTGGTTTTGCACAGGGCTGACAGCTGCTCTACCTCATTGCGGTATGCGGTCTCGTCGCCTTTTGAGATGCAGCCCACCACGGTGGTGTCGTCAGCGAACTTGATGATGGTGTTTCTGGGGTGGACTGCGGTGAAGTCGTGGGTGTAAATAGAGTAAAAAAGGGGACTCAGCACGCAGCCCTGGGGGGCTGATGGCTGTGGAGGTGTGGGGGCCTATCCTGACCCTCTGGGGGCGGTCAGAGAGGAAGTCCTTGGACCACCGGCAGAGGGGATGGTTTAGTCCAAGGTCCATGAGTTTGGGCACTAGTCTGTCAGGCAGGATGGTATTGAATGCAGAGCTAAAGTCCACGAAGAGCAGCTGTGCGTAGCCCCCCGCTCTCTCCAGATGGGACAGGGTAGAGTGGAGAGTCGTGGCGATGGCATCCCCCGTGGACCTGTTGGCTCTGTATGCAAACTGGTGGGGGTCTAGTCCGGGTGGGAGGCTAGAGATGATGTGGGGCTTGAGTGTCTTGTGATAAATTGACCAGGCACATGTAAAGGGGTTCTGCATTAACACGATCTCTCAACAGCGGAGCAAGAAGGTCATATTTGGGGAAGACTGTTTTGATCACTACTTTCACCGGGTGTGAGGGGGTACGCCGCTTATTAGACGGGACGCAGTTGTAAAGGGGGGTTACAGGGTACTGATGAGTATTTGTCATTATAAAATTCTGCATGACTACTGTACCTGTCCCTAGGTTCGTAAAAATCCTAAGGCCCTGCTTACGTCTAGCAACGCGGCCACTACAGTTGGGGGTTCGGTGGGACTTAGCTCCTCCGTGTCCCTGCTATCCGGTGTTCATATAATCTCACCCTCACTAAGCGGAGGTTATCCACCCCGCTACATATTGATGGTAATATTATGGTATTTCTATCATTCTTCTGTCACTACCATCAGTGACCAAAAATGGAAATTTGTAACTTTTTTGTAAGGGTATACCTTGAAATGCTGCTTTAGTTTACAAACAAAATAACTAACATGTATTCAGTATGTTGGGGGACTTTCCATAAACGTAAACAAGCGAGTTAATACAACAAAAAATACAGAGTTATATGGGTAGACTACTATCGTATGAGGTAGGTCTGTTATTATCTTTATCAGCCCCTTTAAGAACTGAATTCATGAATGTTAAATAATTGTGATGCCAGAGATATGTGCAGCATTTTCCAGTAAAGGCTAATGACTAATAAGTCATTCAGCATAAACACACACACACACACACACACACACACGCACACGCACACGCACACGCACACGCACACACACACACACACACACACACACACACACACACACACACACACACACAGCTCTATAGTCACACAGCTGTATTAACATTCACACATGTCTCCAGACCGCTGTAGGTCAACTGCAAGGGAATAAATGGAAAGGCGTGGCCTTGGATACACAAACATGTTCACTACAGAAATGATGTATGTATGAAGTATATCACGGCTACATACCTTATACATACTGCACCTTATGTGTGTACTGTATACTTACTTCATCAGAGCATAATATTTATATGTATTAGATTTGATTTTAGTTTAATAGATTATATATATGGTAACTATATTTATTGTAGGGCAAATATAATTAGAGAGGGCATGTGGTGTAGTGGTTAACACTGTCGCCTCACAGCAAGAAGGTCTAGGGTTCGATTCCCGCTTGGGGACCAGGTTTCCATGATGCCAGTTACCCAGGTGGGGTATCTCCCGGGCCTTTCTGTGTGGAGTTTGCATGTTCTCCCCGTGCTCGCAAGGGTTTCCCCCCGATAAGATAAACCCAATGGAAAAACATGCACAACAACAGATCGCTAACGCTGTAGCGTCCTTGACGAAGACGGACAGGAGCACTTGGATTGGTCCCCGGGGCGCGGCTCACGTTGACGCGCTATCTGCTCCCGGCTGCCCTTGGGGGGAAGGACGACAGAGCAGTTTGCATGGATAATAATAAACAAACAGGCTGAAAGTCACGGCAGCCTCTTCTTACCGTTGGGCGATGAGACTGGAGCAAAAAGATCCCAGTTATTTGATGGGGATCGAGTCGATCCATTTCCGGTTTGTATAATACTAATACACGCCCAAATCATGTCGATTATTGAGTTATGGCAGCGATCCATATCCACGGTGTGTGGCTAGAGTCCCGCGACGATATGCGAGTGGCCGGACGCATTTAGGAAACGCACCGATATCCAACCGGCCATTTCCGGTTTGGCAACTCGCCGATCATCCACCAGGGGGCAGTATTGAAGCGTTGCAGAGTTGTGGCGGCTCACACAGCATCAGACAAGGCTCCGTGAGGGAAATATGAATAACATGGCGAAAATATGAAACATGATCTCAATAACGTCGTACGCCGTGGATTGGCAGAATTCGCATGAACTTGAAACACGTCGTACAACGTGATTGGCGGGAAAAGTGTTAATACCTTTTAACGCCTTAGATTGAGAATTATGAATTTATAGGTCCCCTGTCTTATAAATTGCCTTTCCAGTGTTTAGCATTGTTTTCTAGCAATGGGGGTTTGTATCAATGGGGTCTGTGTCTCTAATTCTCATTTTGGCAGATTGCTCCAATTCAGTTGAGACAATATCCTCCCCAGTGAACTAAGCTAGGGTGACCATATTTTGATTTCCACATGCTGGCCCCAGCCTCGAGATACTTAATGATACTTTGCACAATCGAAGCGGGCATGGCCACCTTCATTTCACTATGTCTTGTGTATGTACTGTACTGTATGTGATGAATAAACCTCTTGAATCTTGAATCTCTACTCAAAGTTTACTCAAAGATGCCTTTATTGTTTTAACCTCTTAACATGCACCCAGAAAAGCAGCTATTCTTTTTTTACTTGAACTTGAGGACTGCATACTTTTTTTGCAAAGCTTATATCGTTATACGTTATAGCACATGCATAAGCCTGGTCTCTTTTGAAAGATAACATTCTGAAGTTACTAATGCAAAAAAGGAAAATCACTTTTAGTGCTAATGAAATAGAGTAGCATATAGGTCTGAACTTGAGTTGAATGTGAACTTGTGTACTCACATTTTTCTGCAGTGGTTGCAATATCCCAAATGTAACCACATAACATGCGCCCAGAAAAGTGGCAATTTTTTTACTTGAACTTGAGGACTGCATACTTTTTTGCAAAGCTTATCTTTATACTTTATGCTTATAGCACATGCATAAGCCTGGTCTCTTTTGAAAGATAACATTCTGAAGTTTCGTACACAATACAAAAAAATCACTTTTAGTGCTAATGAGTAACATAGGGCTGAACATGAGTTGAACTTGAACTTGTGTACTCACGTTTTTGTGTACTAGTTGCAATATTCCAAAATAATATATATTTTTTGTATAAGCTGGAAAACACCGCAAATCCATAGCCTGAAGTCTTATCCAAATGTTATAAAAATCCATTCAGAAATGAGTCTTATAGACTAGTCATTAGAGACATCCGGGTAAACCGTGTGCCAAGAAAAAAGGTCTCCATCTCTCTATTTCCTCATCCAAGTAAATTAATTCGGAATTTTTATCACTTGATCCTGTCTTCGCTTTTCAATTTTCACCTAGATCCCTGATTCGCACACCCCCACGTGGGATATCACTGGAAAGCTATACACTCATTGTTGGCTACAAGTTACAACGCTGACCAATCATTTTCGCAATCGGCGGATGATTGACTTCTGGAGCCTCGGGAGTCCGGGGTGATAATTTGGCGCGCAGCGTAAAAAGTCGCACGCCTGACATATCGAACGGCAACAAATAGCGCTTTAATTCGGTAATTTATATGTTCGGCAAAAAATGCAGTCCTGAGCCTTCAGATGCTCGCAAAGGGCCGTGAAACTGAAACTGAAACTGAAAAACAATGAAACCCGGACATTTCCATGAATTTTTTTGTGATCAAATCTTTTAATTTAATTTTTTCAAACATGAAACAAAGACATATCACAATACAATAATAATAATAATACATAAAAAGACATCCCAATGCATCAACTTAATACAACATGACAAGACAATAATTGAGACAGACTGCACAGTGACCATCCCGAGCCCCCCCCCCCCCATCAGCCACGATCCCCAACCCTCGAAGACCCCGGGTCCGGTGCCCCAGCGAGTCAAAGCATCAGCCTCTTTAACACCACGACCCGTCAAGGCCCAAACCAGGGCCCCCCCCCCCACCCCGAGCCTGCGACTATCCGACCCAAAGCCAAAGGGGCCCAGAACATATACATAAACCATACAAAAAACACACAAAAAACTAAAAACTATATACATGGACACTCGCAAATTTATATGCGCTCTTTTAACTTTTCCATAGCAGCCAACCAAATCGCGATACCGGATTCATTAACACCTATAACACTTGCAGTGGATATCTCCAGATATATCACATCAAGATAGGTGAGAATCCATACTGTACCTTTGGGCAGAGACAGCTTGATTTTTTTTTTTTATATACTTTTTCTCCCATTTTAAAGGTTATGTTAAAGTGGTATGTGGTCCAGTTCTGCTGCTCTGATTAAAGGTTATGTTAAAGTGGTATGTGGTCCAGTTCTGCTGCTCTGATTAAAGGTTATGTTAACACTTTCTATGCCACTCACGAGTTTTCTCGGAATTATTAATATCTCCTTGAAAGCCACTCACAAGATTTCTCTGATTTTTTTTTTTAGCGATCTGAAATCATATTGCATCACGTGAGCCTACCCTAGTCTACCCGAGTGCCGCCGGTGATCAGATGTGGAAAAAAGCGCCCCCTATCATCTCCCAGATGACATATGGGATTTTGGAATGGACTCAATGAAAAGGGATGGGGAAAAAAATCCTGTACTCCACATTTTCCAGTCCACTGATGCAGCCGGGGTTATCAGAGTTCATTCTGGAGCATCTGAGCCCCGCGGAATCATGTGTTCTACTGTATCACGTTGGATCTATACCAGGGGTAGGCAACCCTAGGCACGCGTGCCTGCATAGGCACGCGGGGGCATTTGCATAGGCACAGGGGGCAGCACTAAAAATAAAAAAATAAATAAAAAAAAATATTTAATATTTTTTTTTTTTTTTGCTTTGAAATATTATAGTGAACTATTTCGCACTGTTGTCGCATTTATCTTGTTGAAATCCTCCCACAGGTTCTTTTTACTTCCACATATTTAATTGAGACCCTTTATTTGTTTATTATTTCAATTTAGCTGGAAATACATTGCTACATCATTCAGTAACATTTGCAGAGCCTTATAACAAAAACATTATTACGGTCACCATTGTGACCAGTGGGATTAATCAACAAATTGTATTATTTATTTTTCTATTTCATTGAACATTGCACATGTTAAAAGCCATTTTTTTACTCAAAATTTGAGTATTACCAAGTCAACTTGTGTTCTTAAAACAATGACAATAAACATAGTTTTATTAGGTTGAAATAATGTGGTTGTGTACTTATTTTTCTGTTAACTTATTATGGATTGAAAACTGAAAACCTTAATGCACAGTAACTGAACTCAATATTTTTAAGTTCTGGTAACTAATAATTTTTTTTTTACAGTGTAGTCTTGCGATCAATCAAAACTTATTTACACGATATACCTCACATTCACCCTCCATTCACATCCTGGTGTTCTCCTGGTGTTCTCCATTAGGCCTGTAGGTGGAGCTATGACAGCACACGTACAGTACACACACCGATGGTGTGTGATGTGTCCAAAAATGAATGGGCAAATGTGAGTGAAATGGTCGCACTGTATGCAGCTGTTTGTCTGCATTGCATTCCCCCCCCCCCCCAACTCAGATTTAGGGTTGATACAACCACCATAATAATATTGTTAATAATAACAATAACAATAATGATGTAATAATGTAAAAATTATCATTAAAAAGACCTGATTATGAGAAAAGAAATTACGATGCATGGAATATTGTTGAGGCACACTAGTTACAACTATATTTCAAACAGGCACTCCATGTCAAAAAGGTTGCTGACCCCTGATCTATACACTTATCGATTTTTTCAAATGGTGATCAGGAATTGGAATATACCAGTTGGATACCATCTGATGTCAGGTAAGGAATCTATATTATCAGTGTTAGGATAATCAGACTCATTTTGATGAAGATATAAGCTGTTTTGTGAAATGTGCTCTATCGGTTTCACTGTAAAAATCCAAGAGGAAATGAACACAGCGATTATCAGTGCGCGGCTCGAATGTGCTTGCGCGCACATATAATATTGATCATCTAGCGTTTATTTGAAAACGATTCATAAATAGGCCGACAAATATCAACGTTCTGGAATATTCCAGTAAAAGACGATTATCATAGAATGGCCCAGAATGGACTGCTTTTTTACCTCAAAACGGGTGCTTTTCAAAATGCTCTCAAACGGAAATGAAGCGATAAAAAACCAATCTGCCTTGACAGCACTGACTGGAAAAGGATTCTTTGATAAGCGACGGGCAGATTAGACACAGCCATAATTTAAAACATAGATTAGGCGATATTAACGATAACATTAAAGTGGATTTTGGCATTCAAGCGCTAACTCTGGCGCCACCTCGTGGCACTGAAAGTGTTAAAGTGGTCCAGTTCTGCTGCTCTGATTAAAGGTTATGTTAAAGTGGTATGTGGTCCAGTTCTGCTGCTCTGATTAAAGGTTATGTTAAAGTGGTATGTGGTCCAGTTCTGCTGCTCTGATTAAAGGTTATGTTAAAGTGGTATGTGGTCCACAGTTTTTTTCTTCAAAGTAACTAGTAACTGATGGGTTCAGATAAATGTAGTGAAGTAAAAAGTAAAATATTTCCTTTGAAATGTAGTGGAGTAAAAGTATAAAGTTCCCTAAAACGAGGGTGTCAAATACAAATAGCTCGAAATTGTACTTAAGTACAGTGCTGGAGTAAAAATACTTACTACCACTGCTTTTCATAGTATAAGAAATGTATCGCGTACACCAGGGTAAAGATGAGACTGAACTCTCTTGCCTGAAATAGAGCCAAGTATTTATTGTCCAAAGTCACACAAATTGAACAAAAATAACTGCAGTCGCTACAAAACAGCGAAATATAAAATCTTAACATTCAACTCAATTCCTTTTTCATCAAAATGAAAGCAAAGCTAAGGCACTGTGAACAATAAAACAGTATAATATAGCAGTGGTGTATAATGTGTATAAGTGCAATTAGTTTGTGTATATGACAGTGTGATATTGCCATACAGTATATACTTGGAATGGAAATATAGAAGTGCATTTAAAGGGGCACTAGCAGGACCTTTACACCTTTACATATATACACATATACATACATACTGTAATGATCTGGGGTCTTGTGTGTCACTGTACCCGGGGGTGTGTTTCCCCCCGGGAGAGATAGGAGGTGGCACCGGAAGTTACGTTGTTGTTGGTGGAATATACGTGAAGCTAGGAAGCTGTGTGTGTTCCTAACGAGTGAGGTATTGACCTGTATGTACTCATTGAAGTGGAATTAAATAACCCAAAAGAAACATGAACCTCTCCTCATTCTTCCTAACCATACGGGTATGACAGAACGCTACAATACATACATACCGTAAATCATCAAATAGAGGAGGGACCTCCGATAAAAGAGGGGCCTCTTATAATGGGGGGGGGGGGGGTTGATGCATTTAGACAAACACAGGCCTGGCTCTAATATAAGGTCGCAAAAAAAAGTTAAATTTTTCGTGCCGTGATATAGAATGAGATAAACTCTTGCCAATGGAAATCAAGTGCTGCCTCCCGCTACACTGACTACCGTACATTAACGTTTCCCTCTGGTTAGCGCTAGCCGCTAGCTAACGTTGTAATAATATCTAGATCTGTGGTGTCAGCTGGATGACGTTGACTTCGTTTGCAAACGTTAACGTTTGATTGATTGATTGAAAACTTTATTAACAGATTGCAGAATGGGTACAATACAGTACAGCTCAATACGTTCGCTATCTATATGGCATTGGCAGACGAGGCTGGTGTTGTCCAGTTGACACATTACAGACCATGATGCTATGATAACGTTAGTAGCTAAAGCTACTGCATGTAAACAACTCGATTCAACTGAGGAAGTCGAGAAGGTACCACACGCTAAACCGTCCCCGGACCCCACAACCTAATAGACAGTTCCAAATTCAGTGTGTGAATTACGTTAATCCCACAATTACTCAACTGCACTCAATATTTAAATACCAATGCTAGTCTAAATAAATGTAGACAGACAATGTACGTATTAAAAAAAAAATAATAATAATAACAATAATAATAATAATAATAATAATAATAATAATAATAATAATAATAATAATAATAATAATAATAATAATAATAATAATAATAATAATAATAATAATAATAATAATAATAATAATAATAATAATAATAATAATAATAATGCACTAAAAGTCTGAAAATGAAGGGATTATGTCCATGAGTGTCATTTTTAGAAATTAAGGCCTGCCTCTTATATAAGCCTCTCTCTAAAAAAGGCCTGGTGCTCTTTGCAGCTGAGGTAAATAGAAGACCCGTCTTATATTTGAGGATATATTATATATATATAATATATACACATACATACATATATACATATATAATATATATACATATACATACATACACACATATACACCAATAACAAAATAAAAACACATTAAGAATCATGTAAAAAAAAAAAAAAAAATCCGCTCCGGGGCTAGGAGAAGAACATCCGGAAGCCCAGGGCTAACACGCCACTGGGCACTAGCAAAAAAAACAATGCAGATTGATTTTGCACATAATCTCACACACATCCAAAAACTGTAAAGAGTTTTGCACATTCATTTAGTTTGACAGTTATTGAAAGTAAATTAGTTTGAATATGGCCAATATGGTGATGTCATCGGGACATTTATTCCTTGTGTTAATTACAGCTCAATGAATGATGTAGATGAGAAATAGCAATACCTTGTCTTATAGGAACTGGAATCAATTCATTGAGGTGTAATTAACACAAGTGGCCGTATTCAAACTAATTTACTCTCATAACTGTCAAACTAAATGAATGTGTGCAAAACACTTCACAGTTTTTGATGTGAGTGAGATTATGTGCAAAATCAATCACCATTGTTGGTCCCTCTAAGTTCTGAATAACAGAAAAGGCTAAAATTATGCATTTACTGCCTCTGTTGTTTTCCACCACCGACTATTTATAGAACATATTTAAGCATTACATCACGTGCAGAAGTTCGTTATGAGAATTAGACCCCCTAGGCATGGTGCGTGGTGTAATGGCTTCCATCGCTGAAACATTGAACAAGAAGTATCTTATAATTATTCGGTGGATAATTATGTGGGAATCAATTAGTTGCCGGTTTGAAACCCGTTTTGGGCACACAAAAAAAGAAACAATGCTACACTAGGAGGTGGGTAGGTAGTCTTCTAGTTGTCATCGAACCGGGAACCTCCGGATAGGGAGACGACTGCTCTACCTCCCGACCACTATCGCCCCAGAAAGTTACCTCTGGTAACCCGAGCGATGGCGGCCGGCAGGTAGATCTCCTGCACGTCATCACAGCCCTGAGAGAGAGAGAGAGAGAGAGAGAGAGAGAGAGAGAGAGAGAGAGAGAGAGAGAGAGAGAGAGAGAGAGAGAGAGAGAGAGAGAGAGAGGAGAGAGAGAGAGAGAGAGAGAGAGAGGGGAGGGAAGATGAGAGGAGAGGGGGAGATGGGGGGAGGGAGAGAGAGGGGAGGGAAGAAGAGAGGAGAGGGGGAGATGGGGGGAGGGGGAGAGAGGGGAGGGAAGAAGAGAGGAGAGGGGGAGGGAGAGAGAGGAGAGGGGAGGGAAGAAGAGAGGAGAGGGGGAGATGGGGGGAGGGGAGGGAAGAAGAGGAGAGGGGGAGATGGGGGGAGGGAGAGAGAGGGGAGGGAAGAAGAGAGGAGAGGGGGAGGGGAGAGAGATGGAGGGAAGAAGAGAGGAGAAGGGGAGATGGGGGAGGGAAGAGAGAGGGGAGGGAAGAAGAGAGAGGGGGAGGAGAGAGAGAGGGAGGGAAGAAGAGAGGAGTAAGGGGAGATGGGGGAGGGAGAGAGAGGGGAGGGAAGAAGAGAGAGGGGGAGGGAGAGAGAGAGGGAGGGAAGAAAGAGAGGAGAGGGGGAGATGGGGGAGGAGGGAGAGAGAGGGGAGAAGAGAGGAGAAGGGGAGATGGGGGGAGGGAGAGAGAGAGGGGAGGGAAGAAGAGAGGAGAGGGGGAGGGAGAGAGAGTGGGAGGGAAGAAGAGAGGAGAAGGGGAGATGGGGGGAGGGAGAGAGAGGGGAGGGAAGAAGAGAGGAGAGTGGAGATGGGGGGGAGGGAGAGAGAGAGGGAGGGAAGATAGAGGAGAGGGGGGAGGGAGAGAGAGAGGGAGGAAGAAGAGAGGAGAAGGGGAGATGGGGGGAGGGAGAGAGAGGGGAGGGAAGAAGAGAGGAGAGGGGGAGGGAGAGGGAGAGAAGAAGAGAGGAGAGGGGGGAGATGGGGGGAGGGAGAGAGAGGGAGGGAGAAGAGAGGAGAGGGGGGGAAATGGGGGGAGGGAGGGAGAGGGGAGAAGAGAGGAGAAGGGGAGATGGGGGGAAGGAGAGAGAGGGGAGAAGAAGAGAGGAGAAGGGGAGATGGGGGGAGGGAGAGAGAGGGGAGGGAAGAAGAGAGGAGAGGGGGAGGGAGAGAGAGAGGGAGGGAAGAAGAGAGGAGAAGGGAGATGGGGGGAGGGAGAGATGAGAGGGAGGAAGAGAGAGAGGGGAGAGAAAGAGAGAGGGGGAGATAAAGAGAGAGGGAGATAGAGAAGAAGATGAGAGGGAGAGAAAGCAAGAGAGAGAAAGAGAGGGAGGGAATAAGAGAGGAGATGGGGAGAGAAAGAGAAAGGGGGAGAGAGAGGGAGAGAAAGAGAGGGAGGGAAGAAGAGAGGAGAGGGGGGAAAAAAGAGAGGGAGAGAAAGTGAGAGGGGGGAGAGAGAGGGAGAGAGATAGAGAAAGAGAGGGAGGGAATAAGAGAGGAGAGGGGGAGAGAGAGAGGGAAGGAGAGAGAAAGAGAGAGAAGGAGAGAGATAGGAAAGGAGGGAGGAAGAAGAAGAAAGAGGGGGAGGAGAGAAGAGAGAGAGGGGAGAGAGGATTAATCCGATGGTATGTATGACATCCTGATCATCTTAAACCCTTTCCACTGCCCGCCACTACCAAAACGGTTAACCCTTTCACTGCGACAATACACAGAAGGTTAACGCGCGACCCGTCGGTTGTGTGATAGTAAAGGGTTAACCTTCTGTCGCTGTGGCAGTGAAAGGGGTTATTAAGGAACTCTTTTCCAGTGCCGTTTCCCTAGAAACAGACCACGTCATCACACCCCCACCACCACCGTCTTCCACTGCACCACACCTCCCGCTCAGTGACGGATCACAGAGCCTGTGAGGAGGAGAACCAAAAACAACGCTTTACAATTGTCTGTTCCTCACATTCACCCATTCACTCAACTAGGGGTTAAGTGTCTTGCTCAAGGACACTTCGACACGCTTCCCTCCCTTAGATATCCACGTCTCTGAGTGGATCTCGGCCTGGATGACGACCAACCACCTCAAACTGAACCTAAGCAAAACAGAATTGCTTCACCTGCCGGCCCACTCCTCGCCCCCCGGACCTCTTCAACTCATTCAGAACGCAGCGGCCCCGCCTGATCTCAAACCTACCGAAGTCAGCCCATGTCACCCCACTTCTCAGAGACCTGCACTGGCTCTCCATTGCCGCACGAATCCGAGGAGTTCCACAAATCATGTTCAACCCAGATTCGGCTTAAACAAGGGACTAAACACGTTTCGCAATTATGCCACAACAATGTGGAAGGCCCTACCCACAGCCGTAAAATAATGTGAATCCTACCCACCTTAAAAAACACTTTCAAAGAGCACCTACGGGAAGCTGCAATTGGAAACTGGCCACCGAAAATGTCCAAACCCCCCCTCAGTTTGAAATACAATAATTTCAGTTTGAAATAAAATCATTTCAGTTTGAAATAAAATCATTTCAGTTTGAAATAAAATCATTTCAGTTTCAAATACAGTCATTTCAGTTTCAAATACAGTCATTTCAGTCGTGTTACTTCACACGTTAACAAATACGTGAGTCCTTTGCTTTGGTTGTTAGTATCTTTATTAGCTTATCCGTCGCTACATTACACGGGTATCCATTCTAGGTTCCTCTCGAACCCTGCCTGACCCCCAGTACGGTGGCCTGTACACTCGCGTATAGCGCACACACATTACATAACACCACAATTTCAGTTTCAAATATAGTCATTTTAAAAAACGAAAAACTATTTAAATGTCTTTCCGTCTTTCTTGTTTTCGACGGGTTGCGATACAGACTGGAACTCATAGTTCACTGTGAGAGGCGGCACTTACCGCTCCACCGCTGGACAACTCAGTGTGATTGGTGGTTGCCTTGGTGACATCAGTTGAGCTGCTGGGTGATGATGCCGTCTGATTGGTGAAATGGCCTTCTATCTCCTCTGGAACCCAAATTAACCACATTGCAGGAATGGTTACAATACAGTACAGCTCAATACACACAATTGTTAAGGGATGCAGACCAGAGAAAGACTTTCGTCTTGTTTACATCAGGGTCCCCCATTTTCAATTCATCATAACATATATGACATACATGACATACAGATAGACAGTACTGTTACATCTATACATCAGAGTCAGAGAGAGATTTTATTTGCCATGTATGGACGAATCCACATTGGAATACAGGTACAGAGCAAACACTGTGTGTCTACAACTAATCCAATACAGGAGCAGAGTAGAAACAGTACAGAGAAACAAATATGTAAAAACACAGACAGTATAAAAGGACGAATGCTAAAGTCAACATCCCCTAAAAGTGCATATCATAGTAAAGTGCATAATGCATAGAGGCACAATTTACAGTAAAAGTGCATATAATCAAAGTGCATGATGCACAGACACACAACAACAGCCCTTCCACAACCTGACCTAATATGTAATAACACACCAAAACAAAATAGGATAATATACAATCTAGTCTTTGGAGTTATTCAGGCTGCGCACAGCACTGGGGAGAAACTCTTAGTAAACCGAGAGTAGAGCATGTGATAGAGCGGTAGCGTCTGCCCGAGGGGAGGGGGACAAAGAGGCCTGTGCTGGGTGACCAGAGGGGTCGTTGATATGCCAGAGGCACGGAAAGCAGCCTGGCACCATAGATCTCTTCTAGAGCTGGCAGGCTAACCCCGATTGTCTTGCGTGGCGAGACGCACAATTCTGTTCAGAGATTTCTTCTCCTGGTCTGTAATGTTACCAAACCATACAGTACAGGAGGAAGTAAGAACGCTCTCAATCCACAGCGATAGAAGTTGTGTAGAATCACCCTGTTATTTGTGAACTCTTTCAGAAAAGACGTGCTGGGACTTTTTAACAATGGTTCTGGTATTGGAGTGCCAGCTCAGGTCATTTGAAATAGTGACCCCAAGAAATTTAAAACTGCTCACCATCTCCACCTCTGAGCCTTTATGGTAATGGGGAGATGGATACCTTGCTACGTCTAAAATTGATGACTAGCTCTTCGTTTTGGAAGCATTCAGGCCGGGTGAGGTTATTGGTCTCACTACTCCACCTAACTAGGTTCTGCACCTCTGATCTGTAAAATGACTCGTCATTTGAGTTTATACGCCCAATGACCGTGGTATCATCAGCGTACTTTACTATCAGATTGTTATCATAGGAAGCAGTACAGTCATGAGTTCAGAGAGAGAACAGTAAAGGGCTGAGAATGCAGCCTTGTGGCGAACCAGTACTTAAACAAGTTGAGTTGAGTCAACTTGCTGTCAAAACCCAGGACAATTGGGTGAAAATAAATGAAGCAATCGGAGAAAGAGGCAAAGTATTGAGAGAGCTTACAAAATGTCTGAAGGAAATCAAATGCAATCCATACAATACATAGTGTTACAAAGGGTCAGATTAAACCGAATATATGTATTTATTGATTGATATATATTGCATAATATTGTATATCGTTTGATATCCTTGTGTATTCTTTGTACATATACACGGAATATCCCTTTAACCTACTACAGACCATAATATTTCATTCTCTTATTGGATGGCGTGCCACCAGCGCCAGTGTTTTACCCCCAGAGTCGAGTTCAAAGCTACCGTCAAGGCTTGTCTCAACATGCCCGGTTCTGCCCAGGACTACGAGACAGAGAGGAGGCTGGCACTAGATTATTCCCCGTACATAAAATATGGCGCAGGTGGATACAGAAGTAGTTCAGTTCAGTCCGCAGTCCGTTCAGTTCGAGTTCGAGTTACCCAAGTGAAGCCTCACCCACTATGCAACGTGCGGTGAAGTGGGCCCGTATTGCCCCAAAATAGTCTTGTTTTATCCTAATACGTTTGTTCAACGTATCGTTCGCTCCTTACTAGTAAGCCTTCATTACGAGTCAAAGACCAAGTGAAGTGAGCAATTGTGTGTCTAAATAGAGCACTTATAGCCGCGTGCGAATAGGATAGTGGAGTATCACTATCACTAAATAGCTTGGTTGAGTAACGTCAAGTTCAACATAGTTAATGTGAAGTACCCCCGCGCACCGGAGGATCTACACCGGCGCCAGCAGAGCCCCTTTCCGGCTGGATTATTATTATTCTTATTGCTTTGGACCAGGCTGTTTGGAGCGGAGAATAATCGTCTACACCCACTGCTGTGGGACCTGCCCGTGAGGACCTGCAACGGCTATTGGAGAGGCTGACCGGCTTTCACCTGTGCGACGCGCATACTGGGATTACAGCGGCTGCCTTTCGTCCGCTGATACAGGGAGTAATACCCGCCTCCAGGAGCCTATATTGAGTACCCCCGCTGACCAGACTTTGCATTCGAACATTTGCTCCCCCTGCTGGCTTACAACCGGTGGAACCCCCCTACCAGTATAATAGATATAATTCCTAATATTCAATGTATATTATGTATCTTTTGCTGTAATAAATACTTAAAGACAACTTTGTGTTGGAAACCGTATCATTGTGGAGGTGTTCTCATCAGATATACTCGTGTACGGTATGGCCAGTATAATGTACATAAGACGGTTGTCACGATGGGGTTAGGTAGAATGCAATAATACAGAAAGGGAAGGAATGGAGGAGGCAGAGGCGAGGAGTGAAGCTTGGAGAATGATGTTTACTGTAGAATCCAGTGCAATACAAGGAAAAATACAGAAACTAAATAACAAACTTCACAATACAAAACAACAAACACTAAGACTTACTAGAGGGAGAACGGTGCGACACGACGTGGAGGAACAGGGGGTAACTGGAGGAATGTCGCCACAACGAAAGGGAGACAGACAGACACCTAAATACCCCGACTAATTACCAATTAAGAACACCTGGCCAACACAGAATCACAAACAACACCTAGACAATAAGCAAAGCACAACTAAACACAACTAAACACAAAAGCAACTCCTAACAACCCAAAACCGTGTATGACATCACACCAGGGAAGGGAAAGACAATGACAGTACACACCATGACATCACATTAATCAAACTATTAATTATAGTTAACACAGTAGTCAGGATGTCCAGTGTACTGGAGCGCACCGATTGTTTGTCACCACTAGAGGGTGGTAGGGCGCCAATGTCAGGCCGAGGGCCAATGTCAGATCGAGGGCATTGCCCAAAGTTAGGTGGAGGGTACTGCCCAGTGTTACCATCCTGCCCAGTCCAGCCAGGACCGGGCCTAGGATCCTGACAGTACCCCCCCCTCAACGGGTGGCTTCCAGACACCCGAAAACAACGTCCATAAGCAGGTGAGGGAGGAAGCCGGAACCCCGGAGAGGACCCAGGGAGAGGACCCGAATACGAGGGACCAGGAGGCCGAGCGAAAACCCCAGGAGGGGCATAGCAGCCAGGGGGGTAGAAAACGGGCGCAGATGCCCGGAGAGGGGGGGTGGGGACGGGAGCAGAGGCCCGGGGAGGAGGACTGGACCTGGGAACAGAGGTCCGACGAGGGGGGGTGGGGATGGGCACCGAGACCCGGGGAGGGGGGCAGAACCTGAGAACCGAGGCCCGGCGAGGGGGAGTGGGGACGGGCACCGAGGCCCGACGAGGGGGGGTGGGTACAGGTGTAGAAGCCCGGGAAGGGGAGCTGGACCCTGGAGCAGGATCCCGGGCGAGAGACCCTCCAGCCGCCGGACTCGGGGCCGGTTCAGGAGAGCCGGACCGGAGGTGCGGCGGCGACGACCCCTGGAGCAGGATCCCACGCAGACCACGGCGAAGACCACGGCGAAGACCCCGGCGAGGACCCCGGCGAGGACCAGGACGCTGATCACGGCGCAGAGCTGGACCAGACGGGGAGCCAGGATCCGTCGAAGAGCCGGGAGCCGGCACGGCAGCCGGACCAGGTGTAGGGGCCGGGCATGGCGTGGAGACCGGATCGGTCTCGGCGGCGAGGCGTGGTGTAGGATCCAGAGATGAGGAGCCAGGATCCATCGAGGAGACGGGAGCCGGCACGGCAGCCGGACCAGGTGGAGAGGCCGGGCAGGGCGTGGAGACCGGATCGGTCTCGGCGGCGAGGCGTGGTGTAGGATCCGGGGATGAGGAGCCAGGACCCAGAGCAGAGGCTGGACTGGGCGTGGAAGCTGGACCAGCTGTGGAGGCCTTACTAGCCATACTAGCCTCGGGGGCTAGGCTAACTGTGGGCCCTGGACTCACTGTGGGAACTGTGCTAGCTGAGAATGCCTGGCTAGCTGCTGAGGCTAAGCTAACAGTCGGGGAGAGCCTAGCAGCTCCTGTCCTAATAGCCCTCCTAGACCTGCTAGCTGCAGAGACCTGACTAGCTTGGGACATCTGGTCCGTCTCAGCTACCAGGCTCACCCTGAACCTGGAGCCTAGGTTGGCAGTGGGCGTCTGGTTAGCTACTGTAGCGGGGCTAACAGGCGGAGCTAGGTTAGCTGGGAGTGGCTGGTTAGCTATTGACACGAAGCTAACGGGCGGAGCTAGGTTAGCTGGGAGTGGCTGGTTAGCTATTGACACGAAGCTAACGGGCGGAGCTAGGTTAGCTGGGAGTGGCTGGTTAGCTATTGACACGAAGCTAACGGGCGGAGCTAGGTTAGCTGGGAGTGGCTGGTTAGCTATTGACACGAAGCTAACGGGCGGATCTAGGTTAGCTGGGAGTGGCTGGTTAGCTATTGACACAAAGCTAACCGGCGGAGCTATGTTAGCTGGGGATGCCTGGCTAGCTTGGGACATCTGGTCCGTCTCCGGTACTAGGCTCACCCTGAACCTGGAGCCTAGTCTGGCAGTGGAGACTGTGCTAGCTGGAGACATCTGGTCTGTCTCAGATACTAGGCTCACCCTGAACCTGGAGCCTAGTCTGGCAGTGGAGACTGTGCTAGCTTGAAACGGCCGGTTAGCTATTGAAACGAAGCTAACGGGCGGAGCTAGGTTAGCTGGGAGTGGCTGGTTAGCTCTTGACACTAAGCTAACCGGCGGAGCTATGTTAGCTGTGGACGTCTGGTTAGCTGTATGAGCGGAGCTAACGGGTAGAGCTGTACCAACTGGGGACGTCTGGCCATCTATAGTGGCGGAGCTAACAGGCGGAGCTGTGCTAACTGGAGACGACCGGTTAGCTATTGGCACGAAGCTAACCGGTGGAGCTAGGTTAGCTGGGAGTGGCTGGTTAGCTCTTGACACTAAGCTAACCGGCGGAGCTATGTTAGCTGTGGACGTCTGGTTAGCTGTATGAGCGGAGCTAACGGGTAGAGCTGTACCAACTGGGGACGTCTGGCCATCTATAGTGGCGGAGCTAACAGGCGGAGCTGTGCTAACTGGAGACGACCGGTTAGCTATTGGCACGAAGCTAACCGGCGGAGCTAGGTTAGCTGTGGACGTCCGACCGGCGATGGACATCCGAGCAATCTCAGCGGCTGTGGGAGGATCTAGGCTGACCGTAAGCCTGAGAACAGTCGGCAGACTAGCTACCCCAGCCTTCGGCTTATGCTTCTCCATGAGGACAGCAACATGTTCAGCCATCTCCCACATCGCCGTCTGCAGTGTCGGATTCTCAGTGGCGACCTGGTCGATCTTCCGGAGTAGGAACCCCCATTTGGCCAGTGAGTAACTCTTCATGTCACCGGCCATCAGGGCCAGGACAACGGTGATGGTATCGCTCGCCCTTCCTGCTGCATTCGTTAATGTTGGTGGCGACATTCTGTCACGATGGGGTTAGGTAGAATGCAATAATACAGAAAGGGAAGGAATGGAGGAGGCAGAGGCGAGGAGTGAAGCTTGGAGAATGATGTTTACTGTAGAATCCAG
>NC_140165.1:16299710-16304931 GCF_963971535.1 Notolepis coatsorum | reverse complement strand
GGAGGGAAGAAGAGAGGAGAGGGGGAGATGGGGGGAGGGGAGGGAAGAAGAGGAGAGGGGGAGATGGGGGGGAGGGAGAGAGAGGGGAGGGAAGAAGAGAGGGAGAGGGGGGAGGGAGAGAGAGAGGGAGGGAAGAAGAGAGGAGAAGGGGAGATGGGGGAGGGAGAGAGAGGGGAGGGAAGAAGAGAGAGGGGGAGGGAGAGAGAGAGGGGAGGGAAGAGAGAGGAGAAGGGGAGATGGGGGAGGGAGAGAGAGGGGAGGGAAGAAGAGAGAGGGGGAGGGAGAGAGAGAGGAGGGAAGAAGAGAGGAGAGGGGGAGATGGGGGGAGGGAGAGAGAGGGGGAGAAGAGAGGAGAAGGGGAGATGGGGGGAGGGAGAGAGAGGGGAGGGAAGAAGAGAGGAGAGGGGGGAGGAGAGAGAGGGAGGGAAGAAGAGAGGAGAAGGGGAGATGGGGGGAGGGAGAGAGAGGGGAGGGGAAGAAGAGAGGAGAGTGGAGATGGGGGGAGGGAGAGAGAGAGGGAGGGAAGAAGAGAGGAGAGGGGGAGGGATGAGAGAGAGAGGGAGGAAGAAGAGAGGAGAAGGGGAGATATGGGGGGAGGGAGAGAGAGGGGAGGGAAGAAGAGAGGAGAGGGGGAGGGAGAGGGAGAGAAGAAGAGAGGAGAGGGGGGAGATGGGGGAGGGAGAGAGAGGGAGGGAAGAGAGAGAGGGGGAAAGGGGGGAGGGAGGGAGAGGGGAGAAGAGAGGAGAAGGGGAGATGGGGGGAGGGAGAGAGAGGGGAGGGAAGAAGAGAGGAGAAGGGGAGATGGGGGGAGGGGAGGAGAGGGGAGGGAAGAAGAGGGAGAGGGAGGGAGGGAGGAGAGAGAGGGAGGGAAGAAGAGAGGAGAAGGGGAGATGGGGGGAGGGAGAGAGAGAGGGAGGGAGAAGAGAGAGGGGAGAGAAAGAGAGAGGGGGAGATAAAGAGAGAGGGGAGAGAAGAGAGAGGGAGAGAAAGCAAGAGAGAGAAAGAGAGGGAGGGAATAAGAGAGGAGATGGGGAGAGAAAGAGAAAGGGGGAGAGAGAGGGAGAGAAAGAGAGGGAGGGAAGAAGAGAGGAGAGGGGGGAAAAAAGAGAGGGAGAGAAAGTGAGAGGGGGGAGAGAGAGGGAGAGAGATAGAGAAAGAGAGGGAGGGAATAAGAGAGGAGAGGGGGAGAGAGAGAGGGAAGGAGAGAGAAAGAGAGAGAAGGAGAGAGATAGAGAAAGAGAGGGAGGGAAGAAGAGAGAAAGAGGGAGGGAGAGAGAGAGAGAGAGGGAGAGAGGATTAATCCGATGGTATGTATGACATCCTGATCATCTTAACCCTTTCACTGCCGCACTACCAAAACGGTTAACCCTTTCACTGCGACAATACACAGAAGGTTAACGGCGACCGTCGGTTGTGTGATAGTAAAGGGTTAACCTTCTGTCGTGTGGCAGTGAAAGGGTTATTAAGGAACTCTTTTCCAGTGCCGTTTCCATAGAAACAGACCACGTCATCACCACCCACCACCACCGTCTTCCACTGCACCACACCTCCCCGCTCAGTGACGGATCACAGAGCCTGTGAGGAGGAGAACCAAAAACAACGCTTTACAATTGTCTGTTCCTCACATTCACCCATTCACTCAACTAGGGGTTAAGTGTCTTGCTCAAGGACACTTCGACACGCTTCCCTCCCTTAGATATCCACGTCTCTGAGTGGATCTCGGCCTGGATGACGACCAACCACCTCAAACTGAACCTAAGCAAAACAGAATTGCTTCACCTGCCGGCCCACTCCTCGCCCCGGACCTCTTCAACTCATTCAGAACGCAGCGGCCCGCCTGATCTCAAACCTACCGAAGTCAGCCCATGTCACCCCACTTCTCAGGGACCTGCACTGGCTCTCCATTGCCGCACGAATCCGAGGAGTTCCACAAATCATGTTCAACCCAGATTCGTCTTAAACAAGGGACTAAACACGTTTCGCAATTATGCCACAACAATGTGGAAGGCCCTACCCACAGCCGTAAAAATAATGTGAATCCCTACCCACCTTAAAAAACACTTTCAAAGAGCACCTACGGGAAGCTGCAATTGGAAACTGGCCACCGAAAATGTCCAAAACCCCCCCTCAGTTTGAAATACAATAATTTCAGTTTGAAATACAATAATTTCAGTTTGAAATAAAATCATTTCAGTTTGAAATAAAATCATTTCAGTTTCAAATACAGTCATTTCAGTCGTGTTACTTCACACGTTAACAAATACGTGAGTCCTCTGCTTTGGTTGTTAGTATCTTTATTAGCTTATCCGTCGCTACATTACACGGGTATCCATTCTAGGTTCCTCTCGAACCCTGCCTGACCCCCAGTACGGTGGCCTGTACACTCGCGTATAGCGCACACACATTAACATAACACCACAATTTCAGTTTCAAATATAGTCATTTTTAAAAAACGAAAAAACTATTTAAATGTCTTTCCGTCTTTCTTGTTTTCGACGGGTTGCGATACAGACTGGAACTCATAGTTCACTGTGAGAGGCGGCACTTACCGCTCCACCGCTGGACAACTCAGTGTGATTGGTGGTTGCCTTGGTGACATCAGTTGAGCTGCTGGGTGATGATGCCGTCTGATTGGTGAAATGGCCTTCTATCTCCTCTGGAACCCAAATTAACACATTGCAGAATGGGTACAATACAGTACAGCTCAATACACACAATTGTTAAGGGGATGCAGACCAGAGAAAGACTTTCATCTTGTTTACATCAGGGTCCCCCATTTTCAATTCATCATAACATATATGACATACATGACATACAGATAGACAGTACTGTTACATCTATACATCAGAGTCAGAGAGAGATTTTATTTGCCATGTATGGACGAATCCACATTGGAATACAGGTACAGAGCAAACACTGTGTGTCTACAACTAATCCAATACAGGAGCAGAGTAGAAACAGTACAGAGAAACAAATATGTAAAAACACAGACAGTATAAAAGGACGAATGCTAAAGTCAACATCCCCTAAAAGTGCATATCATAGTAAAGTGCATAATGCATAGAGGCACAATTTACAGTAAAAGTGCATATAATCAAAGTGCATGATGCACAGACACACAAAAAACAGCCCTTCCACAACCTGACTAATATGTAATAACACACCAAAACAAAATAGGATAATATACAAATCTAGTCTTTGGAGTTATTCAGGCTGCGCACAGCACTGGGGAAGAAACTCTTAGTAAACCGAGAGGTAGAGCATGTGATAGAGCGGTAGCGTCTGCCCGAGGGGGAGGGGGACAAAGAGGCCTGTGGCTGGGTGACCAGAGGGGTCGTTGATAATGCCAGAGGCACGGGAAAGCAGCCTGGCACCATAGATCTCTTCTAGAGCTGGCAGGCTAACCCCGATTGTCTTGCGTGCGAGACGCACAATTCTGTTCAGAGATTTCTTCTCCTGGTCTGTAATGTTACCAAACCATACAGTACAGGAGGAAGTAAGAACGCTCTCAATCCCACAGCGATAGAAGTTGTGTAGAATCACCCTGTTATTTGTGAACTCTTTCAGAAAAGACGTTGCTGGGACTTTTTAACAATGGTTCTGGTATTGGAGTGCCAGCTCAGGTCATTTGAAATAGTGACCCCAAGAAATTTAAAACTGCTCACCAATGTTCCACCTCTGAGCCATTTATGGTAATGGGGAGATGGGATACCTTGCTACGTCTAAAATTGATGACTAGCTTCTTCGTTTTGGAAGCATTCAGGCCGGGTGAGGGTTATTGGTCTCACTACTCCACCTAACTAGGTTCTGCACCTCTGATCTGTAAAATGACTCGTCATTTGAGTTTATACGCCCCAATGACCGTGGTATCATCAGCGTACTTTACTATCAGATTGTTATCATAGGAAGCAGTACAGTCATGAGTTCAGAGAGAGAACAGTAAAGGGCTGAGAATGCAGCCTTGTGGCGAACCAGTACTTAAAACAAGTTGAGTTGAGTCAACTTGCTGTCAAAACCCAGGACAATTGGGTGAAAATAAATGAAGCAATGGAGAAAGAAGGCAAAGTATTGAGAGAGCTTACAAAATGTATGAAGGAAAATCAAATGCAATCCATACAATACATAGTGTTACAAAGGGTCAGATTAAACCGAATATATGTATTTATTGATTGATATATATTGCATAATATTTGTATATCGTTTTGATATCCCTTGTGTATTCTTTGTACATATACACGGAATATCCCTTTAACCTACTACAGACCATAATATTTCGTTCTCTTATTGGATGGCGTGCCACCAGCGCCAGTGTTTTTACCCCCCAGAGTCGAGTTCAAAGCTACCGTCAAGGCTTGTCTCAACATGCCCGGGTTCTGCCCAGGACTACGAGACAGAGAGGAGGCTGTGCACTAGATTATTCCCCGTACATATAAATATGGCGCAGGTGGATACAGAAGTAGTTCAGTTCAGTCCGCAGTCCGTTCAGTTCGAGTTCGAGTTACCCAAGTGAAGCCTCACCCACTATGCAACGTGCGGTGAAGTGGGCCCGTATTGCCCCAAAATAGTCTTGTTTTATCCTAATACGTTTGTTCAACGTATCGTTCGCTCCTTACTAGTAAGCCTTCATTACGAGTCAAAGACCAAGTGAAGTGAGCAATTGTGTGTCTAAATAGAGCACTTATAGCCGCGTGCGAATAGGATAGTGGAGTATCATAGCTTGGTTGAGTAACGTCAAGTTCAACATAGTTAATGTGAAGTACCGCGCACACGGAGGATCTACACCGGCGCCAGCAGAGCCCCTTTCCGGCTGGATTATTATTATTCTTATTGCTTTGGACCAGGCTGTTTGGAGCGGAGAATAATCGTCTACACCCACTGCTGTGGGACCTGCCCGTGAGGACCATCATTCGAGCCCGTCTCTATTGGAGAGGCTGACCGGCTTTCACCTGTGCGACGCGCATACTGGGATTACAGCGGCTGCCTTTCGTCCGCTGATACAGGGAGTAATACCGCCTCCAGGAGCCTATATTGAGTACCCGCTGACCAGACTTTGCATTCTAACATTTGCTCCCCCTGCTGGCTTACAACCGGTGGAACCCCCCCTACCAGTACAATAGATATAATTCCTAATATTCAATGTATATTATGTATCTTTTGCTGTAATAAATACTTAAAGACAACTTTGTGTGGAAACCGTATCATTGTGGAGGTGTTCTCATCA
>NC_140165.1:16127210-16294710 GCF_963971535.1 Notolepis coatsorum | reverse complement strand
AAACCCAGATTCGGCTCAAACAAGGGACTAAACACGTTTCGCAATTATGCCATATCAATGTGCAACGCCCTACCCAAAGCTGTGTAAAGGAATGTGAATCACTACCCACTTTCAAAAACACTCTCAAAGAACACCTACGGGAGACTGCAATTCGAAACTGGCCCCTACAAATGTCCTAACCCAGTTGTACAGTAAATGACCAAGTATGGCTTTGTCAGTATTCCAATGTACAGTGTACAATCTCCTCTGGGTTCCTCTGGAAGAAAGTTTGACTTCAGGTTCATGTTGCCTCCGTGTTGCGTTTAAATGGTCTAAGACAGGGGTCTCAAACTCGCGGGCCGCGGGCCAATTGCAGCCCGCTGGATGATATTTTGCGACCCCCTACTTGACATCAAAGTTTAGTGTTAGTCAGTGTTAATTTTGTCAAAGAAAATTAGGACGAAAGCTGTTCGTCAAAGAAGGTTTTTTTCATGACGACAACGAGACGTGATGTCACGTTATTGAAGACCATGTGACGCTAACGTGACTAAATAATAGTTAATTAAATATCGTTGACCACAACTGAGGACACAAAAATGTAGTTTACAAAAACCATGACGAATTCTCTCTTAATTTATGTTGATTAAAACAAGATGAGACAAAATAATTATAACTTTTAGAATAATTCACGTTATTATTTCAGCATTTCCCATTTCCGTTTCCGGGTTAAGCTCTGCAGTGTTAATGGCTAAAAGCCAAGCTACATACGTGAGGCTAAAAACCGCGTCCCAGGTCTCTCGTGACTACAGCTTATAGGTTCCCAAACTTTTTCAGCTCGAGACCCAAAAGAGAAATTTGGTGTTTCCCCGGGACCCAAACTTACAAAAATACATCATGAATTGCCATAACATACATTTATAGGGCGGCCGGGTAGTGCAGCGGACTAAGCGTCTGTCTACCACCACAGAGACAGTGGGATCATCGAATCCAGCTGTGGTGCTTCCGGGTTGGCTGACCGTCCATACTAACACAATTGGCAGTGTTAGCGGGTGGGAAACCCGGCGAGGGTGGGTCCTGGTCGTTGTAAACAGCGACTCCTACAGTTCGGTTGGGGCGCCTGCACAGCAAGGGAAGGATCTAGGAGAGGTAGTGTGACCTTCCACATGTTACACTCTCCCAGTGAGAGTCTGCGCTGCCAGGTGAAAAGAAGCGGTGGGTCGGAGGAAGCATGTGATAGTCTCCGCCCTCCCGGACCGACGGTAGGGGGTAGAGTGCGCAACGACCAGGAAGGGGATTGGGAATTGGCATGACAACTAACATTGGGATGGGAGAAAAAAACGGAAAAAGAAGGGGGGAAAAGATAATAAAAAAATATATGAAATGTATTTATTAAATTATAAAAGTACATCACAGCAATAATCAGAGTGTAATGTTAAGTTGCTCACCACCTCATAACATTATGTACATAAAATTTTGTAACAAAAACAAACATGTTCTACTCTCCTTTCTATTTCTCACCCCTTTTTCAACTCTCCATTTCTTACCCCCTCCCTCCGTCCCTCAACCTTAAACCCCAACATTGAGCAACATTCTGATTAATTTGTACTGACTTATTTAAAAATTCTACTGACCTGACATGCTAGAAGGGGTATAATATTTAATCTATGGCACAATGAAATCTAATGATGTATGTGGCTGGTTGAAAACTTCAACCAGCAGATCTATTCTGGGATTCTGAAAGTGCTATTATGAGGTCATGCTGAGCATTTAGTCTGTTTCTGTATTTGTTTTTCAGGTATGCTAGAGTATAAAACCCAGATTCACATAAGTATGCGGTGCCAAACTGAATCAACACATCTACAGCAAAACAAATTTAAATTTTTTTTTATTGGCGACCCAATAACAACGGGTCCGCAACCCATTTTGGGTCGCGACCCAGAGTTTGGGAAACACTGGCTTATACCAATAACCATGAACGGAATCTGCTACTTTCTCAACACTCCTGCGGCAGCCGAACAGTTCTACCAAAAGAACATAGCATTTAAAAGACGACGGAGGCTGAGAGGATGGCTAGGCTAATAGCCTGGGAGTCGGGACCTATATCCCAGACACAGACTTGCTCTCTTTCATCTGTGTGTACACCCACTACTATCACCATTACACATGGATACAACAAGGACAAGACCACGTTCACTTAAAAAGGTAATGTTGGTATGAAAAGAAAAGAAAAGAAACAGACAAGTACTAACACTGAGATTGACCCTGCTATAAGTTGTTATGAATCCCTTTAGCGCTTGAAGTGCACTAAAACATTGTAATGACTTTTTATTTTTCATATAATGTAGGGTACATGCTCAGTAGAACAGAGTTAGAAGAACGCTCCCAGTCTTAGGGGTTGTGATATTTTGTTACCACACGTTATACACATAGAAGTGCGGTGGCAGGTTCGCTAAGCTAATGTTGTGTTAGCCGAATGCTCTGATGGGGGTCGCCATTTTAAGTTTAAAGTGACGTCAGCGATCTACGGTACGACTCGAGGGTGTGTGTGACGTGTGTGAAATTTGTACAGTAGGTCCCAGTGAGAATTGCAATCAGTGTGTACTGTCTGTGTATTTACACTATCCTAATTAGGGTGGGTGAACCACACTATTGTAATCTATACTATTTATTTATTTATTATTTATTCGGCCGATTTTTGTCCAGTAACTCCTGCCAGAGCTTTCACACCACACACAAGTGTAAGGTATCAAAACGACCGGCTTGCTCCAACTCGAGTTGCTAGGAAAGTTTCACCGCACCATTTGGCTACAAATCGACTTTAAACGGGAAATTTTGGTCCATAAGGAATGAATGGCAGAACTAGAGTGTAGAAGGTGCATTATTATGTCAAAATAGAACATTCTAGAACATTTGTGCACAGTATGATGTCATAATAGCACATTCTAGAACATTTGTGATGTCACAGTATGATGTCATAATAGAACATTCTAGAACATTTCTGATGTCACAGTATGATGTCATAATAGAACATTCTAGAACATTTGTGTATCTATTCAACAATTCATAGACCCTCTCCTGTTGTCCAGTAACTCCTGCCAGAGCTTTCACACCACACACAAGTGTAAGGTATCAAAACGACCGGCTTGCTCCAACTCGAGTTGCTAAGACCGTTTCACCGCACCATTTGGCTACAAATCGACTTTAAACAGGACATTTTGGTCCATAAGGAATGAATGGCAGAACTAGAGTGTAGAAGGTGCAGTATGATGTCAAAATAGAACATTCTAGAACATTTGTGTTCTCGCTTATTTTTCGTGTGGTTTTTTCACACTACGCGTATAATGGCGAGCTCGGCTAACTCGAACCCAGTGCCTAGGCTGTATAAGTCTGTGATTGACGATGTGATCAGCGAGGTGCGGGAGCTGCTACCTGAGCTCTTCCTGGATGAGGAATTCGATGAGCAGGTGTTGATGGAGCTGAAAACGCTGTGGGAGAACAAGCTGATGCAGTCCAAGGCAGTGGAGGGCTTCCACAAGGTCAAGGAGGAGCAGGCCACCCTGCAGGCCGCCCAGCAGCAGCAGCAGCAGGCCCAGCAGGTGCAGCAGGTCCAGCAGGTCCAGCACATCACCCAGCCAGCGCAGGCCCAGCAGGTCCTCCCGCCGCAGCCGCAAGCTCCCCAGCAGCAAGTCATTGTTCAGCAGGACACCAAGATTCTGCAGCATATGAGTGCAACAGGGATGAGTGCAGCAGCCACCGCAGCAACCCTGGCTTTACCTACAGGAGTCACCCCACTGCGGCAGATCATCACCAGCCAAGGCCAGATCCTGCAGGTGGTTCAGGCGCCCAATGGAACCCAGTACATCATCCAGCAGCCGCAGCGGGTACTGCTCCCGCAGCAGATGCAGCCCGGCGGCGTGCAGGTGCCGGTTATACAGCAGGTACGACCCACCTTCACACAGGTCCTGGCTCCTCTCCTGGGAGGCCTCCCCCAGCAGACAGGGGTCATCATCCAGCCTCAGCAGATTGTACTGTCCTCTGGGAACAAGGGCAACGCACAGGTGATGTAGCAGGTTCAGCCGGGCCAGGCAGCAGCGCAGGTGCAGCAGTTGCAGCAGTTGCAACAGTTACAGCAGGTGCAGCAGGTGCAACAGGTGCAACAGCTCCAGCAGGTGCAACAGCTCCAGCAGGTCCAGGGAGCAGTGGCACCTCAGGCCCAACAGCAGCAGCAGCCGCCCCAGGCCCAGCAGCCCCCCATGATGCTCCAGGTGGACGGGGCCGGAGACACCTCGTCAGAGGAGGACGAGGACGAAGAGGAGGAGTACGATGAGGATGAAGAGGAAGAGAAGGATAATGAGGGAGTAGAGGATGGCCAGGTGGAGGAGGAGCCTCTGAAAAGTGAAGACGACGTTAGCGACAAGGAGGACCAAGAGCTGTTTGATACAGAGAATGTGGTGGTGTGCCAGTACGACAAGATCCACAGAAGTAAGAACAAATGGAAATTCCACCTGAAGGACGGGATCATGAACCTGAACGGGAATGGTGAAAAAACCCACTCAAATGAAACGGGAGTGTAGAAGGTGCATTATGGTCAAAATAGAACATTCTAGAACATTTGTGATGTCACAGTATGATGTCATAATAGGACATTCTAGAACATTTGTGATGTCACAGTATGTCATAATACACAGTATGATGTCATAATAGCACATTCTAGAACATTTATGTATCTATTCAACAATTCATAGACCCTCTCCCATTGGCCGGCGGTGCACAGGCATCACCCACACTTTCACAATGTCCCCGCGCGGACAGCTAGCTAGCCGTTGTGGACACTCACCTTAGGCATCTTGTTTGAGAAATTCAGGCTTCAGTCTATGTGTTGTTTAGTCTATCTGTCTGAACACAGGCCTGATCAGTCCTGTTTCAAGATGCACAATGAGATGAATGACAATGAGAGAATGACGAGAGAATTGTTGAATAGATACACAAATGTTCTAGAATGTTCTATTATGACATCATACTGTGACATCACAAATGTTCTAGAATGTTCTATTATGACATCATACTGTGACATCACAATGGAACATGTTTGTTCTTCTTGTGAATTTCCGGCAGTCTAGACACCTTTCGGCGTATTGCTGCCTAACTGTTCTTCTTCTCCTTCTTCTCCTTCTTCGGTCGGCCACCAACCATGTAGGGCACTACCGCCATCTTCTGGTATCATTTCCTCCTACAATGGCCATTCCCTTCACCATCATGAAGTGCAGCTAATGCTGCTACTTCCCGACTAGGCCCCCCTCTGTGATGCACTCACTGCCTCCTGAGTTCTGACTCTGACCTTCTTGGTTACCCACAATCCCCTTATTCACCTCACCAATCACTTCCTCCCACCTCAGACCCTCCATACCCAAGTGCAGAATTGCCACTTTAACTACCAACTTGATCCTTTCCGTTCTAGTCTTAACCAAAGCTGTCGCGTTAACCACTCCTGCCACAAAGGCCGCACAATATTCAATTTCTCCTCCCACACCCTCTTTTTAACCTCCTGCACCACCCTCTCCGCCAAATGCCCTTCCCCAACCCCCTGACCCTTACCTTGATCTCCCTGACCTACCACCCTAGCTGCCTCCGCATACGACATATTTCCTTCCCTTCTCACTCTCTGAACCACTACCTCCCTCTTCATCACCTCACAACCCCTAAACGCTACACTATGCCCCCCACCACAGCTACAACACATCGGCCCCACTCCCTCTCCACACTTCCCATAATCATGTTCCCCGCCACACCTCGCACACCTCAGCTTCCTCCTACACGCAACGGCTATATGGCCAAACTCCTGGCACCTATAGCATCTCAGCGGATTCTGAACAAACTCCCTAACCCTTATCGCCATATACCCTACAAACACCTCTTTAGGAACAACCTCACCCTCAAACTGAATAACTACCGTCTCCGACTCTATCCTATCTGCTCCCCTCTTCATCCTTTCTGCACTCCTAACGTTCCCATTACGCCCGTTACTCCTCAAATCCCCTACCAGCTGCTCTATACTAACCTTGATCGGAATCCCAGTAATTACCCCCTTGCAACCACCATCCCTTCTCTCCCCTACTCTCTCACTACTCTATAGACCTTCACTTTGCCAATGCTCTTCATTTCCCTTGCCTTCTCTACCTGCTCCAAACTCACACACCCTATAAACAAGTTCCCATCCCCCAACACCCTTCCGTACCTCACCTCACCTAACTGCGCTCTAATGAGATCCGACAGCTGACCCGGCTCTATATTCCTAACTCCCTCTTCTCCCTCAAATCGCACCACTACATTCAACCCTTCTACAAAACCCTTTCCTCCACCCTCATCCTCTGACCCACTCAAGCTATCTCCCCTCTCTTTCTTCCTTTCTCCCCTTCCCCTCCCCTTCCCTACTCTTCTTCCCCACTTTTTCCCACCCTTCTCCCTCACTCCCCTCCCCACTATAATCCATACCGTCACCACCCGACCCCTTATCCTTGCCCTGGCTATTCTCACCCCCATCACTGTCGTTCTTCCCCTCCTTGAGATAGCTCTCCATGAGCAATGCCCACTCCTTCTGGCTCCACTTGTTTTTCAAGTCCTCACTCCACTTGCTCAAATCTTCGTCCACCAAAAACCCCGGATTCTCTTCCATGGGCCGGGGCCAACCACTAAAACTAACGTTCTCATAAACTGATCTGTACGCCTCCCACCACCGCTCACTCCCCTTCGAGTCATCCCGGGGGATGTTTGGAACTCAAACATCCCGAACATGTTTGAGTTCCATTTGAATAATATAAATAATATGTATGGTAAGGCTGTCCCCGAAGCCTGTTTTTGGGATTCAAACTTCAGGGTTTTTCGAACGGACGTTCGAAACGTTGTTTTTAATTTTAAAAAATGTATACAAAAATAATAATAATAATAATTAAAAAGAAATTATATCCTCAAACTAAATCCTCAATTTAGTCAATTTAAAGTGATTAATCTGATTAAACGGACGTTCGAACCTTCGTTTTAATTTTTTTTATTATAATTTTAATTATATATCCTGTGATTCATCTGATTAAATTAGTCTTTTTTCATTCAGTATTCAATATTGTCTGATTCAATATTAACATTCAGTATTCAATAGTGTCTGATTCAATATTAACATTCAGTATTCGGCGGTCAGGTGACGTAGCGGAGATTGTGCTCGTCACCAATGCAAGTGGCTGCGGTCTCGACTCCCGGAGAGTCAGCATTGCCTTGGCTCGGGCTGATCGCTATACTAACTCGTTTGGCTGAGTTAGGGGGAGGGGAGTCCCGCTTAAAAAGTGGCCTGACTGGGGCTATATTTCGCACTATATTTCCTGGCCTGAATGATTTCCCCAGTCTGGCCCTGGTTAAAAGCCTCCAATGCTTATTAGTGTGTGTGCGTTTGAACGTTTGCATGTTTCAACCATACAGTTCCATAAAAATAAAAATAAATACTTGAAACCCTTTTTGTGTGGAATATTTGATGCGGCCTAGCCTCACCCAGACTCTACATCCAGCGGCCCCCAGGTAAATTGAGTTTGAGACCCTGTTAGGGAATTCCTCCCACCCAAGTTCTTTAATTGATATTAGTATGGACCAGCTGACAGATTCACAGCGACAAAGTTGTATTTCTCAGATGGTGTCTTTATTGTCGAACACAAGAACACAGAACTCCGACCAGCCCTTCCACGGGGCTTGGTCTCTCGCAGAATGAAGACATGACATGACAGCGATTTATATACCCTCATGCACAAAGAGAGAAGGGGAGGGGTGTGTGTGTATGTATCTGTGTGTGTATGTATGTGTGTGTGTGTGTGGTGTGTGTGTATGTGTGCGTGTGTGGTGTGTGTGTGTATGTGTGCGTGTGTGTCTGTGCGTGTGTGTGTGTCTGTGTCAGAAGAAGGGGGGCTAGGAGGGTAATGACTTCCAGATGTAGCTACAGCCCCAACAACCAACAAATCAAGATGGGTGCAGCAACGGGATCATCAGGTCACAGGAGCCAGAGGTAGGAGAGAGACACAGACACACAGACGCCAGGGTCCTACAGCCTGCATCGTGGGGAGACAATGGGTGCACAGATACATAAGATATTGACATAAAATATTACTAGATCAATGAACTAAACCTTCAACCCACTAGCAATGAAAAACTTTCTCCACATGTACACACCCACCTGCCTGGCCACACCCACATCCGCTCCTACATAAGCGGGGTCGTGGCCACACGTAAAACTGACTAAACTAAAAATAAATGAAGGTGACTAAATATGATGAAAACGAAAAAGGAGCATTTGACACATGACTAAGACTAAAACTAACATTTAAATAGCTGCCAAAATGAACACTGTTGACAGCCCTACAAGTACAATTAGTTACTGCACACTACATCACCCCTGAGTGGAACATGGAAAGCCAAACTTTCCCCCACTACCGAAAACCCGCACGAACCTTGACTTCAAAACCGAGGTACGTACCGTGGTTTTTGTGTACCGTTACATCCCTAATATCGATCTATTATCAATGATCCAATAGGATCGATGCAACGTAACGGAAGGTTATTCTTTTTTTTGTATTTTATTTTTTTATTCTTTTTTAAAACAAACATATAAACAAACATGACAACACACGATAAGATATACAAGCATTAATTGTCAGGGCACATCCAATGAGATCACATTTTGGTTAGTTGTTTTATATAAGATATACCCATAATACCTGTTATCTAAAAAAAAAACCTACATACATATGCTCAGCTCGAAACCCCCCCTCCCGGACCCCACCTTGAGAAGTACCTCCACTATCCCTCGCACCTAACCAGACACTACCATTATAAGCTAGCTTTTATTCTCTCCACCACTTCTAACCACATTGACATTTTGGATTCATTGAGACCCAGAATTCTTGCTGTAGATATTTCATGGTAAATTACATCGAGATATGTAAGAAACCAAACTTTACGGCACATTTTTTCCGGTTGAAACCAGCGTGATGCGATCAGCTTTTTGGCTACTGTGATACCCGATAAAACCAATCTCTTTAGCTGTGGATTCACTGCAAACTCAAAAACATCATTCAACAGCCATACCGAGGGGTGTACAGGTATATTCCAAGATACGAGTTTTGATATTTGTTGGGTCACATCTTTCCAGAATGCCTTAACTGGTGAGCAGTCCCAATACATGTGCATAAATGTCCCTTCGTCCCCATTTGTACATTGGGTGCATTTGGAATCTTGTTTGAGCCCCATTCGGCACAGTCTTATAGGAGTCAAGTATGTCCTGTGAATATAGTTAAGATTGATTTGTTGATGATCCGGGTTCCTTGATGTAAGTCGGACATTTGCCCAGGCTCCTTGCCAATCAAAGTCATTTTCCAGGTCTGGTATATCCCTCCTCCAGACAGAGTCAAGTTGGAGGGTTTCATACGAGGACGTTAGTAATTGATGATAAAATTCTGAAACAAAACCTCTCGATGTCTCTCTTGAGTAGAAGAATTTGTGGTATCTGTGGTGTTCAATTGGTCTGTCTAATGGAACACCGTGAGACTTCAAACATAGCTCTAACTGTTTGTGAAAAAGCCATGTGGACTTGGTGAGATTAAATTTTTTGCGTATTTCTTTATCACTACAAAAACCCTGTTTGTTAAAAATATCCCCTAATGAGTGTATGCCTTGCTTTTCCCATATAGGGAATCTTATAGGTCGTTTTCCAATTAAGAGAGCATTGTTATTGAATAAGGGAGTATGGTTGTGCCATTCTTGTGGGTTAGGATTTTTTTTTTGTGATTCACGCCATATCCGGATCGCATGAGTAATTATGGGGCCAAATTTTCGTTCACAGTGCTTGATTGGTAGTTTAGTGTGTGCTATGTCCTTCAGTCTATGTGGGGCTACTATGTTTTCTTCTATTTTCCTCCAAGATGCTAATGCTTGGGAGTCAAACCATGTTGTCAATGGACTTAATGAGTACGCCTTAAAATATAGGAAAAAATCTGGAAATGCCATGCCACCATCTGCTTTATTTCTCTGTGCGGTGGATCTTTTTATACGTGGTGGTTTGTTATTCCAAATAAATTTGTATGTGGAGGAGTGTAATCTTTTCCAGTAACCCTCTGGAGGGGGTAACGGTAGCATTGAACAGAAGAAGTTGATTTTAGGTAGTACATCCATCTTAACTATTGATATCCGTGCTTGTACTGTGTTCTTAAGTTTTGCCCATCTATCAAGGTCGTCTTTGATTTTGTTTTGGATTTTTGTGTAGTTGTGCTTCACCGTTTGTCTTATGGTAGGGAATATTTCCACTCCCAAGCATCTGAAATGTTTTACCATCGGTATCTGTCCTGGGAGGGTTGTATCTTTTTTTGCAGGGGTGTTAAGTGGAAGGAAAGCCGACTTCGGCCAATTTATCTTAAATCCCGATAAATCACCAAAGTCCTCAATCAACTTGAGCAGATGAGGCAATGTGGTGTTGGGGTTTTTCATGAACAATATTACATCGTCCGCATATAAACAAATTTTTTGTTGTGTGCCCTTGATTACGATAGGTTCTATGGATTGGGATTGTCTTATATATTGTGCTAACGGCTCTAATGATAGATTGAACAGACCGGGACTAAGAGGGCAACCTTGTCTGGCTGAGCGCGATACCGGAAAGATATCGGAGATGATTGTGCCTGTTATAATCATGGCCGATGGGTCTTTGTATAATACTTTAATCATATCGATGAATCCTTTTCCTAACCCCATCCTTTCTAGCACTGCCCACAGATACGACCATTCCAGCCTGTCAAAGGCCTTCATAGCATCCAGGGACAGTATCGCCTTAGGTATGGTATCCTCTTTGTCGGCATCAAGTACGTGCAGTATACGTCTTATGTTCTCAGTGATCAGGCGGCCTCCTATGAAGCCAGTTTGGTCCGGGTGAACTAAAGACGTCATATGCTTTTGTAATCTGATGGCTAATACCTTAGAGTACAGTTTGATATCTGTTCCGAGGAGGCTTACAGGTCTATAACTACCGCACTCGTTGGGGTCTTTGTCTTTTTTAAGGAGGACTGTTATGAGTGCAATATTGTCGGTTTTATGGAAGTTCCCCTCTTTGACTGAGTATAAGATCATATTTAGTAATAAGGGGCCAATTATGTCCCAACAAGAAAGGTACATTTCTGATGGGAAACCGTCTCTTCCTGGAGCCTTACCACTTTTCATTGCGGTTATGGCCATCTTGAGTTCCTCTAGTGTGATCGGTATTTCTAACTGTTTAGCGTCATCCTCTGAAAGTTTAGGGAGAATAATTTGATTAAGAAATGTGTCCATTTTGTTTTGATCGAAGGTCATTTCTGATTTATATAAATCGGAGTAGAATACTTTGAATGTATCGTTTATTTTTACCGGATCTGTTACAAGTACTTGTTGTGCTCTAATGGTAGTTATATCTGCAAATGTTGCATTAATTCTTAATCGCATGGCTAATAGGTGGCTGGGTTTGGAACCATGAGAGTACTGCTGTTGTCTTGTGCTGCGTATTTGTATTTCCGATTGTTGTCTGTATATGTCATTGATCTCTATTTTTAGTACGTTAACTTGATTTTCTAGTCGAGTTGAGTTGTTGTATTTCAGAGAATTAAATAACGTTGAGTAAAGCGTTTCCAGCTCATCCAGTTTTGTGTTTTGATTCTTGCGCATTTTGGAGGAAAAGCTATCCGTGAAGTCTTTGATCATTCCCTTTACCGACATCCATATTATTCTGGGGTCTTGCACCGAGTTTACATTCTCCCGTTGGAATACTATAAGAGCTTCTTTGAGTTGTGTAATGAATTCCTTGTTGTTAAGCAGCAACGAGTTAAATCGCCATCTTGGGGCTCGGGAGGATAGTATACCAAATGTACCTTTAAGGAGTAAATAACAGTGATCTGATAGTGCGTTGGGTATCATTTCCACTTCATAATTATCAAATAGTTTCTGTGATGCAAAGACATAATCTATTCTGGATAGTGTCTTATGTCTCGCAGATCGACAAGAGTACTTTCGGGTCGTGGGGTTAAGTAACCGCCATAAGTCCTTTACACCTGTAATCTTTGACCAATCCTTTAATGCCTTCGATGAATTCTTTTGTTCGCTGGAAAAGGCGAGGTAAGATTTGTCTATCCTTGGGTTCCAGATGGCATTAAAATCCGCTCCTATTATAAATGAGTAATCGGGAATGTCTAACATTGCATTGGTTAGTGTAGTGAAGAAATCTTCTTCGTACAAATTTGGGGCGTATACCGCTATCAACGCTATTTTCCTGTTCTTATGTTCAATCTTAGCTATAGTTATCCGACCTTCTACATCAGACCATACTCCCTTTAGTACAATATTCAACTTACGTTTAACGACTATTGCTACACCCCGAGTTCTCGTACCAATAGAGGAGTGACTGATATTATGGTATATGTTGTCCGCTAATTTACCTATGTCTTTCCCTAGAATGTGTGTTTCGCTTAGCAGAGCAATGTCCACATGTTCTTTTTTCATCAGTGTGAGCACGCTTTTGCGTTTAAGTTGGTTATTTATTCCCCCGGTGTTCCATATCATTATATTCAAACTAGCCATAGTCTATACATGTTGCATTGTAATTTTTGGTAATGCTTCTAGAGTGCGAGGCAATACTAGATATACATCCCACTGCCGTCAGGCAAGCGATACCGGAGTCTTATGGCGAGCACAGAAAGACTCAGAAGGAGCTTCTATCCCCAGGCCATCAGGCTGCTAAACGAACAATAATCGCTAAACGAACAATAATCACTATGCAACAACCATCAAATGCACACAGCACACACACCCACACGCACACACACACTCACTCAAACAAACAACACACTGCAGCACCCACTCTCCACACTTTAGATCACACAAACACACTTACACTTTATATTTATTGATAAAGGATTTGCACTACAACTCGTACACCTACTGTGAATTGTACCTAAACTGCACCTTGTCCATTTATGCCTTGCACTATATAGTATTGTATATTAGTACACTGCACAGTATTGTATATTGTATGGTAACTACGTCTACGAACATTGTACATATGTCTAAACTGAACACTGTGACCTCTTTTTTTTCTACTAATTTTTACTATGTTTTTATTTCATACTTATCTTGTCATGCACAGTCTCTGGAGCGCAACAGTAAGAAGCATTTTGTACAAAAGTATTCTGTACTTCTGTATGACAACTATTAAAGAAACTTGAAACTTGAAACTTGAGGTCCCGTTGAGAGCCGAGCTTAAAAACATACATATATACAAATAAAAATCCCCTACCCTTCCCTCCCACCGAGAGTCGTACAGGATTGTGTTCCATGAACACAACCTTTGCGTATGACTCTCTCCCTTGCACCACCGGATATCCCAGAATGATCCAATTATCCTTAACATTCCTATGTATACCATAGGATCTAACACTCTAAATTCTACCATAAGTAGAATGTCGACTGTGGCTTGGCCACTTACCCGTAAAAAATAAATAAATAAAAATTTAAATGAGATAAACTAAAAATAAAGACCAAAAATAAGCTTCAATTGTCATGCCTTAATCACTTACATTTTATATGAACTTGTAATTTATAGTAATTTATAGTAACCCATGAATAATATGAAGGTATTGAACTGAAGAGAGAGCCTCAATAAATCAGAGAGAGCGGATGAAAAAGAAAGAAAAAAAAAACAAGTAAAAGGAAGAGAACATTAACTTAGATCTTAAAAGAGCATTGCTATGCTTAAACATCTAAAGTATTAATTGGAGAAGTAGTGAAATTATTTCCCATTAATAAAAAAACAATTTTTAAATACGTATATGCAGCATTTCCCCCGACCGGGGTGGGCGATGATCGTTGTGTAGAGTGATCTTTCAGCCGGCCGGCTATGATGGCTCTGTGGTTTGCCTCTAGATAGCTGTTGATTATTCCCCCGAGGGGCTTCTGGTAGAATGAATGACCACGTATTGCTGATATTCCAGAATGTTCCATATATCAAAGAATGCTTCGATGTTCTAGATTATTCCAATATGTCATTTTTACATTGTCTGAATGTTCCAGTATGTTCTGGAGTGTTCCAATCTTAAATCCAATATGTCCGCAATAATATACACGTCGGGGAAAGTATTCAAAAACTCTGAGCACGTAGGTCTCTCTGTCCCAAATCCTTGATTATTAAAGGTTGTACTATATGGTGACCTTGCATAACTGAGATTTAAAAGGCCATTTATACATTAATCTGCTCCTGTTCAGACAGGAATTTGGCTGCCTCTTCAGGCGATTTGAGGAGAAATTTTGCTCCTTGTTTGTCGACGGCGCGAAGTATTGCAGGGTATATTAGTAGGGGTCTGTATTTCCCCAGGTATAGTTGAGACATCACCGTCTTGAACTTGGCACGCAGTTCCACTACCTCACGACAATGATCTTCAAAGCAGTGTATTGGTACCTCCATGTGTTTCAGATTGCCTTTCATCCTGCGAATTCCACGCATAATCATTTCTTTTATTCTGACTTGGCGCAGTACAACTAATATCACTCTGGGCTTAGCGTTGCTGTCACTGGAGCGGGGTCCCAATCTGAAGCTCTCATCCACCTCCGGTATTTTAGGAAGGATTCCTGTTCCCAAGATTTTCTGTAATTCTGTGGCAAACTCTTCAGGGTTTTCACATCTCACTGATTCGTCCAGACCGACAATGCGAATATTCAGCCTGCGTTTTTGATATTCCATCTCGAATATTTTGGCTTTCTGTTCTTTATTGATTCGCGTGAGCTCCTCCGTTATTTCGCTGAGCTCCGTCTTGATTTCATTGTAGTTCCCCTTCATCTCGGCAGTTAGGTTAACTGTGTTAGCGTCTACTTCCTTGTAGATGTGAGTGAATTTGATTTCGTGGGCTTCCACTACTTTCTCCAGAGCCTCGGTGCGTTTATTCTGTGCTTCGGCGTCCGCTCTCAGCGCATCGATTTTGCCTTCAATAGATTCTTTAATAGCATCTACTTTTTGAGTTATTATCTTCTGTGATTCTGTGATCATTTCCTCCATTCTCTTCTCCATTGTCTTCCCCATTTCTTCCATTTTCCGGATGATATGTTCGGTGGGTTATTCTATAACGGAAGGTTATTCTATAACCTAGTTATATGAGTATAGAGAGCGCTCTGCTCTATTGGAACTATCCCTTTAATCATACTAGCAATGAAAAAACGTTCTCCACATGTACACACCCACCTGCCTGGCCACACCCACATCCGCTCCTACATAAGCCGGGTCGTGGCCACACCATCAGCTCCTTCCCAAGTCTTTCACCACCGAAGGCGAAGACCATGGGGTCCTCAGTGAGTCAGAGCAGAGCACTCGCTATACTTATATAACTAGGTTATAGAATAACCTTTCGTTATATTATCGTATAGCTTTACGCTCTGCTCTATTGGAACACAGGAGCTGAGCAGAGCAAAAAGCTCGACAGATGCACCCGCTGAGGCCCCCTACAACCATCAGAACCGGGGAGGACCCGAGCCCCCCGGCCGCGTCATTACTTTTACCAACCCATTTCCAGTTCCACGTTGCGTTCTGCGATCTGATTGGCCACTGACGTTTCTGGTCATGTGACATCTGCGCCAATCGTGTGACGCCTGTTTCTATCACCGGTTAAGCTTAGGCACTCTTTCGAAGTTGGTTAAGGTTAGAGTTTGACTTAGAGCAGGGCGATAGAACACCAGCCCTGATTCCAAACTCTAACCGTAACCAACTTCGAAAGAGTCGCCTAAGCTTAACCAGTGATAAACTAGGCGTTAGGTAGTTTGCAGGCTGTTCGAGGCGGAAATAAGTGCAGAAACAGGCGTCACGCAATTGGCGCACATGTCACATGACCAGAAACGTCAGTGGCCAATCAGATCGCAGAACGCGAACGCAGAACTAGAAATGGGTTGGTAAAAGTATAGACGCCCCCCGGCCCTCCCTAGTGGAGGACGGGAGGTGAATCGGATCCGACTGTGCGAAGAGGGTTTAGCACCTCAACGCACAGGGTGAGCAGACCGTGGGACTTACCTTCGCACAGAAGGACCCGCGACCACTCCGGCGCGCATCCCACATGCCACCAGGGAACGGACAGGAGCAAAATACCCCCGTCACAGCCCCCACATCACAGGGTCGAAGGTCAAGAACCCAACCCTGTAGCAAGGCTGCAGCAGCGGAGCGCGGAGGAGGTCCCAGCCCCAGGACAACCCAAGGGCTAGGACCCCCTGAAAAAGGGGCCTGGTGAGGCCAATGAGGCCGCAGCATCGGGGCCCCACCAGACGGTCACTGGTGACATCACCCCCCACATCGCCAGCGTATCGGACAGGGCCCAAACAAGAGCAGACCCTTCCCCCCGGCATGCCGCCCTGAAGCACACTAGCTTACTGCACCTGGTATTCCCAGGGGGTCTCACAACCAAGAACTAACCAGGGCCGAACCTGCCTAGTTTCCGAGATCTGACGAGATCGGGCGTGTCCAGGTTGGCATCGTAAGCCCCAAGAGGCTACCCCCCCACAACACTGTGGGGCCAGACGGTGCGCCGGGGAGACAACCCCCAAGGGGGTTGATCCCTCAATCCAGGCAACAGGACCCAAGAGCAGAACTCGTTCCACATTGGAAACACCCAGGGCCAGCGCTATACACACGTCGAGAACCCGAAAACACATCAATGGTGAATTCTAATAAGAAACACCAGACAACGTTCCCTCCATGCTGTCTGGGACGAGCAGCAGGAAGCCGGTCAATAAGACACAGACACAGGTCTCATATGACGCGTCTGAGGGCAACACTGTCAATTCTGCTCTTTACATAAGAGGGGAAGACAGAAGTTCCCCCAGAGAGACCTCTATGTGAGTAACAATTGAAAAAGATACATGTAATAATAATTGGGCCAAATGACCAACGGCCCAATACACACTGTAACAGAGAGCAGAGCAGAAAACGAACAGTTTTCGAATGCATCACATCCAACTTTGACAATGACAACGGTCTGCAGCACAGAGCCTGTAAACTCACGGATGTCTCATGGCCAATAGGAAAAACGCGCCCAGTGACGTATTCCATGGCCGGGGGGAAATCCTGTGACCCACCCATCCTAACATGGAGTGGAACCAGGGAACCCCCCCTTCCCCCTCCCTGTGACGCGCTGCCCCTCAGCCGACAGGGAGACTGACAAGCAGGAGGTCCCATCTCCCGGCCAATCAGTAAAAGGGGGGAGGGATTTATTAGTCCACCCCTTATGACCCCTCAGCCCTGATACGATGTAACAACAAAGCAGAGCCATGACACCAGTCGTAGCGCGCTACATGAAAGCGCATTATACCTTAGGGTAACAGCTTCACATTCTGCACGCCAGCCACAGACGATAACCTCGTTTGGGCAACTGGCTTTATACACGGCTTCAGGCTCATGTGCGAACTTGCCACCTGAATTTTTACACCTTTACCCTAAAGTAAGAAAAACACAGACCAAAGAGAGGGGCCAAAGGCCTTGGTACAAGTTCAAGTTCAAGTTCTTTACAAGAGCTACATATGTAAACTTCTGTAGGCCAACACCTAACCCAGTTGTGGACTCAATGCCACGTTTACTTAACGTGAACACGATACACACAACCCTCTATCACAATAAAAAAGGGCAAAAAGTTCACTCTCACTACTGCAAGAGGAACGCCGTTTTTCATGATGAGAGAAGACATAGGTCCTCGATCAAGTGCTGGTTACAGGCCTTGCTAAGTCTACATAATAGCGACCAAACAATTTTCAGAGAAACTGCCTCTCTCTAAGCAAGAGCATAACCCCAGCAGTAGCTGAGGGATTACACCATATCCCCAAAAATATAGTGAATCAACACACATTTTGTAAACAAAATCATATTTGGGGGGGGGGCAACCCGGGGGATCATTTTTACCCACCCCCTCACCACCTCACCCCTGATACGACGCCAAAAGAAAAAACAGAGCTGTGATACCAGGCGCACGGTGCACCAGATGAAGCACATACTTCTACCTGTAGAGTAAAGCTTTACATCATGCACGCCAGCCACAGCCGATAACCTCGTTTGAAAACAGGTTTTCCACAGCTCTGCTTATGTGTGAAAACTTGCCACTCGTTATTTTTATCATTACTTTAAGTAACGAATAACAAGCTAAGAGAGGGATATGCCACTATGTACAGCGTTGCAGGGTAACACCCAGCCAGTTGTGGACTCAGCCACGTTGTCTAAACGTTACATGAACACACACACAACTTCTCATCATACACAAAAAAAAACAGTTCATTTTTACTCACGTAAAAAACAACGCTGTTTTTAGGTAGAGAGAAAGACACCAGCCTTGGCCAATGCTAACCTAAGCTATACAAAAGCGACCAAGACAATTTTCACACCACACGTCGTATCTCCAAATGTAGTGAAGTAACATATGTTTTGTTAAACAAAGACATCGGTATTAACCAAAAACATTCAGGAGGGAGAGGAAGGAAGAGTGGAGAAATGTCCTACGGACATCTTACCTGCACCTTACGAACGCAGGACGAAAGGCTGCAACACAGGTTGGTCTACCACGTTGATGAAGCCTCTCACTGGCAAGGCCAGAAGTGATGATGGCTGGAGCCTTGCTCCAGCGTGACGCCCCCCTCCTGCAGCCGGTCATGGCGCAGGCCCGACGACATCTTCTGCCAGAGATGACGTCGTAGTCAGAGTGCCAGGGCTCGCTATCCTCACGGCTAGCCAGTGGCGGCTGCTGGATTTTTCTCCACTAGGGGCGCTATACCAAAACATTTTGCAAACATGTACCACGCAACCGACTCATGGCAAGACGTGAGCGATTCGACTCACGCTCACGGCAATGAATCGGCTCTTATGAACGAGTCGCTCAGCTGTTACTACAACAACACACAACAACCAGTCAAATAAAGTACAGTCTAATTCACAACTTGAAACACAATATATAAATAGAAAAGTTAGAAACAAAACTCGCTCCGTCTCCAAACACACGCAGAGAGAGAGAGAGAGAGAGAGAGAGAGAGAGAGAGAGAAGCGTTAGCTGAGTGGCTGAGAGAGAGAGAGAGAGAGAAGCGTTAGCTGAGTGGCTGAGAGAGAGAGAGAGAGAGAGAGCGAGCGAGAGAGAGAGAGAGAGAGAGCGAGAGAGAGCGAGAGAGAGAGAGAGAGAGAGAGAGAGAGAGAGAGAGAGAGAGAGAGAGAGAGAGAGAGAGAGAAAGATCGCGACTCACCAGCTAAGACAGAGTATTGCAAATCTACCTTGTTGTTGTTGTTAAATTGACAGCAGAGCAGGCAGCATTGTCCATTGTGCATGTCCCTCCACACTGCATCCATATATAGCTTAACAAGTACTCAAGTTTCAAGTTTCTTTAATAGTTGTCATACAGAAGTACAGAATACTTTTATACAAAATGCTTCTTACTGTTACGCTCCAGAGACTGTGCAAGACAAGATAAGTATGAAATAAAATAACATAGTAAAATTAGAAGTAAAAAAAAATGAGGTCACAGTGTTCAGTTTAGACATATGTACAATGTTCGATGCAGAGTAGACGTAACTGAGTTACCATACAATATACAATACTGTGCAGTGTACTAATATACAATACTATATAGTGCAAGGCAGAAATGGGACGAGGTGCAATTTAGGTACAATTCAATACAAGGTACTGTGTGAGATAACAACAAATAGCTGCATCTCACAACAGCATAAACTCACTTTGTTTAATTGAAACGTGGTGGGCTTGATAAAGTGTATAATCCGCTGTTGATGATGTATATCCAGACCACTGTCCACTGTCCAGACTGCATCCGATCCGCCATATAGCTTGTTAGCTGTTAGCACCACAACAAGACAGTACTTGATTTCTTTGTCCATTTCCGCGTCGAACAGACTGCAAACTACCTGGCGTTCTATCGCCATGCTCTAAGACAAACTCTAACCTTAACCAACTTTGAAAGAGTGCCTAAGCTTAACCGTCGAAAGAACTTGCAGTCACGCTCTAAGACAAATAGCTCGCATCTCAGTCACAACAACACAACTATCTCTACCACCAAGCTAGAATTGGAACATAGAAATTGGATTCGGCCAATCAGAGATCGTCTCCGCGAAATGCTGCTACAGAGAAAAAAAAATTGCGTCGGCCAATCAGAGAGCGTCTCCGCGAAATGCGGCTACAGAAATTCTTGACGCTGCTGCCTAGACCGCTTCAAATCGCGCCCGGATTCCAACATAATAGTCATATTTCAACGCACAACGCGTTACGCACTGATTGGCTGCGACGGATACAGCGATCAAACAGTGACGCGCACTCAGAGCGCTATTGCGTCTAGCCCGGGCCGAGAAATACAAAAAAAAAAAAAAAATTAGTCACTTCCTGTTCAGGAAAACGAGTATTTTTTATTTTATATATTAACGTTATATTGTGCATTGGAAACACAAACATACTTAAAATGAGTAAATATTATTCATTTTAAACATATTTATAGGGCTATAAAACAAAAAACAAAAAAAAAAAATTCTTGTTCTTCTCTCATATAACCAGGGGCCTGAGGGGGGGCGGCGCCCGAGCGCCCCTAGTGGCGAGCCGCCACTGCGGCTAGCGCCAATGGTTGTAGCACAAGCTAACAGCTAACTCCAGGTTAACTGATAGCATAAAGCTAACGTTTCTAGCCGAGCGTAGTCGCCAGCTAACGACTTAGCCTAACAGCTAACTGGCTAACAGTTTAGCTCTTACCGGCTATCGATAGCCACCAGCTAACTCAGTGGCAAGCTAAGCGGCTACTACCGAAGCTGTACAATGTGAAAATAGCAATACAGGCCAACACTTCAGACAGCCGCTGTCTTTTCCTCTTTTATCCAAAAGAAAAAAGGGAAAAAGGCAACACACATCCCTCTCACAGAACGGTGTTTACCAGGCACAGCGGCATCGGCAGCAAGCCCTGTTGCTTACCCGGGTTGTAGCCGTCCTGGGCTCGGAGATATTCTCATAATGAAACACCAAGCCTGCATCCTTTGTGCCGGGTGTTTTTTGTTTTGAAAAAACGGGGCCAGCGCGGTGGCAGAGGGCATCCGTTTTTTCAGAGACCCGGGGAATTGAACCGCAGACTCGGCCCCAAGAAAACAAAGCTACGACTTCACTAAGGAGGAGTCTATGTTATCGTGGGGCATCAGACTAGAACCCCCTCCACGCTGCTATGAGGGCAAAAAGGATTCTAGTCTGGAGCCGACTTTACGTAAGCTGTGCAGTTGTCCCCCCACAACTGACACACCTGAAGCCTGTGTCGCAAAAAACATCACCCGCCCAGAGAGGCCGTCAGTCGACCGCCTCCCAAAGCATAGTATCCAGCCGCAGAGCCGGAGACAATGCCGGCGGGGATTGCTCAGCGACGCGCGCCCCTAATGCGAAGCGCCGGTGGAGGTCAGAATGATCATCATCTTCTAGACTCTCCAGTGGTGAAGACATTGATTCTGTCAGATTTTTTAAATACGCGGATGACACAACAGTAGTGGGATTAATTAAGAACGGGGCTGGGGCGCCCAAGTGGCGAACCATGTAACGCGCTGCGTCGCGGCGCGGCCGACCCGGGTTCGATTCCCCGACCCGGCGTCATTTGCCGAATGTCTTTTCCCCACTCTGTCCCCCGTTCTTCCTCCCTCTCTCTCTCTACTGGACTGCCCAGTAGTAAAAAGCGATAAAATCTTTAAAAAAAAAATTAATAACGGGGATGAATCGGCCTATAGAGCTGAAGTTGATAGCTTTGCTCTATGGTGCAAGGAGAATGACCTGCTTTTAAACATCTCTAAGACAAAGGAAATGATAGTTGACTTCCGACGTGGGGAGGCAGTCCACCCTCCTCTGTACATAAACGGCCAGCAGGTGGAGAAGGTAGACAGTTTTAAATTCCTCTGCATCACCATATGTGATCATTTAAAATGGCAAGTTAACACCAGCCTCATAATTAGCAAAGCCCACCAGAGGCTCCACTCCCTGCGCCAGCTTAAAACGTTTGGTGTGTCCAGGGAGGCGATGCTCAGCTTTTACAGAGCCACTGTGGAGAGTGTCCTTACCTTCTCAATGACTGTGTGGTACGGAAACACCACCGTCCATGATAGGGGACATCTAGAAAGAACTGTACGCACAGCGTAAAAAAATCATTGGCTGTGATCTCCCCTCTGTGGCCTCCATTTATGCCACACAAATCAGGCGGAAAGGGGAGAAGGTGATCAGGGACCCTTCTCACCCTGCTTACAACTTCTTTAACCCCCTTCCCTCTGGCAGAAGACTCCAAAGTCTCAGGTGCAGGACATCCCGTTATAAAAACAGTACATATCCCAAGGCTGTCCGTCACCTGAACTCAAGTACAAATGTACAAGCACTTTGCACTACAAAGGCTAGCACCAGCCGACAGGGACTTTAAGGCAATATGCACTTTAAACTGGAACACTGAGCTATTTATTTTAGGTACTGTAGCATTTTTTTTTTATTGTTTGTGTAAAACTTTTATTGTGGGGATTGTATTGCAATACAATAATGTATGTACTGTATGTGCTGGCACCAAGACAAATCCCAATCAACCATGTGTTGAAATGGCAATAAAGTGTTCTATTCTATTCTATTAACGCTTTATTTTCTCGAAAAATTGTGAGAGAGAAAACAAAGATACAATGTCAACGCAGCTCCTCTTCTCTTCAACAAACTACTTTGGCACTAAACTAAAGTGGTGTATACAGACACTTTTTCGGTGGTGAAAGTAGGGAAGGAGCTGATGGTGTGAAGTTATACTAAACATGTAAAGGTACCGAAATTTGGTACAGATTGATGTAGCATGAATTGGTACTCAGTAGTACTGATGTAATTCGCTCGGTACCCTTAAAAGTACCGACTTCGGTACCCAACCCTAGTTATAAATAAATCCTACGACCTCCATTGGCTACCAGGCTACCACATATAGATTGTTGAGGGAAAATGGCATCATATTGAATGAATGAATGACCTTTATTTATATAGCACCCTTCACAGCACGAACGCACAGGGTACTTTACACTACAGCTAGCATATAAAAACAAAAATCAGAAATAAATGACAACAACAGACAGCAGTTAAAAACAGTGAACCAAATAATAGAATAGAATAAAAAGAATTAAAATAAAATCAGTCAATAATTAAAAACTATAGGAACAGTGAGGACAAAAAGGGTGCCTATGTATGACCAAAGGCCTGTCTGAACATGTGTGTTTTTAGCTGTTTTTTTAAAAGAGTTTTCTGAGGGGGCAGTTCGCAGATCCAGGGGGAGAGCGTTCCAGGCTCGATCACCCCTTGTTTTCAGTCTGGACCTGGGGACCACCAGGAGGTGCTGATCGGCAGATCTGAGTGAGCGGGTGTTGGTGTAGGGATGGATGAGTTCAGTGATGTAGATAGGGGCCTGGCCGTGGAGTGCTCTGAAAGTAAAAGTGAGGACTTTGAAGTGAATTCTATAGTGTACCGGGAGCCAGTGCAGGGATGCCAGAATTGGAGTGATGTGACTGTTGAGCTCAGTATTTAGCAATTGGAGTGGTATTCCTACAGTTGAAGTCTGTGGACATAGTACATGAAGTCTATTAATAATCAGCAGGTCTATGTCTTTTTTTTTTTTTTTTTACTTTTATTTATAGCACTTTCAGCTTTTTCTGGCCACGCAGGACCGATCGAGGGAGAGAGGGAGAATGGGAGGAGAGGTAGGGAAGACATGCGGCAAATGGTCGCCGGGACCGGGAAACGAACCCGGGGCGACCGCTTCGCGACTCAGCGCGCTATGTGGTGTGCGACTGGAGCGCCAGCAGGTCTATGGCTTAGTAATTATTCAAACCATCTTAGAGACATTAGTAGTAGCATTGGCTTATCTCAGTTGGTTACTGAACCCACCAGGCCAAATCTAAAAGATTATTCTAGGTCAAGTATAATTGACTTAATGTTTTCTAATAAGACTGATAAAATTAGTGCTTGTGGTGTTTTTGAATTAGGTGTTAGTGATCACTGTCCTATAGCTTGTGTTAGAAACTCTCGATTAGAGAAATCACAGTCTCGCATTATTAACAAAAGGAATATGAAAAACTTTAGTGATCAGGCTTTTCTAATTGACCTATTCCATAGCGACATCCACTACACATTGGAGATTCCCGATGTCGAAGTAGCACTCAACTTTTTTTCAAAAACCTTTCTCTCAATTGCTAATAAACATGCACCTTATAAAAGGCTTAGAATAAAAAATAGATGAATCCCTTGGTTCACACCTGAATTATCTGCCTTGCTTAAGGAGAGAAATAGAGCCTGGTCACTTGCCAGACGCTCTGGTGATCAGTCACACTGGGCAGCATTTAGACGGCTTAGAAATTAATGTACAGCATCTGTGAGAACGGCTAAAGTTGAGTATCACTTAGAACTAGTAACCAGCTCCTACTCAGATCCTGCTAAATTTTGGAAGGCGGTGAATTTAAATAAGACCAGAACCACAATTTCCCTCCCTACAGAGATTAGAAAGGGTGAATCCTTGATCTCGGAACAAAAAGAGGTCTGTTTAGCCATAAACCAACATTTTATTGAAGCTGGTCATCTATTTGAGAATAGCCATGTAGCGCCACCAGGTGGACAGGATCAGGAGCCCTGTACATTCCCTGTGCAGATAGGAAATGATTTTTAGTTTCATTTACAACCCTTGTCTGTAAACTCTGTTCTTGAGGCACTTCAAGCCATTGATACCAGGAAATCAACTGGAGAGGATGGGTTGGATCCTTTTTTCCTCAAACTAGCTGCACCATTGGTTTCAAAGCCAATAACACACATATTTAATCTTTCACTACTAACAGGTGTGGTTCCTGTTGCCTGGAAAACAGCCCATGTGACCCCCTTGCATAAAGGGGGGGATAAAAGTGACCTAAATAATTACAGACCAATCTCCAAGTTATCCTGTCTAGCAAAAATCCTGGAGTCATTGGTAAACAACCAACTTAAAACATTCATCACAAAACACTCTATATTAAACCACACCAATCTGGTTTTAGAGAAAAACACAGTACAATCTCGGCGGCTACTGTAGTTATAAATTACATTGTATCAGCCCTTGACAAAGGAAAGCATTGTGTTGCCCTGTTTGTAGATTTGTCTAAGGCGTTTGATACTGTTGACCACCTTCTCCTCTTACAAAGATTGCAGAGTGTTGGCTTTGATACAGGTGCTTGCAGTTGGTTTCAAAACTATTTAACAGAAAGATTTCAGTGTGTGAAAATGGGAAATGCCCAATCAGAGCTTCTACCCATCACAAAAGGTGTTCCACAGGGATCAATCCTCGGCCCGGTCTTATTTACCATTTATATTAATAATATTGTCTCATCTCTGAGCAGCTGTCAAAGCCACCTTTACGCGGATGACACAGTTCTCTATTGTACTGCTGATTCTGTGCAACTGGCCACTAAATATATTTACAACTCTCCTTTGACGCCCTGCAAGATGCACTTATTAGTCTAAAATTGGTGCTTAATGCCAGTAAAACTAAATTCATGTTGTTTTCCAAAGCCAAAAATATTGTTTATAGTGACTTGCATATATTGACTCTGAACAGTTCTGATATCGAGAGTTTCAGAATACAAATACCTTGGTATTTGGATTGATGAAGGACTTACATTTAAATATCATGTGGGCGTTCTCGCCAGTAAATTACGAAAAAAGATTGGCTTTTTGTATAGAAATAGAGCCAACTTCCCTATGATTAGTAGAAAGAGAGTTGTTGAAGCAGTGTTCCTATCTGTTTTGGATTACGGAGATGTGATTTATAGACATGCAGCGGCTTCCACTCTTAAGCCCTTAGACTCTGTTTATCATTCAGCCATTAGATTTATCACCGGTGATAGTTATGGTACTCACCATTGTATCCTATATAATAAGGTCGGGTGGGCCTCTCTGGCAGAGAGACGTAAGTTGCATTGCAATCTTTTTATCTATAAAGCCATAATTAGAGATTGTCCAAATTATATTAGTTCTTTATTGGAATGGACCACTGGACCCTGTCGTACACGATCCAGTTTTTGGCCTACACTTAGAGTGCCTAGAGTTTGTACTGAACTTGGTAGATCTGCTTTTGGCTTTTTTGCCCCTACATCATGGAATACCCTGCAGGAAACACTGAAACTAGACACTCTAGTGTCTATGGGTCGGTTTAGAACCTTAATGACCAATCAGGTCACCACAATATGTAATTGTTTTTAAATTATTACCTCTGTTTTAATTTTGAGCTATTTTATTCTTTTTAAAAGATTTTTTATTATTATTTTTTTTAATGTATTTTAAAATGTGCTCTCAATTATTCTGATTGTCTGATGTCTTTATATTTATGAACACACTGTGACACTTGTGTATGTAACATCTCGACGGCACTGTAAATGAGTTTAATTACTCAGTGTATTATCGAGTATAAATAAAGATTGAATGAATGTCTGATCCTGATCCCAGAATCATTTAACATTCTGAGTAAATTTGGCATAGCACTGTGAAATCGAAAAGGACTTACTAGCATGGAAATCGTAAAAGCACCCATATACTTACACACTGATCTTTTACTCACAAAAAGACCCATAGCTCAACAAGTACCAATGGTATCAAATGGGAAGAAAATGCTCACATACTGTAGCTATTTTTTTCTTCTCACATAGCTCATTTAGCTTCATATAAGGTTGAATATTGGTTGTGGTTTAAACAGTTTAGGCTGTATTAATGTACACCAATGTGTATAATATTTGAAATTTGCTTCCTTGAAGCAAGAGCAATGACAATGTGACAAACTCAACACACGATCCACTTACATTTAGATCTAAAATGTTTTGATTTATTTGACATCATCAGGAAGGACAAGTCAGTGATGCAAAAGACAACAAAAAACAACAATGGCTATATATTCAAAATAGTCATCCTGCAAAACTATTCACACGGTACAAAATCGAATCGAATCGACAGCTATAGTACAACGGTACAACTTGACATCGTAGGACATGCAATATCGACATAGCTCGCCTCCAAAACCCTCCATTCAAAAGGCAAAGGACATTATTTGTTTCTGTAATAGTCAAGCTTTTAAAAAGGGTGCCGGACAGTGAGTCAAACACAGAAAATCTTTCATTATATACCAAACCTTTCCCCTTAACCCTTTCACTACCAACACTACAGAAGGTTAACCCTTTCGCTATCACACTACAGACGGTTGTGAAAGGGTTAACCCTTTGTCATGTGGCAGTGAAAGGGGTTAACCTTCTGTATTGTTGCAGTGAAAGGGTTAACCCTTCGGTAGTGTGGTAGTGAAAGGGTTTTACGTGGGTTTAAACCCAAGAAAGAACTCATCATCATCATCATCATCATCATCATCATCATCATCATCCCCATCCACCTTAGTAACCGTATCCACGGTGATGGTATCCATCCGGGTCTTGTTCGTCGTGGTCGTCGGGGCAACGCATGCCCAGGGACTGCTGGATGGCCATCTCCTGCCTGCGGAGCTGCATGGAGTCCAGCAGGTCGTAGATGGTGGCCATGGACCACATGGGGGACGGGTACCAGGACTTCACGTTGCCGTCTTTGCCCACCAGGAGCATGGAGAAGTACTCGGGACTGACCTGGAAGTAGTTCCTGATGTCTCGAACCAACGAGGCGGAGAGGTCCTCCCGTTCGACCGTGGCGCTCCCTGTGGATGAGGGTGGGGGGTGGGGTGTCAGGTAGACAAAGGTAAACAATGCTATTTAGCTACTTGAACATTTAAAGGATGGGTTCACTATTTTTTTTTTTTTTATTATTATTATTATTATTATTTTAATTTAAACATTTCTATTTATTTTTGGGCTTTCTGTATTTTTTCACCCATCCCAATGTAGTCGTTATGCCAATTCCCTTCCTGGTCGTTGCCCCACTGTCGGCCTGGGGAGGGTGTAGAACTACCACATGCCTCCTCCGATACATAATAATAAATAATAATTTAGGACCTGCTCAGAGGTCATTAATCGGCACGCATGCGATGCATGCATGCGATTCGTCTCTGCGATTAACCCAGCCATGTGGAGTCGCCAGCCGCTTCTTTTCACCTGACAGCGAGGAGTTTCAAAGGGGGAATGTAACACGTGTGCAGAGGTTCACGCTATTTACCCCAGATCCCCTCCCTGCTGAACAGGCACCCTGACCGACCAGTAGGAGTCGCACTTTACAACGACCAGGACACACACACCCCCACCGGCTTCCCACCCGCTAACACCACCTATTGTGTTAGTAGGGACGACTGACCAAGCAGGAGGTACCGCTGACAGCTGGATTCCATCCCAGAGTCTCTGCGGTGGTAGGCGAGTGCTTAGTCCACTGCGCTACCCAGCCGCGCTATTATTATTTTTTTTTTCAAACATTGTCTGGCAGGATGTTGACAAGTACAAGCCATCATTTCACTTTAGTGCTGCATCCTCTCACCAGGCTCCAATCCACTCCAATGGGGCAACTTAGTGTTGTAGCCTTTATTTATTTTTTTGATCTACCTTTTTCTCCTATTTTTTCTGTGATTCTTCTCCCCATCCCAAATTACCTCTCGTGCCAATTCTCCCTCCCCTGTCCTGATCGTTGCTCGCATATGCGCCCCACTGGCCGGTTGTAGGGAGGATAGAAGCCTTGCATCACATGTCCCCTCCGATACATGTGGAGGCAGCCAGTCACATCTTTTTCACCTGCCAGCGCGGAGTCTCATTTGGTGAGGAGTAACGTGTAGGAGGCTCACACTGCCCCCGCCATTTTCCTGACTTTACTGTGCAGGCGCCCTGACCGACCTGTAGGAGTCGCTGTCCACAACGACCAGACTACCACCCTTCGACTTCCCACCCGCTAACTCTGCCAATTGAGTTAGTATGACGGCCGGCCCAAGCCGGAGGCAACGCCGACAGCCGGATTCGAACCCGGTGTCTCTTGCGTTGGTGACGAGCACAATGTCCGCTGTGCCACCCAGCCGCCCGTGTTGTAGCCTTTAATAACCTTCTCCAAAACAGGAAGCTCACAGTATAATCAGATGTGTGCTGATAAGTTCCACTGAGGAAATGGTTGCAAACCACACACCGTATGAAACATTATAATGAGTTCCATAGGCCTTGTGCTAAGTTGCCCATCTAAGTTAGATGTGTAACTGGCCTATGAAAGACATAACATTTGATACAATGTGTGGTTTGTGACAATTTACTCAGTAGAACATATGAATAAACATCTGATTATAATACCTATTTTGGGAAAGTATCATGGCTGCTCCACGGGATTGTCTTGGATCCTGGTGAAAGGTTTCTCAATATAAAAACAATCAGTGATATGATGGCCTAGTAGTCAACATCATGCCAGACCATGTTTACATAGGGCCTAAGTTAAATCATTTCTTAGAAAGTGTACTGTCCTTCAACCTCACAAATCTCATTCAGAGGTCAGAACTCCTCCACCAATCAAAGGTGAATCTCAAACCCGCCCTCTTTTCTTGCTCCTCCAATCGCAACTGTTGCTTCCCGAAGCGACGGTTGTGATAGGAGGATCGAGGACAGGGTGGGGGGGGGGGGGGGGGGGGGCTTGAGATAGGTCCATTGAAGATAGCGGGCAACTCTTACCGTTGATTGGATAAAGCTCCAGGACTCCGCCCGTGTATTCCGCATCCTTCCCGACCAGCTTCAACACAGACATGTGGCGAAGACCTAGACGCAAACCAGATAGCACATCCCTAAGTATTAGCACAATCAATCCACCCTAACTAAAGCTTTGGACAGACAACAGTACGTCTATCTGTCCAGAGCTTTTAATTTCGAGATACACACGACGTCTGCGCTGCTGAGGACACGGATATGGTGTTACGCGTTTAAAGGGTGGCCTCTCAGAGAAGTCGGAACCCCTGTAAAATAGGGAATGTAACCATCATCCGACATATATACGCCAAGACGGGTTCCGCTCGACTGAAACCTGTGCGGAGAGGCGGCGCAGGAGCCAGATGACGTGGAGTGTTCCTTCCCCCCTTTTCCCCTCGACATTGTGACTGTTTCCAATCTCTGGCCGTTCATCCCGGCCCCTTTATGGATGCCATCCTGGAGACGCCGCCGACCGTGGAAAAGCGGTGATTGTAAACGAGAGCGGGGTGTCCCCCTCTCGCCCGCTGGGAACAGCCTGGTTCTCATCAGGCCCAGAGCAACACGAGCAGTTAAACCCATTTTATCTTCGCGAACACGCAGGAAAGCAAATACCAAACATTCTGCCGAATCTCAAGAGACCTCTATCTCAACCTCCGAGCCCTTGAGTGGTCTTTCTCTCTCCCCCCCCTCTCTCTCTATCTCTTGTTCTCTTTCTCTCTCCCTCTCTCCCTCCCCACCCCCCCCTCTCTCTCTATCTCTTGTTCTCTCTCTCTCCCTCCCCACGCCCCCCCCTCTCTCTATCTCTTGTTCTCTTTCTCTCTCTCCCCTTCTCTCTCTCCCTCCCCCCCCTCTCTCTATCTCTTGTTCTCTTTCTCTCTCTCTCTCTCTCCCTCCTCACCCCCCCCTCTCTATCTCTTGTTCTCTTTCTCTCTTTCTCCCTATCCCCTTCTCTCTCTCTCCCTCCCCACCCCCCTCTCTCTATCTCTTGTTCTCTTTCTCTCTCTCCCTCCCCACCCCCCTCTCTCTATCTCTTGTTCTCTTTCTCTCTCTCCCTCTCCCCCCCCTCTCTCTTTCTCTCTCTCCCCCCCCCCTCTCTCTCTCTATCCCTCTCTCTCTTTCTCTCTCGCTCCCTCTCGCCCCCCTCTCTCTCTCTCTCTTTCTCTCTCCCCCCCTCTCTCTCTCTCTCTCTCTCTCTCTCTATCCCTCTCCCGCCCCTCTATCTCTCTCGCTCCCCCCCCCCTCTCTCTCTCTCTCCCCCCTCTCTCTCTTTCTCTCTCTCTCTCGCTCCCTCTCGCCCCCCTCTCTCTCTCTCTTTCTCTCTCCCCCTCTCTCTCTCTCTATCCCTCTCCCCCTCTCTATCTCTCTCTCTCTCTCGCTCCCTCTCGCCCCCCTCTCTCTCTCTCTCTTTCTCTCTCCCCCCCCTCTCTCTCTCTCTATCCCTCTCCCCCCCTCTATCTCTCTCTCTCTCTCTCTCGCTCCCTCTCGCCCCCCTCTCTCTCTTTCTCTCTCCCCCCCTCTCTCTCTCTCTATCCCTCTCCCCCCCCCCTCTCTCTCTCTCTCTCTCTCTCTCTCTCACTCCTCTGGGGAACAAAGAAACAAATCCAGGCATGTTTCAGCTAAAAGGCCGCAAATTATTCACTGTTTAGACAGCGATGCTCTTTTGTTACGTAGTTTGTGGTCGTCTGTGGTTTGGAACGCAAGTCATTTTCCGAGGCGCTCTTCTCACTCTCACTCTCCCACAGATCTCACGCGCGGCAGATCATGTTCCTCCGGCGGCTTCTTGGTCCACGGCGCATAATATCTCGAGTGGTACACATTCGGTGAGTGACGGGACGTAAATGCATTTTCCATGCTGTGGATTCCAGCTATTTTACAGCGATGGGGAAAGCTAACACTGAGAAGGAATTTAATATAATGACCAACTAATGCACGGCAGACCTTTAAATCAACATCAGACCTCTCGCCGTGATGGAAGAGAGCCATAACCCTTTCACTGCTGCACTACCAAGCGGTTAACCCTTTCACTGCGACAATACATACAGAAGGTTAACCCTTTCACTGCCACATGACAGCAGGTTAACCCTTTCACTGCCACACTACAGAAGGTTAACCCTTTACTATCACACTAAAGACGTCTGTAAGGGTTAACCTTCTGTAGTGTGGCAGTGAGAGGCTTAACGTGTGGGTAAATTCGATCAATATTGCAATGGATTTCTTTTGGATCCGACAAAACACACAGGGGAACAAATGGGATGGGTACCGAATTCGGTACTTTTGAGGCACCGAACCGAAACACGTCGGTACTACCGAGTATCGAATCAAGTGAGAAACCGAAAAAAAAAATAAAAAAATAATAAAAAAAAAATAAAAAAAATATTTTTTTATTATTATTTTTTTTTTTACTTTTTTTTTTTTTTTTTACTTTTTTCTTTTCATGTCAACGTTCACACGCACAATATATGCTTACCTAGGATTTGACTTGATTCAGCAACAAAGCAGTCGGAGCAATGACAAGCCGAAAACTGTCGAAATTGTAGTTATTTGAAGTTTGGATTTTTCTTTTTTATGACTGAGGTCATAAATAAAATTTCTTGAGACTAAAGTACCGAAAAAAGGTACCGTTGGGTACCGGTATCGATTCACAGGTACCGGTACCGGTACCGGTATCGGTTCAAATGTGAAAGGTACCCATCCCTAACAATACATTACTACTGACAACTGACAGGAGCATTGACGGCTGGGTTTGCTCCCAGATAACATTCTTCCAAATGTAAGGGGGAAGGGGGGGGTTCGTACTGTATACCAAACACCTTAGCAACTGGACCTGACACTGCCAAGACAAATGCTCCAGGGGTTCAGCTGTAAGATGGAAACAACCTGACAAGCTTACAATAATTAATTGGGCCTTAACATTCTTAGATGTAATTTATTTAGAGATCTCCACAGCTCGAGTAATTGGAGTGAAGGAATCCAACATTAGTATGTGGGCATCGGCAGCTGGGAGAGTAAAGTCCATGATCTAGCAGCAAAGCGAGATTGGGGTGTTCGGTCCTGAGAGGTCCTGGGGTGGGGGGTGGGATTGGGGGAAGAAATGTCTTTTAGCAATATCATTTTATTATTATTATTTAATTTTATTTGTATATATTCTCCCTGTCTTGTGATCCCAATGTCATTGTTTTTTAATGTATGTTATTATAATTAATTTAATTTAATTCGTTATGTCTTATTGTATTTGTTATCATTATCATTAATGTATCGTGTTGTGTCTGTTACATGTTAACCCTTTCACTACCACACCACAGAAGGTCGTGTGGCAGTGAAAGGGTTAACCTTCTGTATTGTTGCAGTGAAAGGGTTAACCCTTTGGTAGTTGGTAGTGAAAGGTCTCTTAAAAAGAAAATGCTCCAGGGGTTCCTGTGTGCGTGTGGAGTCACCGTGAAGCGTCTAGCGGCCCGCGAAGGATCTGAGACGGCACCGTGTGTTACAGCCACAGCCAGGGCCTCTCTCTCCCCTGTCTGTCAGCAGGTCTCCACTACCTTATATGGGTCTCTCCATGTTCCCGCTTCACCCTCAGCCTGCCTACCTGGGCCGGCCTACACACCTGAGAACCATCGCATCATCACGGAGCCGGGATAAGAGGCCTGCACCCCTGAGAACCCTCACGTCATCACGGAGCCGGGATAAGAGGCCTGCACCCCTGAGAACCATCACATCAGCACGGAGCCAGGATAAGAGGCCTGCACCCCTGAGAACCATCGCATCAGCACGGAGCCAGGATAAGAGGCCTGCACCCCTGAGAACCATCACATCAGCACGGAGCCAGGATAAGAGGCCTGCACCCCTGAGAACCATCGCATCATCACGGAGCCGGGATAAGAGGCCTACACACCTGAGAACCATCGCATCATCACGGAGCCGGGATAAGAGGCCTGCACCCCTGAGAACCATCGCATCATCACGGAGCCAGGATAAGAGGCCTACACCCCTGAGAACCATCGCATCATCACGGAGCCAGGATAAGAGGCCTGCACCCCTGAGAACCATCGCATCATCACGGAGCCAGGATAAGAAGCCTACACACCTGCCGCTCCTGGTCCGAGTGTTGTTTTCACCTGCGTTGGTAGTAGGACCCTTCTCTGGACCTCTAGTTACCTGATACACAATTACTGTGTTACTCCTTGTGTTATCTGTGTGCTCAGTACTCTGCGTCGTATTGACCCTTGTTCTCCTGTGTGTAGGATCTCACCCCTCCGGCCTGCACCCCCACCTTCGGACCCCATCAGCCTGCACTATCCCGGGACCGCATGGACACACCCGCCTGTCTTCTCTCACTCCAGCAATTGACTATACCTGCCTACCTTGTCATTCTCTGACCCTAACCCGCCTCGTTCTCCTGTGCCATGTGTTCTGCTCTTGGGTTCTCCAGACCCCCCCCCCTCTAACACCGTGAGCTCACCCAGATTGGGTTCTCCAGACCCCCCCCTCTAACACCGTGAGCTCACCCAGATTGGGTTCTCCAGACCCCCCCCTCTAACACCGTGAGCTCACCCAGATTGGGTTCTCCAGACCCCCCCCTCTAACACCGTGAGCTCACCCAGATTGGGTTCTCCAGACCCCCCCCTCTAACACCGTGAGCTCACCCAGATTGGGTTCTCCAGACCCCCCCCTCTAACACCGTGAGCTCACCCAGATTGGGTTCTCCAGACCCCCCCCTCTAACACCGTGAGCTCACCCAGATTGGGTTCTCCAGACCCCCCCCCTCTAACACCGTGAGCTCACCCAGATTGGGTTCTCCAGACCCCCCCCTCTAACACCGTGAGCTCACCCAGATTGGGTTCTCCAGACCCCCCCCTCTAACACCGTGAGCTCACCCAGATTGGGTTCTCCAGACCCCCCCCTCTAACACCGTGAGCTCACCCAGATTGGGTTCTCCAGACCCCCCCCCCCCCCCCCCCCCCCCTCTAACACCGTGAGCTCACCCAGGTTCTCCAGACCCCCCCCCCCCCCCTCTAACACCGTGAGCTCACCCAGGTTCTCCAGACCCCCCCCCCCCCCTCTAACACGTGAGCTCACCCAGGTTCTCCAGACCCCGCCCTCTAACACCGTGAGCTCACCCAGATTGCAGGCCTGGCTGCTCAGGCTGTACAGCTGCTGCTGATAAGCCCACTCCTCGTCGTCGGGGGACGAGATGACAAATATCCGACGTCTCCAGCGGAATCTTGTCGTCACGATGCGATGTTTAAAAAAAAAAGAAAAGAAGAAAATATAAATCAAAAAGAGTGATAGTGGGTTACTGAGAAAGACATCTGAATGAGGGCAGGTCTCAATGAATTTTTGAATGGAAGCGGACAGTGCCGGTTAGCCTAGGCATTGTCCAACTAGCACCTCTCCCGAAGGCTAACCGGCACTGTCCGCTTCCATTCATTGTGCTAAGCTAGGCTAACTTGCAGACAGATAGCTTTCTATTGAACGCACAGAGAGGAGACTGGTATCCATCTTCTTGTCTCTCTCTCTGGAGAAGACGGTAAGCTAATTTCCCAAAATGTTGGCGTGTTCCTTTAATAAATTGCTGCAAGAGCACAGAGGAGTAGATCCTCAACCTCATTACTACCTGATGATAAAGTAGTTACAGCAGTTGTTGTAGCAGTGGTAAGGTTTTATTCAGTGACCGTGGTTTTCCATTACAAGTATAATTTAACCGTGATTTAAAGGTGCTGTAAGCAGTACTTTTTAGGTTAAAATAAGTGTTACGTTATGACAGCCATCATAGGTCTAGTCTGGTCAGTAACATGGGTCTCCCAGTCCCTTCACTCTGCAGTAAACAGAATTTTTTTTCTGGTATCCCGTTCCCATTTGATCCAATCAGGAGAGAGATATTCATGGACTAGATATTTGTACTTATTTCAAGAAATCAGATTTGCTCACTGCAGTGGCAGATTATTTGACTTGTTTCAGGCAAATATTTGCTTAAAACTAGTTCTTGTGGGAACGGGATACCAGAACATTTATTTTGTGTTCGTATTTCATATCAGTGATGGCCGACAGCAGGTAGAGCTATTATTCTAACAGAATACCACTTACAGCTCTTTTTACCTGTCGCAACGTTCCGATTGCCGCGTGCACAACATCATTTGCGGCTACATTCCGTTACCTTGAGAGGAAGTTTTCTAGTGACCTGGACTTGTCTTCTTTGTTGCACGTCAAGCCACGTTTCTTCTGCTGCTCCATCTCGGTGATGCGCGAGGGGAACGTGTCGATGTAGTCGATCACAGCCTTCATGGCGATGGGCACCTCGTACTCTTGCTGCGAGGGCGACGGAATAAGAACACAGAAGAAACAAAACCAGGCAGACATTCGTGAAGAAAACATCAGGGATTCCAACACAAGGGACGCCTTGAAAGAAAGACTAAGAATAAGACCGTAACTTATTCTGTAATAAACTGTAACTTTTTTAGGCCTATATAGGGCTCGGGAAGTGGGGGTGAAGTAGGGCTGCTCGATTATGGCAAAAATCATAATAACTATTATTTTAATTGATATTGAAATCACGATTATTAAACATGACGACTGAATTTTGTTTGACCTTTCTTCTCGACCAAAGGCTGCCTTTCTGTCATCATATTATACGAGTTACCAAAGACGTTTCAAAATAACTGGTGAAGCACGCCGTGGCTCCCTCCTCCCTCTCAACACCAGCTGAAACGACTGTTTGGGTTTTGGGGGGGGGAGGGGCGGAGCGCACTTCTGCGAAGGAAGGGTGTACTGCGTTTACAACACAAGACAAAAAGAGAGGAACGCAGCATTCAGCACAATAACCGTTTTATCTTGATGATCTCGTTGCCATGATCACGGGAAGACAAAATCGCAATTTAAATCGAAGTTTGATTAATCGCCCGACCCCTAGTAAGAAATTAAGACTGGTTGTTGCTATGCGTTGCTATGGACGCCGGTCACCATATTTGGTGGATCACTGACATTCATTTGTATTCAGAATTTGCTATACCTAAACTATACTAAACAGAGTGATCCACTACAAATAGCAGTTTGCCCCAGAAATGTGACACCAGCTTCCCAAGCCCTATACTGCACATGACCTATCTATGTCAACAGATGTGTACTGTACAGTACACTCTATGGACCATATTCACACAGTGGCCAATTTTGCGGCTCATGTCAGGCTCAGGTTGGGCCTATTTTCTTCTCTGGAGAAGACAGTAAGTGCATTTCCCATAATGTTTATTTATTTTATCAAATCTTTTTTATTTTCTTTCTTTTCTTTTACATGAAACATAAAATATGACAACACACAATATAATAATAATAAACAGGACTTCACAGGACAATAATAACAATAACAATAATAACAATAGAAATGACAATAGAAATAACAAAAATAATAAATACAGAACATAAAAATAAAAACAAATTATATTATCACAGACACCACAAAAGACACCACCCCGCTCCGCCGCTAGATTGTGGCTTTAACTTTCTCAGCCGCTGAGACCCAAAGTTCAATGCCGGCCTGTCCAACCCTAATCACACGTGCAGTAGATATTTCCATATACATGACATCCAGCAGTGTCAGGTTGTTTCCACCTCATGGCTATCAGCTTCTTGGCTGCAGTAACGCCCGCCAGAATGATTATTTTTTGTTGTATGGATGCTGGTAGCAGCGATATATCATTTAGGAGTAGTGCTGCTGCTGTCAATGGGATTGTCAGGTTACATATGTTTGAACGTTTAGTTGTTATGGATTTCCAAAAACAAGCTACTGGAGGGCAATCCCAAAACATGTGCATATAAGTGCCAGTGGCCTTCAGAGAGCACAAAGTGCACCGAGAGTCGGCCACTAGTCCCATAGCATACAGCTTCCTAGGTGTGAGATACGTCCTATGAATATAATTTAAATGTATTTGCTGGTGATTAAGGGTTGCGGGAGGCTAATGTAACATTAGTCCAAATCTCATCCCAGTCAAACTCAGGGTCCAATTCTGGAATGTCCCCTCGTCGCCAGACCATATCCAATGATACGTTTTTATGTGTGGATTGGTTTAAGAGCATTTCCCATCACGTTAACGTGTTCCTTTAACTAGAGACACTAACCTTAACTTTCATGTCAAAGTCCGTCAACACCATGTAGTAGTCGTTGAACGTCATTCCCAGCTCCTTCCTCAGCGCTTTGATGAGCGGCTGGTCTGTGAGGTCCTCCTTCGGAACACCTTTCAAAGCCTGGTCCTGCTCTATAAGCGGCAACGGTGGAAGAAGTACATGGTTCCTTTACTTAAAATAGTATTCTAGTAAGTAAAAGTCCTCCATTCAAGATTCTACTTAACCTGTTAAGCTGCAGCCATATTTTCAGAAAATCTTCCTAAAAGTACATGCCCATGTAAGTTGAAGATTGCTCCACTTCTACAAGGTCAATGTGCATGTTCTTGGTATCTAGGGACATCTGTGGACCCTTAGGGCTCGCGTCCACCTGCCTCATATTTATGACCGCACGCGTCTTTTTTCAATGGATCCCAATGGGGAGAGAGCGTATGCGGCCGCATGCGCCGCCTATAGAAAGTGCGCTGCAGTCGGCTTATTTTTTCAGCTTTTTTGTGCGGCCGAATGTTGAAACTTTCTTAACTTTTAAGAGCGATGCGCTGAGCTCATTTTCAGACAACCAATCACAGCCATTCATATCTACCACTCTGTTTGTAACCTGACACCGGAGCTGCCTGCCTGTCTTGGCTGTCTCCCACATTGAGATTCGCGACAAAACACAAATACACTAATAATAATAACTACACGAATACACTACTAAAAAGCTAATAAAAAGCAAAGGGCGAACTGTGGTGTCAGGCAATAACTATATATATAATTAATATACAATAAAGTTATTAAAATATGCTATAATATGTGCAAAACCGCGGCATGAAAAAACGATAAAAGGATGGCTGTAGATTTCTTTCTGTCATCTACAAGATGCGCTTCATGCCAGCGCTGCCGGCGCACTATCAGTGTTTTTGTGATCCAGGTGGACGCGGGCCCTTAGGGAATGTATTCCCAGTGTCAGTAATATTGTGTCTGCTGTTACAATGCTTGAGTAAATTGTAATGAATATAAATTATCATTTTTCTTTGCATCTTTGACGGTGAATAACACCATGCTAACATCTAAGATCTAAAAGATCTAAGCAAATGAATGAAGTGGCGATGATTTACATGTTTTTTTGTGGATACAGTACTGAATTTTGACATCCGGACACATGCAATTTGAATTATAATGCAATTTGTATATAGAATATCAGGCCTATACATTACCTTATTTACAACATTAATTAATACGGTCTGTATTGATCGATGTATGACGAGGACAGCAGGGTCCCCCCAACAGCTTAACAGGTTAAGTAAAAGTAGAGGAATTATTTGATTTTGCATGAACTCCAGTATCAAAAGTACAATAATTTACACATTCTATATGACATTTGTGTATTCCAGTGCTTGGGGAGCGTTCAATCAGGCTCCAGATTTGAAAGCATATTATTTTTTATCAATGTTTGCCATGTTTCCTATGCTCAAATCTAAGTAAGTAACTAATAACTGATGGGTTCATACAAATGTAGTGGAGTAGAAGCTACAATATTCCCTTTGAAATGTAGGTAAAATGTAGTAAAAGTACAAAGTTCCCTGAAATGAAAATACAATACAAATACAATATAAGTAAGGTACTTGAAATTGTACTTAAGTACAGTTGAGTAAAAATCATTGTAGACTACTACTAAAAATACTAGTTTCTTTCCACCATGGAATGAGTTGCCTTTGGCCATCAAACAGGGCTTGAACCTGTATAGTTTCAAGGTGAACGTTAGGAAATGGCTCCTAGAAAAGGTCCCAGAGTAACTCAGGAAGGTTCCAGTTTTAATGTAGTGTAGTTTTAGTGTGTCTGTACATTTTGTACATATTTTATTAATAATGTTGTATTTTACTTTTCTATTTAATTTTTAGCAATATACTGTAGGCTGATGATAATTATGTGTAATACAAGTTTATGTAAATACTATGTGCTGCTGAGACCAAGGACCACAATGGAAATAAGTCTGTGACTTTTTTGTGCTATCCTTGATCATTTTAGGATGCATGACTTGTTGTAACATGTAAATGTATTTGAATAATTGTCAAATAAACTAAACTAAACTAAACCACTGGTGTGTGACCAAAACCTTAAGGTGTGTCACACCATTCTTAGCAGGGTGGAGAAATGATCTGATATTGAAACAAAGCATTGATGCGTGACGACTGACCGAGCTGATAGTGATCTATCTTCATAGAGCCGTTGGTCCAGGAGCCAAAGATGATGACGATAGACACCTTGCGGAGGGCCATTTCACACACGTTCTCCAAGTACTCATCTCTCTGCTGCGTGTACATGCGATTATCCTCACTTGGAGTCGTTATGACCTACAGAAAAGTAGCAGAGGGACATAGGTATGTGAAAAGGTGACACGAAAACGTAGTTGTTAGAGCTCAAATTAACACAATTTCACCTATACAATGTAGGTGTATTGAGCTCTGGAGATCTTCCTGTTCAAGTAGAATGACTACAGAAGGTCTTTGCTCCGATCATACTTAAAATGACCCTTTTCTCTCCGAAGTCTCCTTTCAAATCCTCCAGTCGACAAACGATGATAGTAATGAGTTTTATTGGTGGCAACACAGAGCGTTTGTCGAGCTTTCCCAGAAAACCACAGAAGAAGGCACCATTACCGATTCAAAAGGAGACTTCGAAAACACAACGCAAACTTGCAATAATTAGTCAGGACGCGTTTTCAGAATCTGCAGCGGTTCATTATAGAGCTTTGTAAAGCTCATCAACAGAGCTACCCCTACGCCTGCTGCAGCCCCAGAGAGTCTGAAGCATCATTAAAGCTAGCTCTATTATTAGCTTAGCACAATGAATGGAAGTGGACAGTGCCGGTTAGCCTTCGGCAGAGGTGTTAGTTGGACAATGCCTAGGCTAACCGGCACTGTCCGCTTCCATTCATTGTGCTAAGCTAGGCTAACGTGCAGCCAGATAGCTTTTCTTTTTTTTTTGATCTTTTTCCCCCTCCATTTTCCTCCGATTTTCTCCCATCCCAATGTTAGTCGTATGCCAATTCCCAATCCCTTCCTGGTCGCTGCGCACTTACCCCCCACAGTCAGATCATCTGGGAGAGTGGAGGCTACCACGTGCTTCCTCCGACACACGTCCAGCCAATCACCGCTTCTTTTCACCTGGCAGCGCGGATTCTCATTGAGAGGGCGTAGCGTGTGGGAGGATCACACTATCCCTCTCAGGTCCTATCCGCGCTTAGCAGGCGCCCCGACCGAACTGTAGGAGTCGCTGTTTACAACGACCCGGACCCACCCCGCCAGCTTCTCCCACCCTCTAATACAGCCAATTGTGTTAGTGTGAACGGCCAGCCAAGCTGGTGACAACCCCGGAGCTGTGAGCTGGATTCGAACAGGCGAATCCAGCTCACAGCCCTGGGGTTGGTGACGAACGCAATCTCCGCTACGCCACCTAACCGCCCCAGCCAGATAGCTTTCTACTGAACGCACAGAGAGGAAACGGGTATCTATCTTCTTGCCTCTCTCTGGAGAAGACGGCAAGCTAATTTCCCAAAATATCGGCGAGTTCCTTTAAAGTAATAATCTCTAACATCTTTATATATACAAAGCTTGTCAATAGACCTAATGTAATAATCCAGTATGTGAAGCCAATATGTGAGGTCATTCAAGCATACCGGTACGTGGAATCACGTATATCACAACAAGTGAAGTCTTCAAAGGAATAAAAACCACATTGGAAACACATTATTGGAGGATCGAGAAAAGGGGGCGGGTTTTAGATAGGTCAAGTGTGTGGAGGAATTTACCAGGATCAAAGATGTAGGCTACTCAGTCAAATATAGACTTAGTTAAAACAGGTTTATTTAGCTTACAACCCAGGAGCTTGACAGACCCAGCGAAAACCCTGGTGTAACTGAGGCGTACAATTCCCTGACTGTATTGTTAGATATGATATTTAATACCACTACCTCATGTACTTTAACTTCTGGCCACCCAGTACAAGATATAAGTATGATGAACACTTTCCCACCTGATGAAACGAATCCACACAAATGTACCAAATCGAAGGTTTAATACAGCAAAGGGTGTATACAACGATCACTTAATTACATTTATGATTTGAAATATGGAATATGCACTTTTATGGCAAATGAGTATTCGTAGGTAAATCAACATTGAATGTCCAATCTCTGGTTGCGCAGGGAGTAAGTATACAACCTGGAATATTTAGGAAAACGATAGCGATGGTACTTAAATGATTATAGCTGGATACACTAAGGGGGGGGGGGGGGTCCCGCTGGTTGTAAGACAGTAGGAGGGGGGGGTTAGAGAAGCCGCTGGCGGTATCCCATCTGGCCGACGGTGTCTTGGGAGAATCCAAAGTCTTGGACACGGTGCCCACAGAACCTCGGGCCGCAGACGAATACAGCTGGACCCTCTGTGGAACGGTATCTGCCGGTCCACAACGGAGAGACGTGAGGCGACCTCACGTGTAGAGCGCCGTCTCACCTGGAGTCCTCTCCGGGGGGTAATTCCAACACTCAGCAGTGTTGGCCTTTATCCATGGAATAATCAAAGCACACAAAGCATAATCCAAGCCGTGGAAGGCTCGCCGTCGTCTGGGTAGAGTAATCCAATATACAGGTCCAGTCGCTCTTGGCCCGGAGCTCCTCGGATGCAATCACCACTAGGGGTCTGACCAGCCTGGTTAAGCGTCCAGATAACGTCAGGAACGATGGGGGTACTGATAACTGTAGAACTCTAACCGAACGATGCACCATACATAAATAGACTATTATTAGCTTAATAGAATACGTCCAACTCGACGGTACAGTGCCAAACTATGACTGTTCAACTATTAATCTACACGATATCTCAATGCCTATTCTGGGCCAAGTAGGCCTTACTACACCGCACGTGCATCGTGGGGAGGCTTTTGCGTCTGTCACTCTGTTGGAGGGTAAAGAACTGGACTAAAAGAAAGTTCTACTTTACTGGCGCCATATATATATGAGCTATGAACAAATAGTACCATTCGTATTTCGCCCGACATATTACTGCGCGGAACCGGGGGTTTGCCACGACATGTTAGGCGGCACGATTGAACTTGGACCTAGGGGTATGGCAACCTGGCGCCAGGTTCTCGTCCAATGGTAGAATGAAACTATTATGGGCTGTTTAGTAGAAACGGGGATATTCAATGCATATTGTACAAGGAATATACAGGGGATATCAAACGATATACAAATACAATTAAATATATATATATAAATAAATATACATATTCGGTTTAATCTGATCCTTCACAACAGCCGCCCCCTAATTAGTCCCACCTAATTAGCTAAGCAGAGACAGATTAACCGCACTGTCTACCACTCAAGGTCCGCTGTAAGGGTCAGTCAACTCACAAAGTCATAGGGTCATGGTCATCATCGATAGTATCTGGGAGTCGGGGCAGTTCTATTAGCCTCGCCACGGGACGTGTGTAAGTGCGCCCTTGGACGAGTACTTCAGCTGCTCGGACCTTGCCATCGGCACCGGTGATTACTTTGCTTACGCGGCCAGCCGGCCACATAGCTCTGGGTAGCGACTGGTCAATAATCATGACGACTGTTCCTTCTGTCAAATTGTCTCTCTCTTTTACCCACTTCTGGCGGGTCTGTAGAGACGGTAGGTAGTGAAGTAGGAAGCTGCTCCAAAACTTGTCAGCTAGTACTTGGCTGTACCTCCACATTCTTCGGCCGTTCGCTTCTTCGGGCCTGTACATTGTCTGGGGTAGCGCGGGGTCCAGCCGCCCCATCAGGAGTGTGTTGGGGGTGACTGGGTCGACATCTGCTACATCACTGGAGACGTAACCGAGGGGCTTTGAGTTCAATACTCCCTCGATCTCCGTGAGGACTGTCATTAGGACTTCCTCTGCCACAGTCTGGGCTCCGAGTACGGCATACAGGGCTGTCTTTATAGAACGTACTTCTCGTTCCCAGGTTCCACCGAAGTGGGGTGCGTTCGGGGGATTAAACTGGAAGTCAATCTGGGCTGGAGCGAGGTGGGTCTTAAGTTCTGGGCCCATAGCTTGGAAGCTCTCTCTCTCAGCTCTCTTTCTCCGCCTTTGAAGTTGGTCCCGTGATCAGACAACAATGTAGACGGTTTTCCTTTCCGTGATGTGAATCTCCGGAAGGCCATAAGGAATGAGTCTGTGCTCATGGTCGGAAGGAGCTCAATATGTATCGCTCTGGTGGTCATGCATTTGAATACAATACCCCACCGCTTCTCGGTGCCTCTTCCTCTCTTTATATACAACGGGCCAAAGCAGTCCATGCCTGTTGAGTGGAATGGCTTGTCGCCAATTCGGAGGCGACAGAGGGGTAAGTCAGCCATCCGTGGTATGCTGGGCTGCGCGCGCCACTTACGGCAGTCTAGACAGGTTCGCTGGAAGCGCCGTACTGCTTCTCTCCCTTGCAATATCCAATAACGACGTCTGATCTCCGCGAAGACTCTCTCTGCTCCTGCGTGGTGTACATCCTCGTCGTATTTCTTTATGATCAGCTCTGTGACCTTGTGTCGGCTGTTCAAGACGATCGGGTACTTAATGTCATCTGGTAGATCGGGGGCTCTCCGCAGGCGACCACCCACTCTGATGAGATTATGTGCGTCACTCTCTGGTGCCAGGTGAATCAGTCTGCTGTCTGATGGGACGGGGTTTCCTCCCTGTAGACAGTCTAGCTCATCGGGGAACGAGTCTCTCTGGGCTCGTTGTAGTAGAAGAAGTTCTGCTTCTTCGTAGTCAGCTGCTGACATGTCAGTGGTGGACTGAATCTCTGGGTGGTGCCGCAGGAATGTTCTTTGTTGCGCACTCTCTAGGGTAATGCAGTCATCTATGTTGGGGTCTGTGGAGGCGACAGTGCTCAGTCCACAGAACATAGGCTTCTTGTTCTCAGCCTCCTCGTTACTTGCTTCCCTCGGGGTGGGCGTAGGCCAATCTCCTTCCGGGAGCTTGAGGAATGCTGGTCCGTCACTGTAGATGTTGCGACGGGTTAGGTCATCCAGGGACATTCCCCGGGTGATGACGTCAGCTGGGTTGTGTTTGGTGTCCACATACCGCCAGCTTGCTTCTTCTGTTAATTCTTGAATCTCGGTGACTCTGACTCCCACGAAGACTTTGTATCTGCATGAATCAGATTTGATCCATGTGAGTACTGTCGTGGAATCTGACCACAAGACTGTTCTATGCACCGGAATGGTGAGTTCACGTTGGATTAACGTGGCTAGATGCGCTCCTGCGAGGGCTGCGCAGAGCTCTAGACGTGGGATAGATTGTTGCTTACGTGGGGCTATTCTTGAGCGGGCCAGTATGAAAGCAGTGTGTATCTCTCCTCCCATCTCTTGGGCACGCAAATAGGCAACCGATCCGTAGTCTACTTCGGAGGCGTCGCTGAAGACGTGTAGCTCAATCTCGCATGTCTCTGGCCTCACTGTGGATGGGAAGTAGCTGCGGCGTATATTGACACCTGGGAGTGAGCGGAGTTCCGTCTCCCACTCTCTCCATGTTGAGGCAAGGTGTGCGGGTATTGGGTCGTCCCAGCCCTGGTCCTTGTCCCATAGTGCTCGTACAATCATCTTTGCCCTGGTGGTGTAAGGTAGAATACATCCCAACGGGTCATATTGTCTGGCGAGTGTTCTGTACACACTCCGTCTGGTGGTCGGTATCGCCGCCGACCTTCCCTGCTCTGGAGCCAAGGGTTTGTGTCTATAGTGGAGCGAGTCTGTTTTGAAGCGCCAGACTAGTCCTAGTGTCATTTCTTGGGCTTCTCCTGGGATTGTCGCCATCCAGGTCTCGCTGCTGGCAGCCTTGTCCGCGGAGGAGAGGCTGCGCAATACGTGCGGGTCGCTGCTGGCCCACTGCCTGAGATCAAAGCCGCCTTTGATTAGGGAGGCGCGTAACTTGATTAGGAGAGCCTCGGCTTCTTCTTGAGTCGAGACGCTTTGTAAACAGTTGTCCACGTAGAAACTGTTCTTCACACTGTGTTGGACCTCTTCATCTGCTGCTGGGTCCTCTGTGACGTGTTTCTGTAGTGCAAATGTAGCACAGCACGGGCTGCATGTGGTTCCGAAGGGGAGTACTTCCCACTGGTAGATGGATGGGTTCTCATCTCCGATCTTCTCTCTCCATAGGAACCGTAGCAGAGGCTTGTCCTCCTCTACTAGTCTCACCTGCAAGAACATCCCTTTGATATCCCCGCTTATAGCCACCTTGTCCTGGCGGAAGCGCAGTAGCACGCCTAGTAGGGAGGGGCCGAGTGTGGGGCCGGGCAAGAGCTCTTTATTCAGATTTTGGGATCCGATCTGGTAGCTGCAGTTAAACACAATGCGATCCTTGCCGTTGTGATGGACCTTGTGATGCGGCACGTACCATGATTCGGTCGTCTGATCGGCCTCTTTAATGTCAATCTTTGTTACGTGTCCCGCTGTGATTAGCTTCTCAATCTCAGCTCGGTACACACTCTCTTGAGCGGGGTCTTTGGCTAGGCGCCGCTCTGTGTTCAGTAGATAGCGCTCCGTGGCGTCTTTCTTTGCGTGAAAGGTGGGCATTCCCTCTCGCCTCAGGAGTGGAGTTGCGTATCTCATCACTCCGCCGACTGTGACTCTCTTTGTCCCCTGCTCGAGTAGGTTGATGGCGTAAATGTCTTCTTTAGAGCGAATATCTTTCTTTTCGGTCTTAAAGGGCATTGTCTCTAGGGTCCATAGCCTCTCGACATGCTGCAGGAGAGTGGTGTCTTCTTCTGTCGTTCTGGAGTGGAAGCAGCTAGTGGCTGCTGTTCGGTTGAGAGATTTAGCGAGGGGGCCTTGTAATGTCCATCCTAGGCGGGTCTCGACTGCTGCAGGACAGCCTCGGGGGCCTGTATGGACCCGGTCAATCGGGACTATGAGTTCTGCATGGTCGGAGCCTATCAACAGGGTCGGGGTAGCGCCGTCTATGAGCGGGATAGGTAATTGGCGCAGGTGCACATATTTATCCATCAACTTGGTGACAGGGTAGGTGTACTGCGATAATCCTATTTCTTGGCTGGTGAAAGCATTTGTGATCTTGTACCGTCGCTCTGGCTGCCCGTTGGCTGCGATAGTGAAGGAGACATTCTCGCCCTTTATCGTCTTTAAATCTCTTCTTATTGTCCGAATCGTCATTTCGTTCTTGCTCCCCCGCAGTCCCAGCTGGGTCGCAGCGGAGGCGAGCAGAAGGGTCTTCTCTGACCCGTCATCAAGGACGGCGTAAGTGTCCATGACTTTATCTTAGTAGCTCAATGTCACACGGACTACCTTTAAGAGCACTTGAGCTCCGTTGCTGCTGGCGGGGTCAATGTACATGACACTTGCCTTGGTGCCGCTCCGTGGTGCAGAGTACTGACTCTGATTGGTGCATGACAGTCACCGATCTTCTTCCATCATTTATTCTCCTGGGTCCCTCTCTGGAGCTTGGCGTGCTCCGCCCGAAGGTGTCCAGTCGTAAGCTGCTGACCTCTCTCGCCAGGAAGTCGGCCTGATCAAGGAGGGATGGCTCGGGGCCGTCGGGATCTCGGTAGTCCCTCTGCCGCCTAAAGCGCTCCTGTCTTGCGGGTGGCAGCTTCTCCAAAATCCTCTCAACGTTAGAGTTGGCGTATAGCTCATGCATGCCCTTCTCCCGTTGCGCTCCCAGCATCCCCACCAGGGACTGCACTTTGATTGACAGGTCGTCTAGTGAGCGATTGTCTGTGGCTGGGGGTAGGCAGTCAATATGCCTTATCTCCTGGATTACGTAATCCCATATACGTCCATATCTCTGATCCAGCGCTGCAAGGGCCGCTGTGTATGGAGTCGAAGAGGTAGCATAGGCTAGCGCTATATTGTGCGCTCGCGGTACTTTCAGGTGCTTCAGTAATATTGCATACTTGTGGCGTTCATCAGCGACATCCACCATCATTGTCTCTAAGCACATCCGGAGCTCCGTGTACTGTGCTCGACTCTCATAGGCGAAGTCTGGGAATGACGGTGTGACGTTGTATGACGCCGTGGATGGCTGATACATCGGCGAGCGTTGGGGGAGAGACCTCCTGGGCGAGTCCCCTCTTGCGCCTCGCTGTGGGCTGGTACTGGCAGGGTACCATGGCCCGCTGGTCCAGGTACTGTTCCTCGGGGCTGGTCGTGCGTCGTGCTCACCCGTGAATAGAGTCGGGGGTCTGTAGCGCAGCGCCGCGGGGGTATAGCCTGGACTGTATGGGACCTCCTGGTCCGGTGGAGTACTGTGCTGTCGTCGGGCTTGGTTCTCCTCTTCTCCCTCTTCTTCCTCTATCAAATCTTCCAGATCCTGTAATCGTTTATTTAGCTTCTCCGCAGTGTATGCCGCTCCTTCCTTGTAGCTGGGTCTCGCTTGGACCGGTATGGGAAGGGGGTCTGCGGGGGGTCTAGACTCGGTCTGTTGGTCAAGTTCAGGGTCGCTTGCTCGTTGCGGTGACGCTGCTCTTGACTGTTGTCTCGACGAGTTCCTTGAACCCCTGGCGGAGGGAGAGGGAGTTGTCCTTTTGATCAGCTGCTCCATTAGCTGCGCTTGTTGCTTGTCGCGCTCGGCTTGTATCCTGTCGCGCTCGGCTTCGCACTGGATGAGAGCGAGTTCGCGCTCTGCGTCTCTTTGGGCACCGGCAGCGGCACGCTGGGTGTCTGCTCGGTCTCTTGCCATATTCTCTTCCATCTGAATGCGTCTCATCTCCAGGCGTATGCGCTCTTCTTCGCTCCGTTGTTGCGCTTGGAGTTGTTCGCGCTCGCTAAGCGTCTGTGCTTGGAGTTGTTCGCGCTCGCTAAGCGTCTGTGCTTGGAGACGATCGTGTTCGGTAGAGGCTGTCAGGCTGACGAGGAACGCCTGTTGTAGTATCCTCTCCGCTTCGCTGGGGGAAGGCGGTAGTGGAGGTGAGCCGCTCCTGCGTGAGCCGCTCCTGGGGGTACTCGTTGGGGAGTCCTGGAGCTCTAGTTCCTCGACGCTCTCCTCCTCTTCTTCCGTGCAGAGTTCTCTCTCTGTAGGGTTGTCTTCCTCCCGGGGCTTGTCGGGGACTACTTCTTGAGTAGTGGCGGGGGGTAAAGGCATGTCAATTCCCTCCTGGTCCCCACCGTGAGCTTGGTCAGTTACATTAGGACCTACTATGGCCTCTGTGGTCGGGGAAACCTGCTCGTTAAGGTCAGACATAATTTTACTTTCTACTTTTACCACGTTTACCGTTTGTCGAAGGCTAGGTAGTTGACTGACAGTGTAAGCCTCTAAGTACTGAGGTGTCTGTCGTCTGCGCCGCGGGCGTTCTAGGTTAGGAGGATCGTTTCGTGGAGTGTTCATCATAGGCCATTTCGATATTAATAACACTATATTAATATTACACTAGTTACCCTCCGGCTCGAAGGACCAATTGTAACTGAGGGGTACAATTCCCTGACTGTATTGTTAGATATGATATTTAATACCACTACCTCATGTACTTTAACTTCTGGCCACCCAGTACAAGATATAAGTATGATGAACACTTTCCCACCTGATGAAACGAATCCACACAAATGTACCAAATCGAAGGTTTAATACAGCAAAGGGTGTATACAACGATCACTTAATTACATTTATGATTTGAAATATGGAATATGCACTTTTATGGCAAATGAGTATTCGTAGGTAAATCCACATTGAATGTCCAATCTCTGGTTGCGCAGGGAGTAAGTATACAACCTGGAATATTTAGGAAAACGATAGCGATGGTACTTAAATGATTATAGCTGGATACACTAAGGGGGGGGGGGGGGGGTCCCGCTGGTTGTAAGACAGTAGGAGGGGGGGGTTAGAGAAGCCGCTGGCGGTATCCCATCTGGCCGACGGTGTCTTGGGAGAATCCAAAGTCTTGGACACGGTGCCCACAGAACCTCGGGCCGCAGACGAATACAGCTGGACCCTCTGTGGAACGGTATCTGCCGGTCCACAACGGAGAGACGTGAGGCGACCTCACGTGTAGAGCGCCGTCTCACCTGGAGTCCTCTCCGGGGGGTAATTCCAACACTCAGCAGTGTTGGCCTTTATCCATGGAATAATCAAAGCACACAAAGCATAATCCAAGCCGTGGAAGGCTCGCCGTCGTCTGGGTAGAGTAATCCAATATACAGGTCCAGTCGCTCTTGGCCCGGAGCTCCTCGGATGCAATCACCACTAGGGGTCTGACCAGCCTGGTTAAGCGTCCAGATAACGTCAGGAACGATGGGGGTACTGATAACTGTAGAACTCTAACCGAACGATGCACCATACATAAATAGACTATTATTAGCTTAATAGAATACGTCCAACTCGACGGTACAGTGCCAAACTATGACTGTTCAACTATTAATCTACACGATATCTCAATGCCTATTCTGGGCCAAGTAGGCCTTACTACACCGCACGTGCGTCGTGGGGAGGCTTTTGCGTCTGTCACTCTGTTGGAGGGTAAAGAACTGGACTAAAAGAAAGTTCTACTTTACTGGCGCCATATATATATATGCGCTATGAACAAATAGTACCATTCGTATTTCGCCCGACATATTACTGCGCAGAACCGGGGGTTTGCCACGACATGTTAGGCGGCACGATTGAACTTGGACCTAGGGGTATGGCAACCTGGCGCCAGGTTCTCGTCCAATGGTAGAATGAAACTATTATGGGCTGTTTAGTAGAAACGGGGATATTCAATGCATATTGTACAAGGAATATACAGGGGATATCAAACGATATACAAATACAATTAAATATATATATATAAATAAATATACATATTCGGTTTAATCTGATCCTTCACAACACCTGGCCAGGGAGGGCCTCATAACGGGCTCCCTGAGAGACATGGGATTCCTATACATTACAAATGAGACAAGGGGATGTGGTTTGGTCTGACCAGGTGGGAAAGGGATGGGGGGAGGGGACGGTGAGCTAGGAGGCGGAGGAGGGGGTAGACATGGGGGGAGTAGGGTAAAACTGCAGTGCCGCAGGCGCAGCCCCATACATAGGAGAGGCCTGTACTGTGCGTTGTGGGCCTGTACTGTGCGCTGCACTACTGTGCATGCGAGAAACAAAGTAACATAGGACACTAGAAACATAAAGTAACATACGGAACATAAAGTAACATACGGAAAATAGGACCTAATGTCCAAAATATTTTTGTCTTAAACTGAATATCAATTGGATTAGGAGTAACCAAATAAAGCATTCAATGCAACCAATTGTCTATAGACTAGAATTTTTATCTTAAACTGAATATCAATTGGATTACCAGCCCTGACTGTTACTCTAAACTTAACCTCTTCTGGATGAGGGCCTAAACTTAACCCTTAGACTAGATTAGAATTACTTTACTTTGTTTCTCGCATGCGCAGTAGTGCACCCTACTAGGGGGACCCTGATGGAAACAAGACAAACGTCTTTCTCAGGTCTGCATCCCCTTAACAATTGTATGTATTGAGCCGTACTGTATTGTACCCATTCTGCAATCTGTTAAATAAAGTTTTTATTCATTCATTCATTCACCGCACAGTACAGGGCAGGCCCCCGACGCACAGGACAGGCCCCAGGGCTGCGGCACTGCAGTTTTATGCTATTGCATGGGGGGGGGGGGGGGGGGGGTAGACAGAAACAGAGTGTTGGAGAACAATAGATAGGTGTGTGGGGGGGGGGGGGTAACAAGGCTGGGGGGGGGGGGGAGAAACAATTCCACTATAAGTGCATGTATCTAACACACCCCTAAACGCCTCAGTTCGACAGGGATCAAAGAAATGAATTCATACTGTGGTTTTTAAAGCCTCTGGCAAGAAAAAAATAGTCCTTTACAGAACTGAGGAGTACTTACGTGAATTGCATCAAAGAAGGGTATCCGCCCACTGTATATTATAAATGCTCCCATTGTGAATTGAATCGCACAACATTTCGACCTAAATAGGTCTTGGTCAGGTGTATACCAAACAGGTGAGGAGGGGGTGGGAGTATAAGGCCCGGTCCATCAATCAGCAATCAGCAATCCGATCGTACAATTATACACAATTACATACAATTATCAACATTTTGGAGATGGCAAAATCTCTGGGCTACCAATCAGGGCTCACCATATAATGTTCTATTAAAAACAGATTTTTAGGAGAAATAAGTATTTCATTCATTATATACAATGAGCACCATATCACATTGAATGAGAGTATACTTACAAGAAGCCTTCGTCTTCTTTCAAAAGAGCCGAAGAAGGCTGTCAGGGGATTGGCAGCGTTCGGTTGTTTTGCAGAGGACCCGTCGCCGTGGTGCTTCTCTTGGTACAAGATGCCCTTCTTCCCACTTTTTCTCCCAGGGAAGCTGGGATTACCGCCTTTAGCCGCCTTTGTCCTCTTCTTCTCTGATTTATTCTTTCTGGTCGGTTTGTTTGCCCTTTTCCTGCCCTCTGTGTTGTCGTCTCTCACTTTACCTCTCCTGGAGGGAGTCGGCTCCGCCTCGGCGTCGGTGAGCCTCTTGTCCGCACGGTCGAGATCACTTCCCGGTTCCTCTTCATCTTCACCCAAAGCGTCCTCAGAAGCAGACGTTGTGGCAGTGAAAGGGTTAACTTCATGGCCGGGTTTATCATCCGCTATGTCTTGGTATTGCTCTTTATGTCCACCGAGGTCCCAAGGGGTGGTTTGGGGGTAAATGGTGGTGGGAGCAGTAGACGTAAGGACGACTCTAGTTGTGGATTTGGTGGTGGTGGTGGTGGTAGTTGTCCTTTTCGTGGTTGGTTTAGTTGTGGTTGGTTTGGTTGTGGTTGTAGTCGTCGTTGGTTTTGCTGTAGTTGTTGTAGTCGGTTTTCTTGTAGTTGTTGTAGTCGGTTTTCTTGTAGTTGTTGTAGTCGGTTTTCTTGTAGTTGTTGTAGTTGGTTTTCTTGTAGTTGTTGTAGTCGGTTTTCTTGTAGTTGTTGTAGTCGGTTTTCTTGTAGTTGTTGTAGTCGGTTTTCTTGTAGTTGTGGTCATAGCTGGTTTCTTTGTAGTAGGTTTTGTGGTGGTTGTTCTTCGCGTTGTGGTTGTCGTTGCTCGTGGCGTGGTTGTGGTAGGTGCTTTCGTTGTGGTTGTGGTAGGTGCTTTCGTTGTTGTTGTGGTAGGTGCTTTCGTTGTGGTAGTAGGCCTCCTAGTTGTGGTTGGTTTTGTTGTAGTCGTGGTCTGCTTGGTGGCGGGAGTGGTCACAACTGCAGCCGTCTGCGTTGGTTCCGTCCCCCTCCTCCCTGAGCCTGTGGTCACGGCACCTTGAGAATCGACCACCTGACCTTCTACCCCTGCCGCCTTGCATCTCTGCACGAAGCCCCTCTGCCTGGCCTTCTCCAGCTTGCGCATGGGGGTCAGGTCCATCACCTCGTACAGGGCCTCCAGCCTCACCGGGTAGGGGTACCTCTCCTCCACCTGGAGGTTCTTCCTCAGGAGCACCATGGAGAACTTGTCCTCTTCCAGCTTGAGGAAGTTCGTCAGCCTGGGGACGAGGGACGGGTCCAGGGGCTCCTCCGTGATCTGCCCCTGGCTGGACACCCTGCGCACCGTCCCGCCGGCCTCGCCCTCCCGGTGGAACATGACGATCTGGTGCATGTGGCGCTCCGCCATCTCGCAGTACACGTCCGCCGTGAGCAGGCTCATCATCAGGCGGTAGTAGCCTTCCGCCTGGTGCGGCGTCGAGATGATGAGGACGCGGTTCTTCCCCGCGAAGCTGGCCAGGACGTTGAGGGAGCTGGCGGAGCCCGAGAGAGTTCTGGTGGGACCGGACGGAGCTCTTCCCGGGTCCGGCTTGTTCCCGTTGTCCTGGGGCGCGGCGCCCTGGTCGATGGGGGTCCTCGTTTGGAGCCCTCTTCTGTGCGGCGGCACTCTCCTGTTCGGTCCCGCCTTTCGACTCTGGTTTCCCTGCGGGTTCCCCTGAGAGACGCCTAAAAGGGGAGCCCTTACGTGTCTCGCGGTTAAACCATCAGACCTATCTTCACCGTCCGTCTGTTGTGTTTGTTGCGTTTTGTTAGAAATCCCACCTTGAACGGGTGGTTGTCTGAACGCCGTCTTCCTGTGGAGCCTTCTCTCATAAGCGTCTCCATTCGTCAGCAGCAGCAGCAACGGCACAGCCAGCTGCAGAGTCCACTTCATGTTGGAATGTCACGAGAAACGTGAGAGTTGACTGTATGAAAGTAGGTTACTTATGAGTTGAGAAAGGCATTACCTGTCATTCCTGATGTTCAATGTTCCCAAAGATCCGTGACCAACTCTTGATTTGCTTTACTTTCAGAAATGTCCTGCGCATGATGATACTTTCTTTGTACGTTAAATGTCCATTAAAATTAGCCACACGGGAAATCTTCAAAGGAGTACATCATGGAATAAGTAAAAATCATACCTTGATCAACTTTTACATCTATGTATCAGCAGTTTGACAATATCCTTTGACATAGTTGGATGGAAATTGCTGTTGTATAAATCCACAATAAGGGGAAAGAGGGGGGGTCGGCTGGCTCCCATCCAAATGTATATTCCTGTAGCTCAAACCAGAGATATCAATGCAGTAGTTAGTTCGTTTTTTGTTTTTTTGTCTCTCAAGAAAACAAACTTCCAGGCGCGTCGTCTATAGTTTTGATAAGAGTATTCCGAGCGTTGGAGAAAGCACGGTTCCTTACCTAGACGTACGGCGGGCTACGTTGTCGATGAGGAGGGGTCTAGCTGTTTCCCCTATAACAACGCTGTGGGACCACAGTCTCCATCTGCGCTCTTTCCCCTCCGAGGACCGACCGACTGACTGACGGAGGGAGAAAGTAGCGATAGAGTAGCGGATCTCGCAGCGAGGTTCGACACCGCCCACCAGCCGCACACGAGACAGAATCCGTTATCCGTACTGTGTGCGACTCAGTGAATAAACCCCACTTTCATAATGATAAGAGGACATTTGACATAATTATGTAAGCTATTACACGGGATAATCAATTCATGTCGCGTATATATAGCCAGTCTATATTTCACAGTAGATCGTTAGGCCCAGAGTGCTGGTGCAACTAAACTTTCTGAAAGAAAAAACTGTTTCTTAAATTTTACTTTAACTTTTTTTTTGCAGTAAAGCTATATGCTTTGATTCTCTAAGAAAGTCAACTGTCATTGCATGGAATGAATAGGCCTGGGCTATTATGCTGTAATTAATCATGCATGATTTAGGTATGGCATCGTTGTAGACAGTCAGTGGGTATTGTAGCCTATATTTTGAAAATAATGTATAGCAGCTTTGTCCGAATTATTCTTAGATTCACAACACAGTTGGAGTCAGTGTGCTTTCTGGGCACAGACGTTTCTTCTATATAGACGGGTTGCCATCTGCTGGTAGCTTTTTGCCACATACACTACTAGCCTACACACAGCCCTGGTAAATACGGTGAGGAACTATATATTTATATGTCTCGCGAGTCGCGTCTGATTGATTGACAACTTTATTAACAGATTGCAGAATGGTCAATACAAACAACTGCTAAGAGGATGCAGACCAGAAAAATACTTTCGTTTTGTTTACATAAGGGTCCTCCATTTTCAATTCATCAAGACATTTATGACAATACAGTGTTTATGAAAAAGAGATCATACAAAAATATATACATCCGAAGGGGAATAAACTGTACATTGGAGGGGGTTGGGTGAGTGGGGGTGGGGGGGGATCTCTACGTTTTTAATTTGTTTTACTCTGGTGTTTAAATTTCTGTGAATATTGTTTTTATTATGTACTGTACAATCGTCGTTTCTGTAAATGAGGGAAACCTCAGATGCTTACGATTTTAAATAAAGGTTGAAATGAAATGTGAAGACACTGTTATTAATTAGTTATGCCCAAACTTTTTTATATTTTAGTTTTGTGGAAATTCTGTGTTTGACATCAGCTCTGAAGTTAAATTACACAATATGTATATTAGTCTGAATCAGTGTAATCACATGCCCATGAAGGGGCAACGCATATCTTCATAGTCCATGGGCCAAAGCCCAAAATGTCACTTATCGGTACCACTCAAGGTGGCAAATTCTAATCAAGTTTTTTGAAAAGGTACATATTTGATATTTTGCTAAGTAGTAGTGGTTTTGTCACAATTATCAGCACATGAAGTTACTCATGTTTTATGGTAGCATTTTAAAGGGTAGCGTCATAGCTTTAATTTAAGCTCAATTGTGAATCTGTCTGATAAATAAAGTTACAGTGGGTGACAATATTGTCACAAGGAAAGATGAAATTACATACCTGGGTTCCATCCTAGAGGCAAATCTTTCCTGTGACAAAATGGCATCCAAGGTAATAAAAAAAAGTCAACCAACGAACTAGATTCTTTATCTTGTACCGGATCTCCTCTCTGGTATAATACCCTGAAGACTCTGGCAGGAGCACTCATTCAAGGGTTTTGATTGATTGATTGAAAAGTTTATTAACAGATTGCAGAATGGGTACACTACAGTACAGCTCAAAACATACAATTGTTAAGGGGATGCAGACCTAGAAAAACTTTCGTCTTGTTTACATCAGGGTCCCCCATTTTCAATTCATCATATACTACAACTATGCTTGCACCTCATGGTACCAAAGCACCTCAAAGGCGCTAAAAACAAGATTACAAACATCTCAAAACAAACTGGTCAGACTACTGCTTGACCTTACTCCTAAAACCCACCTCACCCCTGCCCACTTTGACAACCTAGTGTTGTGGTTCGCCTTTTGGGAACATTTTGGACTTCTCGAACAATTCTGAACATTATCATCTGGCACCATCCGGTGGCCTTTTGGCGGTACTACTCCTGTCAGAGATGATCCGTTATTCTAACGTATTTGTCATGTTTGATCTCTGCCTTGTTACTCCCTATGATTATGTGTCTGTAATATTTTCCTGCCTGTTAGTCTAGTGTCCTTGTCTTGTCATATTCATTCTGTCTTTGTAATAGTGTCTAGTCTAGTTTCACGTATTCCTTGCCAGTGATTCTGTTACCCTAGTCTGTTTCCTGTCTAGTAATCAGTGTTTAGTATTTAGTGTTTCGCCCCGCCGTTGTCCGGCGCTCGTTCATAGTTTTCCTGTTACGGTTTCATTTACATTTAGTCATTTAGCTGACGCTTTTATCCAAAGCGACTTACAAGTTCTGTACGACATCAGGAAGGGTACAACTCTATCAGCTGAGTAACAATGTTCATCAAAGTGTTGAGTGCTACAGTGTAGGTTAGTTTATTAGGACAAGTGCATGACAGTAAAGTTAGTTAGGGTTAGATATTTTTATTTAAATTATTATTTAAAAAAAAATTATTCAGATAATGGTTGAAGAAGTGCGTCTTTAGTCGACGGCGAAAGATTGGACGGGTTTCGGCTGTCCTAACTGGGGTGGGTAGTTCATTCCACCATTGTGTTTCGTACTTGTATTTTGTATTCGCAACTCAGCTCGTGTGAGCAGTCTTGGTATTTGTGCTACGGCACCTCTCACAGTGGCGGCCGGTGGGTACTTTGCCACTAGGGGCGCTATACCAAACATTTTGCAAACATGTACAGTACAGTACCACGCAACAGACTCATGGCAAGACGTGAGCGATTCGACTCACGCTCACGGCAATGAATCGGCTCTTATGAACGAGTCGCTCAGCTGTTACTACAACAACACACAACCAGTCAAATAAAGTATAGTCTAGACTCTAATTCACAACTTGAAACACAATATATAAATAGAAAAGTTAGAAACAAAACTCGCCCGTCTCCAAACACAGGCAGATCTCTCCCTCTCTCCTTCTCTCTCTCACACACAGCGCGACGTGGAATCGATTCGTTACACAATCAGACCTATTATATACCAAGAATAACTTCAGTATGAGTACAGGGCTGTACACATATTTTGCATATTGTTAAACGAGCCAAGGCTAGCTATTAAACTATCGATATGAATAGAAAATCTGGGACCCTGATGTAAACAAGACAAACGTCTTTCTCTGGTCTGCATCCCCTTAACAATTGTGTGTATTGAGCCGTACTGTATTGTACCCATTCTGCAATCTGTTAATAAAGTTCTCATTCATTCATTCATTCAAACATAGACGATATTGAACAAGCCATAATCCACGTATTTTCAATCCGAGAGAGCTGCAGTAGTTAAATCAATGAGCCATCGACATAGTCAGTGTGGTAACGTTATTATTGCATCCAAGATTGATACACGGCTGGCTAGGCAGTTGGTAGTCATAGTCTTGTGTTATAAAATAAATAAACAATCAGCAATGTCTCGCTTCATGAATGGCCAGCAGTAGCCTAACAGTACTGCTCCTAAAAAAAACTATTTACAAACGTTAACGTTAACCACAGAGAGAGAGAGAGAGAGAGAGAGAGAGAGAGAGAGAGAGAGAGAGAGAGAGAGAGACTCACTGTTTAGTTGAAACGTCCAGGGCAGGAGAGCTTGATAAACTTGTATAATCCACTGATGATGTATTCCAGACCACTGTCCACTGTAGTCTGTCTCCAGACTGCATCCGCCATATAGCTTGTTAGCCAAGTGTTAGCTCGTTAGCACAACACAAGTACATTCCTTTGTCCATTTCCGCTCGAACAGACTGCAAACTACCTGGCGTTCTATCGCCATGCTCTAAGACAAACTCTAACCTTAACCAACTTTGAAAGAGTGCCTAAGCTTAACAGTCTAAAGAACTTGCAGTCACGGCACGCTCGTCTAAGACAAACAGCTGCCTGCATCATTCTCACAACAACACAACTATCTCCACCGACCAACCTAGGAATAACCTAGAATTGGAACATTAGAAATTGGATTCGGCCAATCAGAGATCGTCTCTGTGAAATTCTGCTACGGAAAAAAAGTACTGGCGTCGGCCAATCAGAGAGCGTCTCCACGAAATGCGGCTACAGATATTCTTGACGCTACTGGCTAGACCGCTTCAAATCGCGCCCGGATTCCAACATAATAGTCATATTTCAACGCACAACGCGTTATGCACTGATTGGCTGTGACGGATACAGCGATCAAACTGTGACGCGCACTCAGAGCGCTATCGCGTATAGCCCGGGCCGAGAAATACAAAAAAAAAAAAAAAAAAAAAACGTGATGTCACTTCCTGCTCTGGAAAACGAGTGTTTTTTAATTGCGATAATAACGTTATATTGTGCATTGGAAATACAAACATACTTAAAATGAGTAAATATTATTCATTTTAAACATGTTTATAGGGGGGGCGGCGCCCTTGCGCCCCTAGTGGCAGAGCCGCCACTGACCTCTCAGCTCGTGGAGCAGTTCTCGTATCATCTGTACCCGTGTACCTCGGCAACGCAACTCTTAGGGGCCAGTTAGACTAGTGTTTTTGTGGTCGTTTTTCAATACGTTTGAATACGTTTCATGTCCCTTTTACACAGAAATGCGTTTTTTGGCGGATACGCTGAAAACGCTAAATTGTGTTTTCCGTTTTTGAGCAGCGCCAAAACTCGCCTACAACAGTCGTGTAGCCTTCACGGAGCCGTTGTTGCGAAAACGCCCATGCGCAGACTAGATACCATCTGCCGTGCCCTTCCGGTGACAGCAGAGCTGTCCCAAATAGCTGCAGCTACCATGTGTTGTCAAGTTATTGTTATAAGGACCCCAGTCCAAGCTACAACAGTCTGCATTCCCTTAACAATTGTTTGTATTGAGCCGTATTGTATTGTACCCATATGCAATATGTTAAATAAAGTTTACATCCATTCATTCTGCTAGCATTACCGATTGGTTGGCTAACATGAGCTAGCGTTAGCTATCAGACCCTGTTAGCTCAAAGCTCCTCTTTCAACTTAACAAGCATTAAACAAAATGGCCCAGTCATCTATTCACCTTTGTTTAATACACACAGCGTTGTCTCTAATGTTATCTAACTACTGATAGCTCCCGATATCATCAGTTTGGTGCTGGCTAACTAGCGTGAGCTAACGTTAGCTTCTAGCCACAATGCTATACTGTTATAATGGCATTTTCCATTGACGTTAGCATGCAGCTAACAATGTAGCTACCGATCTTTTTTTAGACTAAACTATCCGCTCTTGGTGGTCACTTGTGTTGATGTTAGTTTTGTTTCATCAACAAATGACAGGCAGAACACACAGTGAATGTATCCGTTTTGTTTATTGCACTTTTATTAGACTTTGCTGAAAAAGAATTGCTGCATTGGGTAAATAGGCAAAAGATGGTGGCGCCCATATGCGCCCACAGCCGTAAAAAAAATGTGAATCCCTACCCACATTTAAAACCCCTCTCAAAGAGCACCTATGGGAGGCTGCAATTCTAAACTGGCCACCGTAAATGTCCAAACCCACCCACCCCCTCCTAATGGACAGTCTCCTCCCAACCGTATGTATATATTTTCTCCCACCCACCCCCTCCTAATGTACAGTCTCCTCCCCATCATATGTATATTATTTTCTGTTTGGATCTCTGGGTAACAATACTGTATATTTGCATATCGTATATATGTCACAGATGTAACAGTACTATAGACCTGTATGTCATGTATGTCATAAATGTCATGATGTCATGTATGTTGTGTATGTCATAAATGTCACTATAATTGAAAATGCGGGACCCTGATGTAAACAAGACAAACGTCTTTCTCTGGTCTGCATCCCCTTAACCCGTACTGTATTGTACCCATTCTGCAATCTGTTAAATAAAGTTTTCATACATCAACATTTAGGTAGTCAATAGGACTTAAATAAGAATAAGAATATAATAATATTAAAATAAGAATAAAATAGAATAAAGAATAAAATATGGTCCGGGATATACATTCTGGTATGTATATACATTCTAAAATCTTAAATACAAACTATACAGCCAAAAATATACAGTAAAATGTACAGTAATAAGTGTAAACATGTAAAGTGTAAAGTGTCCAGGAAGATTGTGAGAAGTGTGTTATCATCACCACCATCATAAATATAATATTATACAGTATATTCATATTCTGTTTCATTCATCATCATCATCATCATCATCATCATCATCATAGTCATGGCAACTTCTCCATCCCTCTGATTGGTTTGTAGCTTGCACATTTCTGCACACTTTAACCCTTGAGTCTGAAAGAGTGTTACTGTGAGGATTGGTCTGTTGCCGCCACACGCTTCAAGGGGTCAAGTACCAATTACCGTCACGCACCTGATGTGTGTTGTAATCAGCTCACCTGAGCCCTTCATATACTCTGGGGTTTCTATCATTCATTGTCGGGTCGTTTTGGATTACCTCTGGATGCTGTTTGTTCCCCCCGTGTTGTACCTTGTCTGTTTTTCTTCAGGGCGTCTATGGAAGTCGCCGCTGTTGCTTTTCTCTGTCATCCGTTGGAGCTGTGCCTCGTTGCCCGCTTTGCGCATTTGCGCCTTGGTGAGTTTTTGGAACGAACCTTTTGGATTCTCTGTTTTCTGTGTGTTTTGGAACACTGAAGATTTGCCGTTTTTGTTTTGTACTGGACTCAGCTAAACTTGTGTGTTGGTAACACTGAAGATTAAGTCACGTGTGATTGTACTGGACTCTGCTAAACTTGTGTGTTGGTAACACTGAAGATTAAGTCACGTGTGATTGTAACAGGTTAATATGTCCCTCTTGTGAATTTCGCCAAAACACCTTTTTTTCATTGTTTTGTTTATTATTATTATTTTATTATCAAAAGTCTTTTGTTTTGAAACATCGTCACAACCTGCCGAAGTGACGTATTTCCCCTCGCGTCTCTCATTTCTGAGCGTGCTTCCCTCTCGCGCCAGTTTCTCTGGAAGTGTTGAGAGGTAAGGACTGCTCTGTGGCTCTAGACATATCTTTGGGTTAAAAGAGCTTTATAATGGTGTAAATGTGTGGATAATTTGCAGGGCAATGAACCTGATAATATGTAATAACTATTTATGTTGGAGAGTAACAGTTGTGCACTTTCTGTGAAGTTATTTAGAAGTGACAATGTTTTCTGTGTAACACATTGGGTAGGCCTCAAACCTGACGCTGATGTATGTCTTTCCATTAGAATCTAAAAACCGAAGGCGCCATCTTGTGGCCAAGGATAAGACAAGACATTAATCCCTGTGTGTATTTGGGTTTTACAGGTAAAGATTGAATCTTATCAGTGGTTTTGTTTATTATTTTAATGTATCTGTTTAACAGGTAATGGGTCCATCTTATTAATGGTTTTGTTTATTATTTTTATGTATCTGTTTAATAGGTAATGAGTCAATCTTATTATTGGTTTATTGTATTATTTTGTATCTGTTTTAACAGGTGGATGAGTGACCCATATTGTATTATTTTGTATCTGTTTTAACAGGTGGATGAGTGACCCATATTGTATTATTTTTGGTATTGAGTTATTGTATTATTCACTCCATGTGCTATTTCAATGTGAATTAAAATAGAGTTTCTCTGGAAGTGTTGAGAGAATCTAAAAACCGAAGGCGCCATCTTGTGGCCAAGGATAAGACAAGACATTAATCCCTGTGTGTATTTGGGTTTTACAGGGTGAATAAACAACCTGAGATCCAGTCCTGCCTGATTATTGACAGTACCAGAACACAACGCAAGCTAAACCATCGGTTACATGATTATACTGGACTCAGCTAAGGAGGACTGAACTGCCTTTGTATTCCGTTGGCTGTTTTGTTGACAACTCTCTCTCTCTCTCTGTTCCTCCCCGAGTTGGAGCCTTGAGTAGCTGCAGAGCCGCAGAGGCAGTGGCGCAACGCCGCTTCACCCTCTCTACACCGAGACGATCTGCAGAGCCGCAGGCTGCTCCGCCCATAACATTCCCCACTTGTACCTTTCGTTGTTTCATCTATTCCCTGTTACTTTGGAAATAAATACGCCCTGGTTTTTGGCTAACTCTGAACTACCTGTCTGTGCCGTGCTGTTGGGGTTGGTGTCAAACCATAACATTACGACCAGACCATGACAACCCCAGCCGACACAGACAGAGTTAGGGCAGCGTTGGCGGTCCAGATCGAATTGACCAACGACCACAGCCTACAGTTAGGTGCGGCTGCGGCTGCTGTGCAGGACCTCCGGGCCCAGGTCCAGCCTATTCAGGAGTCCCTTAGCTCTCTGGCCACCCTGCAGACAGCCCAGGGTAATCGGCAGGCTGATATTCTGCACCAGCTACAGACGCTAAGTGCAGCATTTAACACCCTGCTTGTAACCCCACCTGTTCCAGGAGCCTCGGCCAGATCACCACCCGCAGCCGTGGCAGACCCCGCACCTCCCGACCTCGCACCTCGGGACCCCCGTCTTTCCGAACCACGTTTGTTTGACGGTAACTTCGAGGATTGTGCCACATTCATCATGCAATGTGAGTTGGTTTTCCTTCATCAACCCAGCCGATTTACATCAGAGGGAGCCTGAGTAGCTTACATGACTAACCTGCTCTCAGGCCGAGCAGCACAGTGGGTTACTGCCTCCTGGTCAATGAGGGCTGATTTTTGTTTTTCCTACCCAGACTTCGTGGCAGAGCTCCGCAGGGTTTTTCACCACCCCGCTCGTGGCCAGGACCCAGGAGCTCGGTTGGGCACCTTCCGGCAGGGCAGTGGCAGTGTCACTGACTACGCGCTGGAGTTCAGACTGGCCGCAACGGAGAGCGGTTGGAACGATCAAGCGCTCCGTCTCACCTTCCAGAGGGGGCTTAACGACGCAGTAAGGGACCAACTCGCGACCCGTGAGGAGCCCGATTCCCTCGAGGGCCTATTCGACCTCGCAATTCGACCTCGCTATCGACGGACGCCTCCGGGAGAGAAGGCGTGAGAGAGCCCGACTGGGAACCCCAGACGTTCCCCAGACCCCCCGCACTCGTGACGGTACTGCGGTCCGTCCTGCTCCCTCCGCAACTGGTGGCCCCTTCCCCTCCCGGTCGGTGCCCGAGGAGGAACCCATGCAGCTGGGACGCACACACCTTAGCCAGGCTGAACGGGAGGCCAGGTTCAGGTCCGGCCTTTGCCTCTACTGCGGCCGGGATGGACACCCTGTCTCCAATTGCCCCACCCGGCCAAAAGATCAGGCTCGCCGGGACCCCGGGAGATCCTGGTGAGCCGTTTTTCCTGTTCCCACACCCGTGCACCACCTAACCCTCTGACGAGCGTCACCCTAGCCTGGGCGGACCAACGGGCGACGGTGGAGGCACTCATTGACTCGGGTGCTGATGAGAGTTTCTTGGACTTGGAGTTTGCCACCCAGGCCAACATTCCACTTGAAAACCTCGAGAGGCCCTTGGAGGTGTTCGCGCTGGACCAGCACCGCCTGGCTGACATCACTCAACGCACCTGTCCAGTCCTCCTCACCATCGCTGGTAACCACGTTGAGAGACTCCAGTTTTTTATCACCAGATCCCCTCTTGTCCCAGTAGTCCTGGGTCGGCCCTGGCTCGCGCTGCATGAGCCCCACGTCGCCTGGTCCTCCGGCACCATCAGGGGGTGGAGCTCCTCCTGTCATGCCCAGTGTCTTCAGGCGGCGTCCAGTCCCTCGCCCCGGAGTTCCCTTTGTGAGCCGCCCCCGGACCTCTCGACTATTCCCCCCGAATACCACGACCTCGAGGAGGTTTTCAGTAAGTCCCGGGCTCAGGCCCTTCCGCCTCACCGGCCTTACGACTGTGCCATCGACCTCCGCTCTGGGGGCCCCCTTCCCGGCAGCCGCCTCTACAGTCTGACCGTCCCTGAGAAGGCAGCGATGGATAAATACATCTCTGAGTCCTTGGCAGCAGGCCTCATTCGGCCTTCCTCCTCCCCGGTGGCGGCCGGTTTCTTTTTTGTTGGGAAGAAGGATGGAGACCTTCGACCCTGCATCGACTATCGCCAACTCAACGAGATCACCATTAAGAACAAGTATCCTCTTCCTCTCATGAACTCCACCTTCGAGCCCCTCACCCAGGCTACCGTCTTCACCAAGCTGGACCTCCGGAGTGCCTACCATCTGGTCCGTATCCGAGAGGGCGATGAATGGAAGACCGCCTTCAAGACTCCCAGGGGCCACTACGAGTACCTGGTGATGCCGTTCGGCCTCACCAACACTCCGGCGGTATTCCAGGCGCTCATGAACGACGTCCTCCGTGACATGCTGGAGGAGTTTGTGGTGGTATACCTGGACGACATCCTCATCTTCTCCAAGACCCTCAAGGAACACGTCCAGCATGTCCGCCGTGTGCTGGAGCGCCTCCTCCACAATCGGCTCTTCGTCAAGGCAGAGAAGTGCCGATTCCACTCCGACTCCGTCGATTACCTGGGCTTCATCGTGGAGAGCGGCCTGACCCGAGCCGACCCTCGCAAGATCCGGGCCGTGGAGGAGTGGCTGGAACCCACCTCTCGGAAGGAGCTACAGAGCTTCCTCGGGTTCGCCAACTTCTACCGAAGATTCATCCGGAACTACAGCCAGGTGGCTGAACCACTTACCAGGCTAACCTCTCCCTCCCTGCCGTTCGACTGGTCTCCAGCGGCTTGCGCTGCGTTCCGTTCCCTCAAGAAGAGGTTCACCACCGCCCCGGTCTTGCTCCACCCAGACCCCAAGAGACAGTTCATTGTAGAGGTGGACGCCTCGGATACTGGCCTAGGGGCTATCTTGTCTCAGCGGTCGGCAACGGACCAGAAGGTTCATCCGTGCGCCTTCTACTCACGTCGTTTCCTTCCTGCCGAGAGGAACTATGACATCGGCAATCGGGAGCTGCTGGCGGTAGTGGCTGCCTTGGAGGAGTGGCGTCATTGGCTAGAGGGGGCCGAGGAACCATTCACCATTTGGACGGACCACAAGAACTTGACGTTCATCCGTGCTTCCAAGCGCCTCAACGGCCGGCAGGCAAGGTGGGCCAGCTTCCTCAGTCGGTTCGACTTCTCGCTGACCTTTCGCCCTGGGTCCCGCAACACGAAGGCCGACTCCCTGTCCCGGTTACACTCCAAGGGGGCTCCAACCACTGAGGATCCGACTCCCATCCTCCCAGAGGCCAGGGTGGTGGAAGTGGTCACCTTGGGCATCGAGGGGTTGGTAAGGCGTGCCCTACGTTTCCATCCCGCTCCCGGCAACGTACCTCTTCGTCCCCGACTCAGTCCGGTCCCGGGTCCTCCAGTGGGGCCATACCAGCCGGTTCGCCTGCCACCCCGTCGTTCATCGCACTTTCTCCTTCCTGGCTCGTCGATTCTGGTGGCCCACCATGAGGAACGATGTCAAGGAGTTTGTTCTGGCCTGCACGGTCTGCGCCCGCAGCAAGGCCTCCCACCAGGCACCCTCCGGGCTATTGCAGCCGCTTCCCATTCCGAGCCGCCCTTGGTCCCATGTGGCGTTGGACTTCGTCACGGGTCTTCCTTCGTCCCAGGGGAACACGTGCCTACTGACTGTGGTGGATCGGTTCAGCAAGGGGGTTCACCTCGTGGCCCTTCCCAAGCTTCCCTCGGCTGCCGAGACAGCGGACCTCCTGATAAGCCACGTGTTCCGCCTCCATGGGTTTCCCCAGGACGTCGTCTCGGACCGGGGCCCCCAGTTCACTTCCCAGGTATGGCGGGCCTTTTGCAAGGGATTGGGGGCAACAGTCAGTCTTTCCTCTGGTTATCATCCCCAGACTAACGGACAAACAGAGAGGATGAACCAGAGCGTGGAGTCTGCTCTCCGTTGTGTTGCTGCCGAGAGACCCGCTTCCTGGAGCCGTTTCCTCCCCTGGGTCGAGTACGCCATCAACTCCCTGGTCAGTTCCGCCACCGGCCTCTCGCCTTTTGAGGTATCCCTGGGCTACCAACCCCCTCTTTTCCCTGCACAGGAGTCAGAGGTGGCAGTTCCCTCCGTGCAGGACCATCTCGACCGGTGTCGACAGGTCTGGGAGATCACCAGGACTGCGCTGCTCCGGTCATCGGAGCGCGCCAGTCGTGGGGCTGACCGACGCCGGATCCCTACGCCGACGTACCACCCTGGGCAGAGGGTATGGTTGTCCGCCAAGGACCTTCCGCTTCGATCCTCGGCCAAGAAGCTTAACCCCCGGTTCGTCGGCCCTTTTGAGGTTCAGAGGGTGCTCAGTCCCGCGGCGGTGAGTCTTAAACTTCCTGCGTCCATGCGCATTCACCCCGTTTTCCATGTGTCCCGGGTTAAACCTGTCTCTCTCAGTCCCCTGATGCCTCCTGCTCCAGACCCGCCTCCTCCCGAGATGGTGGACGGACACCCCCAGTGGAAGGTCCGTCGGCTCATGGACGTCCGACGGCGGGGACGGGGGTTCCAGTACCTGGTGGACTGGGAGGGATACGGCCCGGAGGAACGGAGCTGGGTCTCCCGCCAGCTCATCATGGACCCCGACCTAATCACCGACTTCCATCGTTCCCATCCGGACAGGCCGGGCTGGTCGCCGGGTGGCTCCCGTGGAGGGGGGGGTACTGTGAGGATTGGTCCGTTGCCGCCACACACTTCAAGGGGTCAAGTACCAATTACCATCACGCACCTGATGTGTGTTGTAATCAGCTCACCTGAGCCCTTCATATACTCTGGGGTTTCTATCATTCATTGTCGGGTCGTTTTGGATTACCTCTGGATGCTGTTTGTTCCCCCCGTGTTGTACCTTGTCTGTTTTTCTTCAGGACGTCTATGGAAGTCGCCGCTGTTGCTTTTCTCTGTCATCCGTTGGAGCTGTGCCTCGTTGCCCGCTTTGCGCATTTGCGCCTTGGTGAGTTTTTGGAACGAACCTTTTGGATTCTCTGTTTTCTGTGTGTTTTGGAACACTGAAGATTTGCCGTTTTTGTTTTGTACTGGACTCAGCTAAACTTGTGTGTTGGTAACACTGAAGATTAAGTCACGTGTGATTGTACTGGACTCTGCTAAACTTGTGTGTTGGTAACACTGAAGATTAAGTCACGTGTGATTATACTGGACTCAGCTAAGGAGGACTGGACTGCCTTTGTATTCCGTTGGCTGTTTTGTTGACAACTCTCTCTCTCTCTCCGTTCCTCCCCGAGTTGGAGCCTTGAGTAGCTGCAGAGCCGCAGAGGCAGTGGCGCAACGCCGCTTCACCCTCTCTACACCGAGACGATCTGCAGAGCCGCAGGCTGCTCCGCCCATAACATTCCCCACTTGTACCTTTCGTTGTTTCATCTATTCCCTGTTACTTTGGAAATAAATACGCCCTGGTTTTTGGCTAACTCTGAACTACCTGTCTGTGCCGTGCTGTTGGGGTTGGTGTCAAACCATAACAGTTACACTCTTACCATTAGGGGACTAAATGTTCCTCTTCAAAAACGGCATTAAAATATTATATGTTGAAATGATTTTCCACTTTTCTTTTTCATACATCTTTTATTCAACTTCAGCCCTGATCATAACCACCAAATATTCAATTAATTTTATAATTTTAACCCTTTAACAGTTTGAGTGCCAGCCATTAACATGGGAAACATGGTTAAATGCCAGGACCCACTTCAATGATAGCGTTGTGAACGCATAATCTCTCTCTTAAATTATGGCTATGTGTCTAATCTGCCTGTCGTTTATCAATGACTTGTTTGCAGTCAACATTGTCGAAACGGATTGTTTTTAAACAGTTCATTTTCGTTTTATAGCATTTTGAAAAGCCCTCGTTTTTCAGGAAAATATATAGATTCCGTGATAAAAGGCATTTACTGGAATATTCTAGCATACACAAACGTTGTAATTTTTCGGCCTATTTATGAATCGTTTTCAAATAAACGCTAGATTATTGATAGTATGTGTACTTATGCACGCTATAGAGGCGGGCTGAAAAATCGATTCTCTCATTTCCTCATCAGCGATCACAGCCACACACACACGCATAGGGCAAACGCTTATATCTCTGTGAAAACAGCTCTGATTATCCTAAGACTGGTCAAATAAATTCCTTACCTGAGATCAGATGTTATCCAAAAAGATTATTCCAATTCCTGATCGCCATTCCAAATATCGATCAGGCTTATTGATTACAGTGTTGGGTCCTGTAAATACATAATCCACACGTTTTCCTGGCCGGCGACCACAATCGATCCTTCAGTTGGCTTGACGGAAAAGTAAATTGAGCAAACTGGCCACCCCCCCTTCAGCAGTGTAAAGTAATGGGGTGCAGTACCACAGGGAGAGACGATAGGGGGCGGTATCTTCCCAATTGAGCTCAGAGAGACTCTGCAGCACTAACCCGAGGCTCGATTGATGAAATATGAATTCAAATCGCCAATAAAAAAAAAAACTACAAACAAACGCTATATAGCGTCAGGGGCACTCAAAGGTCGGCATGAACTAACGACAAAACGTGTCCGTGGCACTCAATGTGTTAATGCCAGTGTTTGTGATGGCATCACAAATTATTGTAAGAAAAACACACAAAAAGTTAAATATTTTCAATATATCAAATGCAAAGTGGATTTTACTGGAGGGGTTATTACATGTCAATGATTAGCAACAAGACTGATTTTGATGGATTTTTTCTATCAGATCTATCTATCTGTCAGATCTAACAACAACTCTTTTCAGAAAAGTGGGAGAATTTGATGGCTGGGTGGCGTAGCGGAGATTGTGCTTGTCACCAATGCAAGAGACTCCGGTCTCGAATCCCGGTGTCAGCATTGCCTGCGGCTTGGGCCAGTCGTCATACTATCTCAATTGACAGAGGTAGCGGGTGGAAGTCGATGGATGGGGATTGGACGTTGTGGACAGCGACTCCTACAGGTCGGTTGGGTGACGCCTGCACAGCAGAGACAGGAAGTATCGGGGGCAGCGTGAGCCTCCCACGCGTTACTCCTCGCCACTGAGAGTCCGCACTGTCTGGTGAAAAGATGCGACAGGCTGCTTCCTCGTGTACCGGAGGGGACACGTGATGCAAGGCTTCTATCCTCACTACAGCCGACCAGTGGGAGGCATAGTCTAGCAACGTTCAAGACAGGGGAGGGGAGAATTGGCAATATACGAAATTGGGATGGGAGAAAAATAGAAAAATAAGGAGAAAAAGTGGATAAAAAAAAAGTGGGAGAATTACATTTTTTATCTACACACCTTTACCACATATATTGGCTACAATCATAACCACTGCAAAGTTATATATAAAAAAAAATCGGGGGCAGCGTGAGCCTCCCACACGTTACACCTCGCCAATGAGAGTCCATGCTGGCAGGTGAAAAGATGTGACAGGCTGCCTCCTCGTGTACCGGAGGGGACACGTGATGCAAGGCTTCTATCCTCCCTACAACCGACCAGTGGGGGGCATATGCGAGCAACGTTCAAGACAGGGGAGGGGAGAATTGGAAACACGAAATTGGGATGGGAGAAAATAGAAAATAAGAAGAAAAAGTGGATACAAAAAAAAGTTTCTTTATTAGTTGTCATTCAAAAATACAGAATACTTTTATATGAAATGCTTTTTCCTGTTTTGCTCCTGAGAGTGTGTGATAAAAAATAGATAAAGTATGAAATAGAAAAAGTATAAAATAGAAAGTAAAAAGTACGTAAACAAGTGTAAACAAAAGTTATATATATATATTATATTATTATATACATATATACAATACAGAGTAGAAAAAAATTTAACTAAGTTACAATACAGTACAATGCGGAAATGGGATGAGGTACAACTTAGGGTAAGGTGCAATGAGGTATGAGTTGTAGTGCAAATCTCTTTACCAATAAATATAAAGTGTGTTAAAGTGTCTAAAGTGGGTAAAGTGGGTGCTACAGTGAGTTGTTTATTTAAAGTGAGTGTGTACGTGTGGATGTGTGTGCTCACTGTGCTGTGAGTGTATTTGATGGTTTGTTACATAGTGTTATTGTCATTGAGCATCCTGATGAAGATCACATACGTTGGATGACGGTGCATTACATCCTGCAGACAAATTATTCCATATTTGTTCATAATTCCTCTGATACATCCCAGGATGTTCCCAGGGGATTTGAAGAACTCTTGGAATGTCCCGTTTCCTTTGACAAGTTTAAGAGCACTGTGTTTTCCTCATCCTGCAAACCAGTAAAGGCATATGTACTGTAGGCTATACACACAAGAGCATCGCATAGGTCTTCTCCATGGAGCTCAGATACACTGCTGACGTATCTTGGCCGATTCTGAGTCCCACATCTCTGACACACAGCACAGGTTTATCTTCTTACAGTATCCTAGGCGCTAGGCCAACAAGGAACATGACATCACTGTATCCTCACTCACAACAACTGAGAATGTCTTCAGATTCAGTTTTCTCATGGAACTTGGTTGCTGGTGACTCTTTCTCCAAACGTTCACTTCTGAACATCTGAGATGCTTCCTCTCCAGTGTGGTGAGCTTAGTTGCAGCAGATCACTGGCTAAGTCTGGTGACACAGCAATTCCCGTGGACAGACGATATCATCAGACTGACCTGGGACCTAGAGGGCTTACCAAGCTCTTCTCCATAAGCTCTACAAAGGCATTTACCACATCTGCCCTATAATTCTCTATCCTGGGCTTCTGTAGATCGTGATAACGGAAACATTCTGTAGACTCGTTGTCTGTCATGTTCCTGAGCTGCCTCAGATGCTGACTTCTGTTTTCTGAAGTGAGATAGTATCTATCTGGTGACTGCTCCAGTGTTCAGGCTTAAAGGAACAGTGCCGGTTAGCCTTCTGGAGAGGTGTTAGTTGGACAATGCCTAGGCTAACCGGCACTGTCCGCTTCCATTCATTTCTGCACTCGTCAAAACTCCTTGTAGTGAATCAGAAGTAGGGGAAAGATACCCGACGTGACGTCATGGACCTGATAGCTCTGATAAGCTTTTTTGATTCGCGCATGCATGTTATTCGTGCGTGGACCTTTTTACCCCTTTCCGAGTGGCATTTCCGGCGTCAAATGGAAAAGAATAAATAATGAAATTAGATACCAATGATGTAAACTACCCATAATTGAAGAGTAGGGTTTAACCTGCAAGTTGGGCTTTAAGCTATCTAGTGTTCTATATATATCTATGATCAATAACCCCTGGGACTGAGGCATCAGCTATCACTTCTGCTTCTACACAAAGGCCTCTTAGGGTGCGGTTACACCTTTCGTTTCATCTTCGTATTGTTGTCATATGCGTTTCGCCGCGACGTTGTGCGCCTCGAGTCACACTTTCGTTTTTTTCCGTTTTTGTCACCCGAGCACACTGATGTAGTACACTGCCAAAGCAGTAGGTGGCAGTAGGTGGCAAACATGAAGGCAATTTCAACCAATCAGAACTTGAATGTGCCTGCAAAGCAAATGTCAACAAGGCGGCCACCATCTTTTGCCTAGTTACCCAATGCAGCTATTCTTTTTCAGCAAAGCCTAATAAAAGTGCAATAACAAAACGGATACATTCACTGTGTGTTCTGCCTGTCATTTGTTGATGAAACAAAACTAACATCAACACAAGTGACCACCAAGAGCGGATAGTTTAGTCTAAAAAACGATCGGTAACATTGTTAGCTGCATGCTAACGTCAATGGAATTTGCCATTATAACAGTATAGCATTGTGGCTAGAAGCTAACGTTAGCTCACGCTACTTAGCCAGCACCAAACTGATGATATCGGGAGCTATCAGTGGTTAGATAACATTAGAGACAACACTGTGTGTATTAAACAAAGGTGAATAGATGACTGGGCCATTTTGTTTAATGCTTGTTAAGTTGAAAGAGGAGCTTTGAGCTAACAGGGTTTGATAGCTAACACTAGCTCATGTTATCCAGTGGCAGTGCCAATCGGTAATGCTAGCAGAATGAATGGATGTAAACTTTCTTTAACATATTGCATATGGGTACAATACAATACGGCTCAATACAAACAATTGTTAAGGGAATGCAGACTGTTGTAGCTTGGACTGGGGTCCTTATAACAATAACTTGACAACACATAGTAGCTGCAGCTATTTGGTTTGGGACAGCTCTCTGTCACCGGAAGGGCACGCAGATGGTATCTACTGCGCATGGGCGTTTTCGCAACAACGGCTCATGCAGACTACACGCTGTTGTCTGCGCGTTTTTTAGCGTTTCTCCAAAACGCAAACACAATTTTGCGTTTCAGCCGTATCCACAAAAAAACGCCAAAAAACGCATTTCTGTGCATAGGGACATGAAACGTATTCAAAAACGCATAAAAAAACGCCACAAATACACTAGTCTAACCATGGCCTTAGACCGGCATCTGCAAACCATTTTACAACCATTGCCATGGAAGGTACAGGAATACCACTTGTAAAGGTTTATCAAATTGAAATATCATCTTAAAATATAGACTTTTTCAAAATACCAAACTAAGATTTGCCACCTTGGGTGGTACCAGTTAGTGAAAATTCAGGCCCAGGACCATGTTCTACTTTAAAGCCCTTAATTACCCCTCATGGTGGGATAATATGGGAAGATTATACATTTCCTGAATCCTGTCCTGTGAGTAATTACGTTTTTGTTATGTGTGTCATTGATGTTCCTACATGTCACAATGCTCAAATAAAGACTATAGTTTAGGCGAAAAATGCTAAGAAAAAAAAATAGCTATGAATCTACCGTTTAAAATGCTACCAAACAAGTAGCATACTGTACCAAAATATCTATGGACATGTACCATTTCAAAAGATTTAGGCCTAACTAGATTTTGCCACCTTGAGTAGTACCGAAATCTGGTCTGGCCCATGGACTATCAATATCCATCCTACTCTGGTGTAGACATATATCTGATAACTATATTGTTATGTTATAGTATCCATTATACTCTGTAAGATAAGATAAGATATTCCTTTATTGATCCTCTTGGGAGAATTCAGGTGTCATAGCAGCATGGGGGAGGGGGTAGGGGAGGTACAGGTATGGGCAGGGTAATAGTAGAAAGACATAAATATAGGCAATACATTTAGATGTTATTGTAAAAATATGAGAAGAAAGTGTAGATCTGATTACTATTTAAATAAAAATAAAAACTACTCTTCCTGGGGTCCAAACATTTAAAATACAAACACAAAAAAAAGTAAAATAAAAATATAAAACCACAAACATTGAAGTACTCACAAGAAAACATCACAACAAACAAAACAAGTGAATCAAAGCTCACTCAATATTCATAAGTCAGATATCACAATTCTCCAATACATATTCCATAATCAGTCCATAAGAAAAAAACGATACAAATCGTTTATATGATTTTAACTCATAATATAGCATAACTTTTCTCAAGTCACCGATCAACTTTATACTTCCATACTAATTTCCATAATAAGTCAATGACCAAAAATGTATCTCGTTATTCATGAGCGCAATTTTTACTTTTTTTATTTTAAAAACATAAATTTGTTCCTTACCATAGTTATATTTCATAGTCATATTACTATGTGTCTCACTTTATCCCTCACCTGTCAGGCGGCTCCCAGCTGGCTGCAGCTGTATAATGATTAGCATGCACTGTGCGCCCCCTCCCCCATGCTGGACGTTGCCGAGCCATGAGGGTCGTATGAGTTCAACGTCAGACATGCCTTCCTTCTTGAGACTCTCCCAAATCTTCTGGAAGTTTACGTGTCAAAAAGACCTATTTGTATTTTCATTGGACAATATCTTGTTACTATAAATATCCCTATAAACATGTTTAAGATAAGATACGATAAGAGATAATCCTTTATGGATCCCCTTAACCTTTTCACTGCGACAATACAGAAGGTTAACCCTTTCACTACCACACGATAAAGGGTGAACCCTTTCACAACCACACTACAGAAGGTTAACCCTTTCACTAACACACTACAGAAGGTTAACCTTTCACTACTACACTACAGACGGTATTAACCGTATTAACCGTCTGTAGTGTGGTGAAAGGTTAACCTTCTGTAGTGTGTTAGTGAAAGGGTTAAGTAAATAATATACACATGGTGCAGTATTGCATCTTGGCCATTTTTGTTCTATAAACGCTGCAAACACTACAGCAGTTTGTGGAGATTGTACTGTTGGAACATGGAATAAACCTCACCCACCATTCTCACAGAACTCTGGGTCTTTGAGTCATCCTTGCCTGAGAAATGCTTTACACCACAAAATACAATATAATATAACTATCATTTACATTTTACACATATATTTAGTCATTTAGCTGACGCTTTTATCCAAAGCAACTTACACGTCGTTGTGTACAACATGTCAGCAGGAGGAGTACACCTAAGCCAGTGGTTCTCAAACTGTGGTACGCGTACCACTAGTGGTACTTGGTGGTACTGCTGGTGGTACTTGAAAACATTTACAAAAAAGCACAAATTTTTTTTTCAGTCAGGCCACTGAACTTAGAAGCAGGCCAGGCCAGTGTTTCTGGTTGCGGCGGCACGATAGTTAGATAACCTAAGTGGGGAACAACCAGGAGATCACTGTGACAGAGAGTAATTCAGTCTAAACAGTCATAAATCTTTAATTCAACTTCAGCCCTGATCATAACCTTTATTTATTTTTGTAATGTCAGATAAAAAATGAAATACTCCCACTTTTCTGAAAAGAGTTGGTGTTAAATCTGACATTACAAAAAATCCATCAAAATCTGTGTTGCTGCTAATCATTGACACATGCCTAGCCTGTAATAATCCCCCCCAGAAAAATGTACTTTGCATTTGATATATTGAAAATATTTTACTTTGTGTGTTCTTTTTTAACAATAATTTGTGATGCCATCACACAAACTGGCATTTAAAGGGTAAAAATTCAAAAATGTATTGAATATGTGTTTTCTTTTCTTTTTTACAATAATTTGTGATGCCCATCACAAACACTGGCATTTAAAGGGTAAAAATTCAAAAAGTCCTGCACCAGAATGCAGGAAATTAAGTTTTTGTAACAAAATAATTGTGTGTGTGTGTGTGTGTGTGTGTGTGTGTGTGTGTGTGTGTGTGTGTGTGTGTGTGTGTGTGTGTGTGTGTGTGTGTGTGTGTGTGTGTGTGTGTGTGTGTGTGTGTGTGTGTGTGTGTGTGTGTGTGTGTGTGTGTGTGTGTGTGTGTGTGTGTGTGTGTGTGTGTGTGTGTGTGTGTGTGTGAGAGAGAGAGTGGACAATTGCTTGCTGTGTGTGAGAGAGAGAGAGAGAGAGAGAGAGAGAGAGAGAGAGAGAGAGAGAGAGAGAGATAGAGATAGAGAGAGAATTAAGTACATTTGCTGAAATACAGTTGTTCTTAATTTTCTCACTTGCTATGTTGGAATGTTAGTTATTATGTTCTCAATGCCCCTTGCATTGTATGAGTTGTGTGGAAGCGTTTGCTAGTTCTAGTGCTATCCCTTTGTACATTGTGGCTGTGTCTGACAAAAGTTAACAATAAATAATGGTATTAGGAATACATTTGCCTCCTGCGTGAACTGTGCATAGCTGAATAGACTGTATTTTAACGCCGGTCATATGGTGGTACTTGGAGAGCCAGCTACATTCTCAGGTGGTACTTGGTGTAAAAAGTTTGAGAACCACTGACCTAAGCAACTAAGGCTCAGTGGCATTGTTCGTCAAACACTGTTGAACTTGAGTACTACACTCTGAGTGCATAGTGGTATAGACATATTAGCATAGTAGGTAGTAGTATAGACATAGTAGCATAGTACATAGTAGCATAGTAGCATAGTACATAGTAGCATAGTAGCATAGTACATAGTAGTATATGCATAGTAAGCATAGTAGGTAGTAGTATAGACATAGTAGCATAGTACATAGTAGCATAGTAGCATAGTAGCATAGTACATAGTAGCATAGTACATAGTAGTATAGGCATAGTAGCATAGTACATAGTAGCATAGTAGCATAGTAGCATAGTACATAGTAGCATAGTACATAGTAGTATAGGCATAGTAAGCATAGTAAATAGTAGTATAGGCATAGTAGCATAGTACATAGTAGGTACTAGTATAGGCATAGCAGCATAAACATATTAGCATAGTAGATAGTAGTATAGACATAGTAGGAAAGTACACAATAGTAAAAGAGAGTAAGAAGGTTGATTTTCCAGATATTTCTGAAATAATCGAATTACTATCAGTATACATATTTCTTTATTTGTGTTTTGGTCATATAAAATGGCAGGAGCTACACATACTAACACAATAACTGGACCCTTGTTATACTGTATGTAGTAAATGTGCATGGGTTGTATGCAGCACAGACACACCTTGTCCTAATCACCTCTGACAGTAACTACACTGTGAGTGAACAATAAGCCTCTTACAGTAATTCACTTGTTGTTGAGCCTGACCCAGAACAGAACAGGGTTCTGTGAGGGACACTCTTGATATTCAAAGATGACCTTTTGGCAGAAATATATTTTGTATTGAAATGGGGGTTTTGTGAATGAAACACCCCCGAGAGTGAACCCCGAGCCCGGGAGAGAAGATGCTATGCGGAGACGTGGTCGGGACCTGGGAGGTGGCGTTAAGCGACGGGGTTTACAGGATCGAGTTCGCTCACGGCACAACCACAGGGAAACGCATTGTTTACATCAATGGACAGGTAGGTCGCCGACTTGCTCCCTGCTGCATTGCTGTGTCCTCACCGTACTATAGGCTACGTGTCTTAAAGGAACACGCCGACATTTTGGGAGATTAGCTTACCGTATTCTCAAGAGAGAGACAAGAAGATAGATACCAGTTTCCTCTCTGTGCGTTCAGTAGAAAGCTATCTGGCTGCACGTTAGCCTAGCTTAGCACAATGAATGGAAGAGGACAGTGATGGGTAGCCTAGGCATTGTCCAACTAACACCTCTCCCGAAGGCTACCCGTCACTGTCCGCTTCCATTCATTGTGCTAAGCTAGGCTTAACATGCAGCCAGATAGCTTTCTACTGAACGCACAGAGAGGAAACTGGTATCTATCTTCTTGTCTCTCTCTGGAGAAGACGGTAAACTAATTTCCGAAAATGTTGGCATGTTCCTTTTAATACCTCTGCGTAACAGAATACCGACGACGATTCGACAAAAGCAGGCATGTCCTTATTACCTTCTTCAACAGGAAGTAATCCGAAGAGACTGGCTGTTCAAGCTGGTTGGGAAGGAAACCTTCACAGTTGGAGGCATGGAGACCAAAGCCACCATAAACATCGAGGCCATCAGTGGCTTCGCGTACGAGTACTCTCTGCAGATCGACGGCAAGAGTCTGGAGAAGTTTACAGACAACAGGGCCAAGATGACCAAGACATGGGTGCTTAAAGTAGATGAAGAGGACTGCCGGATTGTGCTCGGTAAGCCTCAACAGAATAGCAATTGCAAAAACATCAAAGTCAAAGTAAAAGTCAACTTTATTGTCAGTTTTCCATTTGTGCAAGACATACAGACATTTTAATTACGTTCCCCCCTTCCCACGGTGTATATAAAAAGATCTAGACAATATAAAACACAAAAGTAACATATAGGACACAATATATAGGACTATGTGCAATATAAACAGTAGCTAAAATGAAATGAATGAGTGAATTAAATAAAAAGAGGTAAAAGAGAATATTCCTAGCAGCAGTAGTACATAGTAAAATAAAATAAAGTGGCAGTGAGTTAGTAAAGTGGCAGTGTGTGTCTGTGGGATGGTGTGTGTGTGTGTCCAACGATACTTAGTGCTTAAAGGTGCTGTAAGTGGTATTTCTTTTATTAATGAATGACTTTTATTTATATAGCACCCTTCACAGCACGAATGCACAGGGTGCTTTACACTACAGCTTAGTATATAAAAACAAAACAACAACAACAACAACAACAGACAGCAGTTAAAAAACAGTGAAACCAGATAAAATGTAGAATAAAAGAATTTAGATAAAATCATCAGTCACTAATTAAAAACAAAACTATAGGAACAGTGAGGACAAGAAAGAGTGCCTATGTATGACCAAAGGCCTGTCTAAACAAATGTGTTTTTAGTTGTTTTTTAAAAGAGTTTTCGGAGGGGGCAGTTCGCAGGTCCAGGGGGAGAGCATTCCAGAGCCTTGGTGCTGTCACCTCGAAGGCTCGATCACCCCTTGTTTTTAGCCTGGACCTGGGGACCACCAGGAGGTGCTGATCGGCAGATCTGAGTGAGCGGGTGTTGGTGTAGGGATGGATGAGTTCAGTAATGTAGATAGGGGCCTGACCGTGGAGTGCTCTGAAAGTAAAAGTGAGGACTTTGAAGTGAATTCTTTTGTGTATTTTATTTTTTTTATTATTTTTTAAAAACATATAAACAAACATGACAACACACGATAAGATACACAAGCATTAATACACAGTGTATATCCAACGAAATTACCATTTATACCAATGTCTTATACAGGATATACCCCTAATACCTGTTATCTAAAAACCTACACACATATGCTCCAGCTCGAACCCCCCCCTCCCGGACCCCTCTTTGGATAGTACCTCCATTATCCCTCGCTCCTAACCAGACACTACCATTATAAGCTAGCTTTTATTCTCTCCACCACTTCTAACCACATTGTCATTTTGGATTCATTGAGACCCAGAATTCTTGCTGTAGATATTTCTTGATAAATCACATTGAGATATGTAAGAAACCAAACTTTCCGGCAAATTTTTTCCGGTTGAAACCAGCGTGATGCGATCAGCTTTTTAGCTATATGTGATACCCGATAAAACCAATCTCTTTAGCTGTGGATGTACTGCAAACTCAAAAACATCATTCAATAGTAATACAGAGGGGTGTACAGGTATATTCCAAGATAAGAGTTTTGATAATTGTTGGGTCACATCTTTCCAGAATATCTTAACTGGTGGGCAGTCCCAGTACATGTGCATAAATGTCCCTTCATCCCCATTTGTACATTGGGAGCATTTGGAGTCTTGTTTAAGACCCATTCTGTTCAGTCTTATAGGAGTCAAGTATGTCCTGTGAATATAGTTAAGATTGATTTGTTGATGGTCCGGGTTCCTTGATGTAAGTCGGACATTTGCCCAGGCTTCTTGCCAATCAAAGTCACTTTCCAGGTCTGGTATATCCCTCCTCCAGACAGAGTCTAGTTGGAGGGTTTCATACGAGGACGTTAGTAATTGATGATAAAAATCTGAAACAAAACCTCTCGATGTCTCTCTTTCATAGAAGAATTTGTGGTATCTGTGGTGTTCAATTGGTATGTCTAATGGAACACCGTGAGACTTCAAACATAGCCGTAACTGTATGTAAAAGCCATGTGGACTTGGTGAGATAATTTTTTTTGCATATTTCTCCATAACTACAAAAACCCTGTTTGTTAAAAACATCCCCTAATGAGTGTATGCCTTGCTCTTCCCATATAGGGAATCTTATAGGTCGTTTTTCAATTAAGAGTGCATTGTTATTGAATAAGGGAGTATGATTGTGCCATTTATGTGGGTTAGGATATTTTTTTTGTGTTTCACGCCATATCCGGATCGCATGAGTAATTATGGGGCCAAATTTCCGTTCACAATGCTTGATTGGTAGTTTAGTGTATGCTATGTCCTTCAGTCTATGTGGGGCTACTATGTTTTCTTCTAATTTTCTCCAGGATACTAATGCTTGGGGATCAAACCATGTTGTCAATGGTCTTAATGTGTACGCCTTAAAATAGTGGAAAAAATCTGGAAATGCCATGCCACCGTCTGCTTTATTTCTCTGTGCGTGGATCTTTTTATACGCGGTGGTTTGTTATTCCAAATAAATTTGGAGTGTAATCTTTTCCAGTAACCCTCTGGAGGGGGTAACGGTAGCATTGAACTGAAGAAGTTGATTCTAGTACGTCCATCTTAACTATTGATATCCGTGCCTGTACTGAGTTTTTAAGTTTTGCCCACCTATCAAGGTCGTCTTTGATTTTGTTTTGGATTTTTGTGTAATTGTGCTTCACCGTTTGTCTTATGGTGGGGAATATTTCCACTCCCAAGCATCTAAAATGTTTTACCATAGGTATCTCTCCTGGGAGGGTTATATCTTTTTTTGCAGGGGTGTTAAGTGGAAGGAAAGCCGACTTCGGCCAATTTATCTTGAATCCCGATAAATCACCAAAGTTCTCAATCAACTTGAGCAGATGAGGCAGTGTGGTGTTGGGGTTTTGCATGAACAGTATTACGTCGTCCGCATATAAACAAATTTTATGTTGTGTGCCCTTGATTACGATTGGTTGTATGGATTGGGATTGTCTTATATATTGTGCTAAAGGTTCTAATGATAGATCGAATAGTCCGGGACTAAGAGGGCAACCCTGTCTAGCTGAGCGTGATACCGGAAATATTCCGGAGGTGATTATACCTGTAGTAATCATGGCCGATGGGTCTTTGTATACTACTTTAATCATATCAATGAAACCTTTACCTAACCCCATCTTCTCTAATACTGCCCATAGATACGACCATTCCAGCCTGTCAAAAGCTTTCATTGCATCCAGGGACAGCATCGCCTTAGGTATGGTGTCGTCCTTGTCGGCATCTAGTACGTGCAGTATTCGTCTTATGTTATCAGTGATCAGGCGGCCTCTTATGAAGCCAGTTTGGTCCGGATGAACTAAAGACGTCATATGCTTTTGTAATCTGATGGCTAATACCTTAGAGTACAGTTTGATATCGGTTCCGAGGAGGCTTAAGGGTCTGTAACTACCGCACTCGGTGGGGTCTTTGTCTTTTTTGAGAAGGACTGTTATGAGTGCAATATTGTCGTTTTTATGGAAGTTCCCCTCCTTGACTGAGTATAAGATCATATTTAGTAATAAGGGTCCAATTATGTCCCAACAAGAAAGGTACATTTCTGGTGGGATACCGTCTCTTCCAGGAGCCTTATCACTTTGCATTTCGGATATGGCCTTCTTGAGTTCCTCTAGTGTGATCGGTGTTTCTAACTGTTTAGCGTCATCCTCTGAAAGTTTAGGGAGAATAATTTGATTAAGATATGTGTCCATTTTGTTTTGATCGAAGGTCGTTTCTGATTTATATAAGTCGGGGTAGAATTCTTTGAATGTATCGTTTATTTTTTCAGGGTCTGTTTCAAGTACTTGTTGTGCTCTAATGGTAGTTATATCTGCAAATTTTGCATTCATTCTTAATCGCATGGCTAATAGGTGACTAGGTTTAGAACCTTGGGAGTACTGCTGTTGTCTTGTGCTACGTATTTGTATTTCCGATTGTTGTCTGTATATGGCATTGATCTCTTTTTTTTAGTACATTAACTTGATTTTCTAGTCGAGTTGAGTTGTTGTATTTTAAAGAATTAAATAACGTTGAGTAAAGCGTTTCCAGTTCAGACAGTTTTGTGCATTGATTCTTGCGCATTTTGGAGGAAAAGCTATCAGTGAAATCCTTGATCATTCCCTTTACCGACATCCATATTATTCTGGGGTCTTGCACCGAGTTTGCATTCTCCCGTAGGAATATTATAAGAGCTTCTTTGAGTTGTGTAATGAATTCCTTGTTATTAAGCAGCATCGAGTTAAATCGCCATCTTGGGGCTCGGGAAGATAGTATACCAAATGTTCCTTTTAGGAGTAAATAACAGTGATCTGATAGTGCATTGGGTATCATTTCCACTTCATAGTTATCAAATAGTCTCGGGGATGCAAAGACATAATCTATTCTGGATAATGTGTTATGTCTCGCAGATCGACAAGAGTACTTTCGGGTCGTGGGATTAAGTGATCGCCATAAGTCATTTACACCTGTAATCTTCGACCAATCCTTTAATGCATTAGATGAATTATTTTGTTAGCTGGAAAAGGCGAGGTAAGATTTGTCCATCCTTGGATTCCAAATGGCATTATGGCATAATGGCACCTATTATAAATGAGTAATCGGGAAGGTCTAACATTGCATTGGTTAGTGTAGAGAAGAAACCCTCTTCTTACAAATTTGGGGCATATACCGCTGCCAACGCTATTTTCCTGTTATTGTGTACAATCATAGCTATAGTTATACGACCATCTGCATCAGACCATACTCCCTTTAATTCAATATTTAACTTACGTCTAACGACTATGGCTACACCTCGAGTTCTCATACCAAAAGAAGAGTGACTAATATTATGATATGTGTTGTCTGCTAACGTATCTATGTCTTTCTCTAAAATGTGCGTTTCGCTTAGTAGAGCCACGTCCACATGTTCTTTTTTCATCAGTGTGAGCACGTTTTTGCGTTTGTGTTGTTTATTTATCCCACCAGTGTTCCATATCATTATATTCAAACTAGCCATAATCTATACATGTTGTTGTGTAGTTTTTGGTAATGCTTCTGGAGTGCGAAGCTACAATCAAATCAAATCAAATTTATTTATAGGGCCCGACAACACACGTTAATGTCCCCATGGGCCGTACAGGTCTTCTTTAAACAAGTCAAGAAGACAACATAACAATAAGTCAAGAACAGAACAAGAACACCATAGGGTCCAAACATTTTTTAGATGAATGCAAATAAATGAAAGAATGCAAGCACTCTCAGACATACCCCACGCGAAGGTAAGGAAAAACTCACTAAAACCTAACAATAGGGGAAAAAAGCTCCACAGGCAATGTGGAGGAGAGAAACCTTAGAAGGGCCGTTCAAGGGGGGATCTCCCTTCTTAGATGTCGGTGATAGTAGTGTTGCAGACGGACAGTTGGTAAGCATGCACTCATGTGTGTGGTGAAACACAGATGAGTGCATGCAATAGCAACTGTACATTTTGAAAAATTAAAGATAGAGCTAATAGCGATAGCAACTGAACATTTTGAAAGATTAAAGATAGAGTTGATAGCGGATCTATTTGAGGCACAGGGGCGGCGCAAGAGGGACAATAGATGTACATCCAATTATTGAGGTCCCGTTGAGAGCCGAGCTTAAAAACATATATATATACAAATAAAAATCCCCTTTTTCCCCCTCCCCCAGAGAGTCGTACAGGCCTGTGTTCCATCGACACATCCTCCGCGTATGACTCCCTCCCTTAGGCCACCGGATTGCCCAAACTGAGCTTTGTAATCCTACTCTTCCTATGCTAATTGCCATAGGATCTAACACTTTCATTCTAATTCAATAGAATGTCGCTTTTGGTCTTGCGCCTTCCCTTAACACTTTGGCTGCCGGGAACCGTCTTTAGACGTCTTTGCTGGCCATGCTAAAGTTGCCGGAGGACGCGTTACGTCGTCCTTATATCAATATTTCAAAAATCTGCGATCGGATTCATATGTCCCCTCCGCTGGCCTGAGATCCACCAGCAGGACCCACTGAGCTCTCTGGCGGTTCAGGAGCGCCATCTGGTGGCCGATCGGCGCAATCGCTAAACAGGATGTGGCATAGAGGTTGTGCTAGACGTCCGTAGTACTTCCGGGCGCTCGCTATAGGTCATGGGACTCTGGCTCGTCACGCTACACGGTGATCGATTGGCAATAACTCGATAAACAACATGATTTGGACGTATATACCATTATACAAGCTGGAGATGGACCGGGTAAATCTACATCCCATAATGATAAGATTTCTACTCTACGATGATCGCCCAACGGCGCGCGGATACTGGGGTGAGTTTCAGCGTGTAACGTTACCGTCTTCGATACTAACTGCTATTATCAACATTTGACCCACATTAGATGATTGGTATAACGCTGCCCACGGAATTATAAACGCCCCCTCGCCCATCCGGTCAACATCAGATGACGTGTAGTAACTTCTAGAAGTACGTCTAGTTGGATTTTTTTATATCGCGCTGATTGCCATCAAACTGTATTTCATCATCAATATAATGCATTTGGGGCTATATATCACTATCTGGAGAAAGCTGCAGAAAGAGATGAAAACATACTTATACATTAGACCATACTTTACTATGAATATGTGAATGAAAAAGTTTAACGTTGCTACACAATGAACAATACATATAGGACTTTGAATGGGCCCTAATAATGGCAATGTAGCAATAGAATTTAAAAAGTTATAGCCCTGCAAAGAAGGGGACTTTCTCCATAGACAAATAGCGCTGGCAATCTATGGTATATCATGAATTTAACCTTAGGCAGCCAAAGTGTTAATGTACTAACAATATTATGAAAAATGAAAAAAAGAATACCTTCATTGATATATTCATTTGAACCTTCTACTAACTTATGTAGGAAACATCAGAAAAAGGAAAAGATTGGAGACAAACACTAACACCTTAAAATGAAGAAAAATAGAAAAGAACAATGAAAGATAAAAAAGGGAGTGAGAGCTAAAATAAAACTCAACGTGGAGAAACCACTAAAATAAAATTGAATACAGAGATAAAAGAGAAAAACAGAGACTTTTAGAGCTACATTGTGCCAATCTCTAAATCAGTGGAATGATTATTTAAAATATTAGAAAAACCTTGTTGTGCTCATACATTTAGATGTGGCTGATTTTTTTTAAAGCCTTATTAAGGCCTGATTAAACTTCAGTCAATTGATCATATGCTTATACACACCGGATGTTAATGTTAAAGTTGCAGGCCTTCGTTGTAATAGTGCATTATATTCTAGAAGGTTGTAGAATACCATAGTAAATACAAACAGACTGCTGTTGTGTTCCAGAATGATCTTCCTACCCAGGGATCATGACTACTAGTATTTTCGGGATATTCCTTTGTGTCCCAGAGCAGTCGAGCGATGAGCCCAGAATATTCCAGATTGTTCACAATGTCAATGATAGATTCTTGTCTCCACGGAGACCAGAAGTCTGTAAATATAATGCATTACGAACTGTTACAAAGGGTCAGATTAAACCGAATATATGTATTTATTGATTGATATATATTGCATAATATTTGTATATCGTTTGATATCCCTTGTGTATTCTTTGTACATATACACGGAATGTCCCTTTAACCTAGTAGTACAGACCATAATATTTCGTTTTCCTATTGGGCAGCGCCCACCAGGCGCCAGTGTCTTACCCCTAGAGTCAAGTTGAAAGCTACCGTCAGGGCTTGTCTCAACATGCCCAGCTCTGCCCAGGGATACGGCGACAGAAATGAGATAGGCACTATTTGTTCCCCGTACATATAAATATGGCGCAGGCGAATACAGAACCTCCTTTTCGGTTCAGTCTTGTTCAGTTCAGTCCGCAGTCCGTTCAGTTCGAGTTACCCAAGTAAAGCCTTACCCACTATGCAACGTGCGGTGAAGTAGGGCCCGTATTGCCCCAAATAGAGTCTTGTTTTACCCTAATACGTTTGTTCAACGTATCGTTCGCTATTTACTAGTAAGCCTTCATTACGAGTCAAAGACCACGTGAAGTGAGTAATTGTGCGTCTAAATAGAGCACTTATAGCCGCGTGCGAATAGGATAGTAACGTCAAGTTCAACTGTGAACCACCGCGCACCGGAGGATATCTACACCGGCGCCAGCAGAGCCTTTTCCGGCTGGATTATTGCTTTGGTACTGTGGCTGCTGGAGCAGAGAACCGTCTACCCCACTGCTGTGTTGGATCTACCGTGAGGACATCATTCGAGCCCGTCTCTGTTGGACCAGAGGCTCCACGGCTTACACCTGTGCTGCTGCACACTGAGAGTACATTTACATTTACATTTAGTCATTTAGCTGACGCTTTTATCCAAAGCGACTTACAAGTTCTGTACGACAAGCCATCAGGAAGGGCACAACTCTATCAGCTGAGCAACAATGTTCATCAAAGTGTTGAGTGCTACAGTGTAGGTTAGTTTATTAGGACAAGTGCATGACAGTACGGTTAGTTAGGGTTAGATTTTTTTTTTTTTTTTTTTTTTTTTTTTTAATTCAGATAATGGTTGAAGAAGTGCGTCTTTAGTCGACGGCGAAAGATTGGACGTGATTCGGCTGTCCTAACTGGGGTGGGTAGTTCATTCCACCATTGTGGGGCAAGGACTGAGAATAGGCGACTTCTCTTTGATGACCCTCCCGGAGCTTGGATAGGAGTAGGTCTGAGGCGGCCAGAAGATGCAGAGCGTAGGGGTCTTGAGGGTGTGTAGTTAGAGACCATTGACCGGAGGTAGGCGGGAGCGGTTCCCTTTGCCGCACGGTATGCTAGGTCGAGGGCCTTGAAGCGGATTCGTGCAGCAATGGGGAGCCAGTGCAGGTCCCTAAGAAGTGGGGTGACATGGGCCGACTTCGGTAGGTTTGAGATCAGGCGGGCCGCTGCGTTCTGAATGAGTTGAAGAGGCTTAGTGGCAGTGGCCGGGAGGCCAGCGAGCAGTGCATTGCAGTAGTCGAGGCGGGAGATGACTGTTGATTGGACGAGGAGTTGGGTGGCTTCTTTTGTCAGGAAGGGGCGTATCCTTCTGACGTTGCTCAGGAGGAATCGGCAGGTTCTGGTCGTCGCTGCGATGTGAGCAGAGAAGTTCAACTGGTCGTCGAGGACAACACCAAGGTTCTTGGCGGTCGGGGACGCAGTCACAGCTGCATTCTCGACTGTGATTGAAAGGTCGGTTAGGGGGGAGGATTTGGCCGGCAGGTGGAGCAATTCTGTTTTGCTTAGGTTCAGTTTGAGGTGGTTGGACGTCATCCAGGCTGAGATGTCGGACAGACAGGCCGAGATCCGCACAGAGACGTGGATATCTGAGGGAGGGAAGGAGAGGAAGAGTTGAGTATCGTCGGCATAACAATGGTAGGAGAAGCCATGAGACGTGATAATGTTACCCAGTGATTTAGTGTAGAGGGAGAAGAGAAGGGGTCCTAAAACCGAGCCCTGGGGGACACCCGTCCGCAGGGGGCGGGTGGCCGACAGGGTCCCTCTCCATGACACTTGGTAGGAGCGGTCATTGAGGTATGATGACAGCCATGTCAGCGCAGAGCCAGCCACTCCCATTCCTGCGAGGGCCGCAAGGAGGATCTGGTGGTTGACTGTGTCGAAGGCTGCAGATAGATCTAGGAGAATCAGGACAGAGGAGAGGCCTTTCGCTTTTGCTAAGTGAAGTGCCTCTGTGACCGCAATGAGGGCTGTCTCTGTGGAGTGACCAGTCCTGAAGCCTGACTGATTAGGGTCTAGGAGGTCATTCTGTAAGAGATAAGTAGTAAGTTGGTTGGATACAGCACGTTCAAGTGTTTTAGAAAGGAAGGAGAGAAGAGAGACAGGACGGTAGTTGCCTATGACAGTAGGGTTCAGGGTTGGTTTTTTTATGAGCGGCGTGACTCTGGCTTGTTTTAGGGAGGTGGGGACCACCCCCGAGTTGAGTGAGGAGTTGATGGTTGCAGTTAGGAATGGGAGGATGTCTGGTGCTATGGTCTGGAGGAGTGGGGAGGGTAGCTGGTCCAGCTGGCAAGTAGTCGGACGGTTTGACGTTACCAGTGTCAGGGTCTCTGCTTCTGTAATGGGAGAGAAAGATGACAGAGTGAAGGATGAGGTTCTCGATTCAGCATTTGGAATGGGTGGGGGTTGGGAGAAGGAGCTGCGGATGTTCTCCACTTTTTCCTCAAAGAAGATCGCAAAGTCTTCGGCAGAGAAAGATGAGGGAGGGGGGGGTGGGGGGGGAGTGAGGAGGGAGGACATGGTAGCATGCAGTTTGCGAAGATTCTTGGCAGAGGCCTCGATCCTATGGTGGAAGAAAGAAGCTTTGGCATTAGTGATGGTTTTGGAGAATGTTAACAAGAGGTTGTGATATGTGTCGATGTCAGCAGTGAGGCGTGACTTTCTATACTTCCTCAGCGGACGAGAGTACAGCGGCTGCCTCCCGTCCGCTGACACAGGGAGTAATATCGCCTCCGTGGACCCATTGACTTTGCATAGAGCATTGCCTCCCCCTGCTGGCTTACAACCGGTAGTACCCCCCTTCCAGTATCTCTCACTATATATTATCAGTGTACCATAGATATAATTCATTTGCCTTATAAGCGCATCTAGAGAAGTATATTTGTATTCTTATCTGCTAATAAATATTCTAAACAAGTACTTGTGTGGAAACCGTTTCATTGTGGAGGTGTTCTCATCTGATATACTTGTGTACGGTATGGCCAGAATAATGTACATAAGACGGTAGTGGTTTAATGATACCATACTTGATTAATACAGTCAGGGAATTGTACCCCTCAGTTACAATTGGTCCTTCGAGCCGGAGAATAATTAGCGTAATATTAATATAATATTAATATTGACATGGCCGATGATGAACACTCCACAAACGGTTCTCCTAAGCTAGATCGCCCGCAGCGCAGACGGCAGCCACCTCCCTATCTAGAGGCATACACTGTCAGTCCAATACCTAGCTTTAAAGGGAAGTTAAATACGGATAAAATAACTAAAGCGGATAGTAAAATTATGTCCAACCCTACCGACCAGGCTACCCCGCCAGTAGAGACCCCAGTGGGTTCTAACGTAACTGACCAAGCTCACGGGGGGGACCAGGAGGGACATGACATGACTTTATCCCCAGACAACGTCGACGAGGTAGTCCCCGGAGAGCTCCAGGATAAAGAAAGCCCTCCCGGGATGGAACCCGACCCACCACAAGAAGAGACGCGCACCCAGGAGATGGATCTCCTCGGTACGCGACAGGAGAACGGATCTCCAACGAGTACTGCCGGGAGCCGATCGCCTCGAACGGCGTCTTCCCCCAGCGAGGCGGACAAGATGCTGGCGCAGGCACTCCTCGCCACCCTGGCAGCCTCCACCGAACGCGAATCGACTTCAAGCGCAACAGACGCGCGAGCGCGAACATTCTGCAACCGAGCGAGAGCGCTTCCAGGCGCAACAAAGGAGTGAAGACGACCGCATAAGACTGGAGACCAGACGCCTTCAGACGGAAGAGAACATTGAAAGAAGCCGCGCCGATGCACAGCACGCCGTCGCAAATGCACAGCTCCACGCCGCCCATGCCAGCGCCAATGCCCAGCGCGACGCCGCCAACGCACAGCGCGACGCCGCCCAGGCCAGCGCCAATGCGCAGCGCGACGCCGCCAATGCCCAGCGCGAAGCAGCGCGCGACGCAGCCCATGCCCAGCGCGAGGCAGAGCGCGACCGGCTGCAGGCGGAGCTGATAGACAAACTGGTTGCCATGGCGACACCCCCTCACTCCGCACGGAGCTCCCGGAGATCGTCACAACACGGGTCTAGGACACATTCCCCTACCCGACCAAGCGACCCGGGACCCCGCCAACAGGAGGATCCTGTCCACGTCTCCGAACCCCCTCCCCGGCCGGTCCATACGAGACCCAGCAACCGGGAAGAACCGGACCACGCCGAGAGACTGAACAGAAGACTCCAGGTCCTAGCAGAGGAAGAGGAGGAGGAAGAGGAGGAAGGTCAAGCCGACCAGCAGCAACGTACTCTGGCCCAGGAGGCCCAGTACAGCCCCGACCAGCAGCCACGTACTCAGGACCAGGAGGTCCAGTACAGCCCAGAAGTCAGCCCCGAGGCCCTGCGCTACAAACCCCCGACTCAACTCACGGGTGAGTTTGACGCACCGTCAGCCCCGAGGAACAGCACCTGGGTACCCGGCCCTTGGTACCCATCAAGTACCAGCCCAAGACAACACGTAAGAGGAGACTCGCCTAGGAGGCCTCTTCCCCAACGCTCACCGATGTGCCAGTCATCCATGGCATCGTACCTTGGCACACCGACCATCCCGGACTTCACCCATGAGAACAGAGCACAGTACACGGAGCTACGAATGTGCTTAGAGACAATGATGTCCGATGTAGTTGATGAACCGTACAAATATGCTATCCTACTGAAGCACCTCAAGGTGCCCCGAGCACACAATATAGTGCTGGCCTATGCCACCTCTACTACCCCATACACCGCGGCTCTAGCAGCACTCGACCAAAGATATGGACGCATATGGGACTACGTAATACAAGAGATAAGGCATATTGACCGCCTACCCCCAGCCACAGACAATCGCTCACTAGATGACCTGTCTATCAAGGTACAATCCCTGGTAGGGATGCTGGGGGCGCAAAGAGAAAAGGGTATGCACGAACTGTACGCGAACTCTAATGTCGAGAGGATTTTAGAGAAGCTTCCACCCGCCCGACAAGAGCGCTTCAGGCGGCAAAGAGACCACCGTGATCCTAACGGTCCCGAGCCATCCCTCCTAGACCTAGCCGACTTCCTGGCGAGAGAAGTCAACAGCCTACGGTTGGATACGTTCATGCGGAGCACACCAAGCTCCAGAGAGGGACCTAGGGGAGCAAACGATGGCCGCAGATTGGTGACCGTCATGCACCAATCAGAATCAGTACCGAGCAGCAAGAACCACAACACCCCCTCGACGAAAGAGGACCAGTGGAAGATTGAGTGCCAGTACTGTGAGGGAGAACATCGGCTGTACCAATGCGACACCTTCGGGAAGCTGACCACGGACGAGGTGAGTCAGTGGATCAAGGACCACCGCCGCTGCTTCCGCTGCGCGCGCAGCCACCTAGCAGCTGAGTGCCGCTTGAAGAAGAAGTGCAGCAGGTGCGGTGGCACCCACCTGGAGGTCCTGCATGACATCAACAGGCGTCAGCCAGGACAACAGAGTGGGCCCGTCGCGGTAATGTACCATGCCGAGGCGGTGGCACCAGTACCGAAGAGCCACCAGACCGCTCCCTACTGCACCTACTGCGACGGCGGACACTGGCTGGCACAGTGCGCCGAATATAAGACACTGAACCCCGTCCAAGTGGACCAGTGGCGTGAGGCGGCCCAGGCGGGCGCCGCTTACCACGCAGGGGCGGCCCAGGCGGGCGCCGCTTACCGCGCAGCACGGTGCGGAGCCCACCAGAAGATCCAAGGCAACCGACCAACAGGAGTGCTCCACATTGACCAGCATAGCGGGACCCCCCGAGTGCTCCTCAAAGTGGTCAGAGTGCTCCTGAGCTACGAGGACAAGGTCCTGGACACTTACGCCGTCCTGGACGATGGGTCTGAAAAGACTCTCCTCCTCGCTTCCGCAGCAGCCCAGTTGGGCCTGCGGGGTGTCAAAGATACCATGACCATACGCACCATCAGAAGGGACCAGAAGACCATAAAAGGTGAAAAGGTCTCCTTCAAGATAGCAGCGGTGGACCAGCCCGAGAAGCAGTATAGTATAACCAACGTCTTCACCAGCCACGACATAGGCTTGTCTCAGTACACCTACCCCATCCCACAGCTGATGGCTAAGTATGTGCACCTACGTCAACTACCTATACCGCTTATCGACGGCGCCACACCGACCCTGCTCATCGGCTCCGACCACGCGGACCTCATTCTCCCAATTGAGGCGGCCCACATCGGACCCAAAGGATGCCCAGTCGCGGTTCAGACCCGACTGGGATGGACGCTCCAGGGCCCCCTCTACGGACTTGACAGTCAACCCACGTCTACACGCTGCCTACACACAGAGGCGAGCGACACCGGCCTCTCCCCCGTACAGCAGAGGCTATTGACATTAAGCGAGAGGCCCGTGAGAGAACTGTGGGCACCAGAGGGAGTTCGGAACTCCACCCCCCTCAGCTGCGCTCCAGACGTAGCTGACCTCGAGCCCAGCACCCCAAGCGACTCCTTGACGGGGCGGCCGGGACCGGCCCCTCCTCAGACGGGGTACAGAGCAAACAAGAGAGACCAACGGAGAAGGAGGAGGCACAACCAAGCACAGATCAAAGCAGTCTCAGGCCCGCTTCCTCCTAAGCCCCCCTTCATCCCGTCCAGTCGTCATGACCATAGACCAGTCACTACCCCGAGCTGCGTGGCCGGCCGGCCGCGTAAGCAAAGTGACCACTGGTGCCGACGGAAAGGTCAGAGTGGCAGAAGTGCTCGGCCAAGGGCGGACCTACAACCGACCCGTGGCGAGGCTGATAGAGTCGCCAAGGCTCCCCGACTCACTTAATGACGACCATGACCCCTGACTTTGTGAACTGCCCGACCCCTCACAACGGACATTGAGTAGTGGACAGTGCGGTTAATCTGTCTCTGCTTAGCTAATTAGGTGGGACTAATTAGGGGGCGGCTGTTACAAAGGGTCAGATTAAACCGAATATATGTATTTATTGATTGATATATATTGCATAATATTTGTATATCGTTTGATATCCCTTGTGTATTCTTTGTACATATACACGGAATGTCCCTTTAACCTAGTAGTACAGACCATAATATTTCGTTTTCCTATTGGGCAGCGCCCACCAGGCGCCAGTGTCTTACCCCTAGAGTCAAGTTGAAAGCTACCGTCAGGGCTTGTCTCAACATGCCCAGCTCTGCCCAGGGATACGGCGACAGAAATGAGATAGGCACTATTTGTTCCCCGTACATATAAATATGGCGCAGGCGAATACAGAACCTCCTTTTCGGTTCAGTCTTGTTCAGTTCAGTCCGCAGTCCGTTCAGTTCGAGTTACCCAAGTAAAGCCTTACCCACTATGCAACGTGCGGTGAAGTAGGGCCCGTATTGCCCCAAATAGAGTCTTGTTTTACCCTAATACGTTTGTTCAACGTATCGTTCGCTATTTACTAGTAAGCCTTCATTACGAGTCAAAGACCACGTGAAGTGAGTAATTGTGCGTCTAAATAGAGCACTTATAGCCGCGTGCGAATAGGATAGTAACGTCAAGTTCAACTGTGAACCACCGCGCACCGGAGGATATCTACACCGGCGCCAGCAGAGCCTTTTCCGGCTGGATTATTGCTTTGGTACTGTGGCTGCTGGAGCAGAGAACCGTCTACCCCGCTGCTGTGTTGGATCTACCGTGAGGACATCATTCGAGCCCGTCTCTGTTGGACCAGAGGCTCCACGGCTTACACCTGTGCTGCTGCACACTGAGAGTACAGCGGCTGCCTCCCGTCCGCTGACACAGGGAGTAATATCGCCTCCGTGGACCCATTGACTTTGCATAGAGCATTGCCTCCCCCTGCTGGCTTACAACCGGTAGTACCCCCCTTCCAGTATCTCTCACTATATATTATCAGTGTACCATAGATATAATTCATTTGCCTTATAAGCGCATCTAGAGAAGTATATTTGTATTCTTATCTGCTAATAAATATTCTAAACGAGTACTTGTGTGGAAACCGTTTCATTGTGGAGGTGTTCTCATCTGATATACTTGTGTACGGTATGGCCAGAATAATGTACATAAGACGGTAGTGGTTTAATGATACCATACTTGATTAATACAGTCAGGGAATTGTACCCCTCAGTTACACGAACCATATTATACACCTTGTGCCTTGGTGTTGCCGGCATGCATATCATCTGCTATTTTTGTTGAGTCGTGGTAAAGTCATTCTAATAAAATTACTGAAATACAAAGAGAAAGAGAGAGATGAGTAGGCTTATCTGGTGCGAGACAGTGTTGCGTTCTGCCCTGGGGGACCTGCTCCATGTAGCTTCAAGTATTCCTCTGCGGCTTTAGGCGTGCGTATTCCTTCCCTCCGGCCATCTTTTCCCACGATCGATAATAGTGCCGGGTATATTAGCCTTGGCCTGAGGCCACTCTTGAACAATCTCTGCATCACCTCCTTGTAGGGGAAACGCTGAGCGATGGCCTCTTTGCATAGATCTTCGTAGATAAATATTGAATTTTCACCATATTTCAGTTTCCCCCTTTGGTTGCGTGCACCTCTGATGATGTCATCTCTTATTACCGTCTTGCGCAGAGTAACAATGATGACTCTTGGACCGTTGCCTCTTTGTTCTCAAGTACCGATTCTGTAACATTGGTCCACTATCGGCTCTGTGGTTAGAATGTTGTTACCCAAAATCTCTGCTAACACTGTTGGAAACTTGTCGTCTGTGCAATTGACTGATTCATCAAGTCCCACTATGCGGATAGTATTTCGCCTGTAGTAACGTTGGGTCTCAAGCAGCCTCTCCATGGTGCGTAGTTTTGCAATATTTCTGAGGTGAAAAAAGCAGGTGCGTGTGAGTGTTTTGACATGTTTGTCTACTGTAGGTTCATGGCCTGTTCGAAGACAACACCCAGGTTTCTCAGGTGGGGACGTATGTTGTCTTTAAGGGACCCCAAGTGAGTGGCCACTCTAGCTGCAGTCTTTTCAGCTGCTACGATCAGCACCTCCATTTTTTTTAGCATTTAACTGGAGGGAGTTACTCCCCATCCAACTCTCAATGCTGAGCAGGCACTCCTGGAGAAGGCTGAGTTTCTCCAAATTGTCGGGTTTAAAAGAGCAGAGTAGTTGTATGTCGTCTGCGGAGCAGTGGTATTTAATGCCGGTGAATTTATTGATGAGGAGGCCTAGAGGAAGCATATAAATGGCAAAAAGGAGTGGTCCTAGCACCGATCCCTGTGGTACCCCACATGAGAGAGGGGTGGGGTCAGATTTAAAAGGACCCACAGCCACGAGAACGTTCTCTCACTTAGATAAGAGGCAAACCAGTTTAGAGCGCTCCCAGAGATGCCCACCCACACCCTGAGCCTGTCCAAAAGGATGCTGTGGTTGACTGTATCAAATGCTGCGCTCAGGTCTAACAGGACCAGAACAGAGCATTCACCGGAGTCAGCGGACATCAAGAGATCATTTGATACTCTGAGAAGGGCACATTCAGTGGAGTGGAGTTTGCGGAAGCCAGATTGGAATTTGTCAGAGATGTTATGTTGTGACATGTGGGTGGTGAGCTGGTTGGCTACAACCTTTTCTAACACCTTTGATGCAAAAGGCAGCTTGGAGATGGGTCTGTAATTGTTATGGATGGTGGGGTCTAGGTTGGTCTTTTTAAGGAGTGGCTGTACGACTGCCTCCTTAAAATAGATTGGTACAGAACCAGAGGATAGGGATGAGTTTATAATAGTGACTAGACTGAGGCCAACAGAGCAAAAAACATCCTTGAACATGGATTTAGGAAGGATGTCTAGGGGGCTCGAGGAGGTCTTCATGAAGGTGACTAAGATGGTGAGATCATCCAGAGAGACAGGTGAAAAATTGCTCAGGGATGCTTGAGTGATGGGATGGAGGGGAAGGGGGGATAGAGAAGGAGTGATGTTTGCCATTATATTAGCAACCTTGGTGACAAAAAAATTGAAGAAAGCTGTTACAGTCCTCATTTGACAGCACTGGTGTAGGGGGAGGGGGGGCTGACAAGCATGTTAATGGTTTTAAATAATACTCTGGGATTGTGCTTGTTGGATGAGATAAATTACTGAAATAGGCAGCCCTGCATGGCAGACTTTACTGAGTTAATATAAGTGGACTACATGTTAAAATAATATCTCTACAGTCAGACAGCCATCACTGATATAGAGTGTCTGGTCAGTAACATGGGTCTCCCAGTCTCTCCACTCTGCAGTAAACAGCCATCACTGATATAGAGTGATTGATTGATTGATTGAAAATGTTATTAACAGATTGCAGAATGGGTACAATATAGTACGGCTCAAAACACACAATTAAATTTTTTTTTCGGGTTTTGGACACATAACAATGGTCATTCCATAAATCGCCAACGTTTTACCAGCTGCTATTGCAGCATTGTCCAATTGTCCGAAAAGGGCTAGGGAGAAGCACCTTTTTGAACGATACATGCAGAACCAAGTTATCCGTGCTGCTCCTGCCCCACGCTTTTAATAAGGTATGAGCAGGTTAAACACCTTTTTTGTTGGTAAATCTATTCCATCATTTCCGACCTACAAACAACTCTTATATGTTGTGTAGACGTACTTGATGTGGTGGGCGCTAACGTTACATTTGTTCCTAATGTGTGCTCAGTATATTGCGGTATGTGATGATGACACAACACACAAGAGTAATAATTATTTGTATTTTCAGGCTGTATCGGCGCCTATACAGTCTGAAAATACAAATAATTATTTGTGTCGTGGCATCATCACATACCGCAATATAGCTATGGTATGAAATTATCTCTTCCTTCCAACAGAAAAGGATACAATGGATGTATGGTGCAATGGGCAGAAGATGGAAACTATGGTAAGATTCTCTCTCATTGTTTTTTTTTTTTTATTGATCTTTTCCCCCCTCTTTTTTCCTCAGATTTTCTCCCATCCCAATGTTAGTCGTTATGCCAATTCCCAATCCCCTTCCTGGTCGCTGCGCACTTACCCCCCACAGTCGGTCTGGGAGAGTGGAGGCTATCACGTGCTTCCTCCGACACATGTCTAGCCAATCAACCGCTTATTTTCACCTGGCAGCGCGGACTCTCACTGAGAGGGCGTAGCGTGTGGAAGGATCACACTATCCCACTTAGATCCTATCCGCGCTTAGCAGGCGCCCCGACCGAACTGTAGGAGTCGCTGTTTACAACGACCCGGACCCACCCCGCCAGCTTCTCCCACCCTCTAATACTGCCAACCGTATTAGTGTGAACGGCCAGCCAAGCTGGTGACAACCCCGGAGCTGTGAGCTGGATTCGAACAGGCAAATCCAGCGTCTCCGGGGTTGGTGACGAACGCAATCTCCGTTACGCCACCTGACCGCCCTGATTCTCTTTCATTGTTAATCGTTTAACCCTTTCACTACCACACTACAGAAGGTTAACCTTTCACTACCACACTAGACGGTTAAAGTGTGGTAGTGAAAGGGTTAACCTTCTGTAGTGTGGTTGTGAAAGGGTTAACCCTTTGTTGTGTGGCAGTGAAAGGGTTAACCTTCTGTATTGTCGACGTGAAAGGGTTAACCCTTTGGTAGTGTGGTGTGAAAGGGTTAAAGCTGCAACATTGTCTTATTGATAGATGACCGTGTGTATCAAAGTTCCCAATACCAGTTAAAAAAAACACCAGGGTTTAGGCCATGGTTACACTGGGGTTTTTGTTTTTGTTTTTGTTGCTGAATGATTACGTTTGCATGTCCAAGTTAAAAAGAGACGCAGTTTTGGCAGGAAACCGCGTTTCCTATGCGGGAACGCTGAAAGGGTGTTTTCGTTTTGGAAACTCGCAGACAATGGTGCCATGTAATATGCGTGAGCCGGATACAGAGCCGTTCTGCCCAATGCCCATGCGCAGTAGAGACCGATGGCAAATTCTCCCCCTCCCAGACCCATGTCATGTCAACAAACCCTTACCACGCAAGAGTCGACTGCATGAGCAGCTGAGAGCTCCTCTTTCAACATAACAAGCATTAAACAAAATGGCCCAGTCATCTATTCACTTTTGTTTAATACATGATGCGTTGTCTAATGTTATCTAGCTACTGATAGCTCCTGATATCAACGTCTGATATCATCAGTTTGTCATTCGTTTTCGCAGGTGCTGGCTGGCTAGCGTCACTCGTGAGCTAACGTTAGCTACCTAGCTAACGTTACTTTCAGACCCTGTTAGTCAAGTTGAACTATCGCTCTGGGGACGCTGATTAATATAACAAGCTACAACAGTCTGCATTCCCTTAACAATTGTTTGTATCAAGGTGCATCTATCCTGCATAGGTGGCGCAGTGGGCAAGGCGCTCGCCACCAATGCAGGATATGCTGGGTTCGAGCCCAGCTCTCGGCGTTGCTACAAGCTTGGCTGGTCGTTCATACTAATACAATTGGCAGTATTAGGGGGTGGGAAGCTGGTGGGTGGGGATCGGACGTTGTGGACAGCAACTCCTACAGGTCGGTTGGTGCGCCTGCGCAGTAGAATCAAGAAGCGACGGGGGCGGCGTGTCCCTCCCACGCAGACCCTCGCCGCTGAGAGATCGCGCTGTGCAGGTGAAAAGATGCGATGGCTGCCTCCTCGAGTACCGGAGGGGACACGTGATGCAAGGCTTCATCCACATTGCAGCCGGCTTGTGGGAGGCATGGCCAACAACGTTCGAGACAGGGGAGGGTAGAATTGGACAATAAGAAATTGGGGAAGGGAGAAAAATAGAAAAATGGGGAGAAAAAGTAAATAAAAACAAATTTAAATAAATTTATTTTTGTATTGAGCCGTATTGTATTGTACCCATTCTGCAATCTGTTAAATAATGTTTACATCCATTCATTCTGCTAGCATTAACGTTACTTCGCTGCTAGCCACAATGCTATACTGTTATACTGGCATATCCCAATCACGTTAGCACGTACAGTAAGCTAACAAAATCAGCGATCTTTTTGTGAGACTAAACTCCGCTCTTGGTGGTCAATTGTGTTGATGTTAGTTTCATCAACAAATCATCAACAAATGAGGCAGAACACACAGTGAATGTATCCGTTTTTGTTTATTGCACTTTATTTCTTGCTGAAAAATAAATGCTATGTGGCTAAATGGCTCATGCGAGGTATAAATATGGTGGCTTTTGAGATTGAGCAGGATGTGGAGTGTCTCATTCAACCTTTCTGATTGGTTGAAAATGGCCTTCATGTTTGAACTACATCGCCGCCTACTGCTTTGGCATTGTACTACATGTATATAGTAGACGAGACAAAACGACGTCTAACTTAACTCTTACTTGCCTGCCAATACGCAGCATTCTGAAAAGCGAATGAAACTCAACGAAAAAGCCTTAGACTAGGGTTTCTCAATGGGGATGGTACCACCCCCTAGGCCTAGGGGGCATTTAGAGAGAGTAGGGGGGTACTGGGTTCAGATGTGTTGAGATGCTCAAAGGACCTTATTTTATTTACAACAACTTGACTGGAACCAGAGAGGAGCCTACATGCAGTGAGAACAATCAAAATAAAAAATCCCACTTCAGAAACAGGGAAAGCATCACTTTAAAAATTTTTTAATTATTACACACTTGGTAGTTGTTACGATATGATAAAGTGGTGGTAGAACCCAAGGCAGCAGGAAAGAATAAGCAGGGAGATGAGGCAGGAGTCGACGGTCACAATTCAAAGTGTTTACTTTGGCAACTTCCAAAAGTACATACGAGAATAACAATAGGCACAGCCGTGCTGACAAACCTAACCAGAAAACGGACATAACACACGAAATAAAAGATGACAAAATAGAAACTAATATACACTTACTTTTAGACAGAGCAACACTACAAGGACAACGTTTGATACAGACAGCACAGGAACAACAACGTTTGATACAGACAGCACAGGAACAGGTAACAGGAAGGAATGACTCCACACCCAGGTGAGGGCAACCCACACATAAATAACAACCCTAATTACTAATTGCCCCCAGCTGGGGAGAGACAGGCACAGAACAAAACAACACACTAGCCAATAATCAATACACCAAACAACACTAACCAGGGAAACCAAATCACACCAGGGTGGGGAAGTTCAACAACAACAACATACACAGTGACATTCCATTAATCATTCCATTAATTAAAGTAAGCATGTGAGTTATGACGTGTAGCAACAGTGTCTGAACCAACTGGCTCCTCTGGCCACAAGAGGGAGGTAGAGGACCACTGTTAGGCAGAGAGCCAATGTTAGGTGGAGGGCACTGCCCAATGTTAGGTGGAGGGCACTGCCCAATGTTACCATCCTGCCCAGTCCAGCCAGGACCGGGCCTAGGAACGTGACAGTACCTCCCCCTCAACAGGGGGCTTCCAGACCCCCGAAAACAACGTCCATAACCAGGTGAGGGAGGAAGCCGGAACCCCGGAGAGGACCCAGAGAGAGGACCCGGAGACCCGGGGCCGGGAGCCCGAGCAAAAAACCCCGGGGGGGCATAGCAGCCAGGAGGGCTGAAAACGGGCGCACAGGCCCGGAGAGGTGGGGTGGGGATGGGAACCGAGGCCCGACGAGGGGGGGGTGGGGAAGGGTGCCGAGACCCGGAGAGGGAGGCCGGCCCTGGGAACAGAGGCCCGACGAGGGGGAGTGGGGATGGGTGCCGAGACCCGGAGAGGGGGGCTGGACCTGGGAACAGGGGCCCGACGAGGGGAGGTGGGGAGGGGAACAGAGGCCCGGAGAGGGGAGGCGGGGAGAGAAACAGGATCAGGAAGCCTGGAGCCAGGGACCCAGGGTAAGGACCCCGGAGCAGGACCCCGGACGGGAGACCCTCCAGCCGCCGGACTAGGGACCGGATCCGGTGAGCCGGAACGGAGGTGCGGCGGCGGCGACCCCCGGAGAAGGACCCATCATAGACCACGGCGAAGACCACGGCGAGGACCAGGGCGCCGGTCACGGCGCAGGACTGGACCAGACCGGAAGCCAGGACCAGTCGAGGAGGATCCAGGATCAGTTGAGGAGGCGGGACCCAGCGTTGCAGCCGGACCAGGCATAGAGGCTGGGTTGGGCGTGGAGACCGGTGCGGTCTCGGCGGCGAGGCGTGGCGTAGAGGCCGGAGATGAGGAGCCGAGACCCGGCGTAGAGGCTGGGCTGGGTGTGGAAGCCGGAGGAAGAGCGATGACAGCTGGGGCTACACCGACCGGAACCAGGCTGGCAGCGCCGGCCGGGTCATCTGTGGAGGCCTTGTCAGCTGCACCAGCCATGCTAGCTCTCCGAGTCTTGCCAGCTCTCCGAGGTCTGCGAGCTGCGGGGGCTGGGCCAACAGCGGGACCTGGATTAGCTGTAGGGGAAACGTTATCTGGGAGGGTAATGTCAGCTGGGGAGACCCGGTTAGCCTCAGGGGCTAGGCTAACTGTGAGGGTAATGCTAGCAGGGAAGACCTGGCTAGCTGCAGGGACAATGCCAGCTAGGGAGGCTGGCTTAGCTGCAGGGCCACGAACAAGAGACAGATCAGAGGGTGGAGGGAAATTATGCCTCTCCATGACCCTGACCCTGTTGGCCAACACCCCCATCTCTGCCTCCTGATCCGGATCCTGGTCCGCTATGGACCGGATTCTCTTCAGCAAAAAAAAACATTTAGCTGGGGCATAGGTGGACATATCCCCCTCCATTAATTTGACGATAACACTCATTGTTCCCTTTAGTCTTTCCGCTGGGTTCAATAATGGTGGAGTCATTCTGTTACGATATGATAAAGTGGTGGCAGAACCCAAGGCAGCAGGAAAGAATAAGCAGGGAGATGAGGCAGGAGTCGACGGTCACAATTCAAAGTGTTTACTTTGGCAACTTCCAAAAGTACATACGAGAATAACAATAGGCACAGCCGTGCTGACACTGACTACAGAACAAACCTAACCAGAAAACGGACATAACACACGAAATAAAAGATGACAAAATAGAAACTAATATACACTTACTTTTAGACAGAGCAACACTACAAGGACGACGTTTGATACAGACAGCACAGGAACAACGACGTTTGATACAGACAGCACAGGAACAGGTAACAGGAAGGAATGACTCCACACCCAGGTGAGGGCAACCCACACATAAATAACAACCCTAATTACTAATTGCCCCCAGCTGGGGAGAGACAAGCACAGAACAAAACAACACACTAGCCAATAATCAATACACCAAACAACACTAACCAGGGAAACCAAATCACACCAGGGTGGGGAAGTTCAACAACAACAACATACACAGTGACATCCCATTAATCATTCCATTAATTAAAGTAAGCATGTGAGTTATGACGTGTAGCAACAGTGTCTGAACCAACTGGCTCCTCTGGCCACAAGAGGGAGGTAGAGGACCACTGTTAGGCAGAGAGCCAATGTTAGGTGGAGGGCACTGCCCAATGTTAGGTGGAGGGCACTGCCCAATGTTACCATCCTGCCCAGTCCAGCCAGGACCGGGCCTAGGAACGTGACAGTAGTAAAAAGTAAAATTTGTAAAATCGGAATCCAGTTGGTCAGTCGTCCCTACTAACACAATTGGCCGTGTTAGTGGAAGCCGGTGGGGTTATGTGTCCTGGTCTCCTACTGGTCGGTCGACTCCTACTGGTCCGTCGGGGCGCCTGTTCAGCAGCGGGGGGATCTGGGGGAAATAGCGTGAACCTCCGCACACGTTATGTTCCCCCAGTGAAACTCCTCGCTGTCAGGTGAAAAGAAGCGGCTGGCGACTGCACATGTAGGTTCTACACCCTCCCCAGGCAGGGCAATGCGCGCAACGACCAGGAAGGGAATTGGCATAATGACTAAATTGTGATGGGTGAAAAAATTTAACATGGATGTCAGATAGGGGGGCATTGACCCAAAAAAGGTTGAGAACCACTCGTTTAGACTGAAATAAAGAGTGTTGTCACAAGTTCACAACGTCCTGAAGACATGATAAATTATACAATCATTCAGCATTGATGATCCAATCAGGGAATCCCGAGATATTAGCCTTTTAATGCAATCTGCCACTTAGACTCATTACATCCACACTATGATTATTGTACTGTAAATGAGAGCTATTTTATTGTACTGCACTATTGCACTATTTTAATTTGTCTATTTTATGCTAATTGTATGTATATTTTTATGATTATTGCACTGTAAATGAGAGCTATTTTATTGCATTGCTTTTATTCTGTTTGCAGTTTATGCATTGCTTTTATTCTTTGCATTTATGCATATTTTATGCCTATGTATCCATTTCTGCTGTGAAGCACCTTGGGCTGCAATTATTGTATGAAAGGTGCTCTACAAATCAAATCAAATCAAATTTATTTGTAAAGCCCGCAATCACAAGTTAATGTCCCCATGGCCCGGACAAGTCTTCTTTAAACAAGTCAAGAAGAAACATCACAATAAATAAATAAGAACAAAAAACCCACCATGAAATCCAAAATAAATGTAAAATAAATAAATGCAACACTCCCAGACATACCCCAGCGAAGGTATGGAAAAACTCACAAAAAACCTAGCAATAAAAAAAAGCACCACCAGCAAGCTCAAACAGTGAACTCCAAGCCCACGTGGTTGAACTCAAAATACAAAGAAACAGACTAAGAAACTATAGTAAACACCATGATCAAATCCACAAAAAGAAATGTCATCAATGACAAAACTGAGGAAAACAAAAACAAACCCTGTGAACTTTGGAAATTACTCAACAACCAACTAGGCTGCAGCAAAAAACTAAAAACCAGATTTACAAAAATAAACATAAAGACACTCTCATCATAGACAAACTGGACGGATGACATATTCTTTACAAACATAGCCACAACACTGGTTAATAAACTACCCTCCCATTCAGGGCATTTTGGGGTAGAACACATCATAGCCTACTACAAAAACCTAGGGGTCCGCAAAGACGACTTCAAACTGGAAATGGTAACAACAGATGAGGTACTCAAGAAACAGAGCGCCCTCCAACCTAACAAGGCCACTGGCCATGACAATATCCCCTCCAAATTCCTCAGAGACTCAGCAGCCGCCATCACCCCACTCCATAAAACAGGGACATGTCCCCAAAGACTTCAAAATTGCGAGAGTGACCCCCCTGCACAAAAAAGGCAGCAAATTAGACCCAGGCAACTACCGCCCTGTTTCTATTCTTACCTCCATCTCAAAAGTAATGGAAAAAATTGTCTACGAACAGGTCGAAAAGTACTGCACGGAAAAAAAGCTAATCTACGAATTCCAATCTGGCTTCAGAACATCCCACTCCACTGACACATGCCTTCTCTATTTGAACGACCACATCAAACAAGAGGTGGATGCGGGCAAATACTGCGTCATGGTCATGCTGGACCTACAAAAGGCCTTCGCCACTGTCAATCACTCCATTCTGATTGACAAGCTAAAAGCAATTGGTTTTGATAGTTTATCAGTGAGCTGGATGCAATCCTACCTGGAGGGGAGAGACCAGATGGTAGAGGTAAACGGTACTCTACCCCCCCCCCCCCCCCCCCTCCCAGTGAGCTGTGGTGTTCCACAAAGAAGCATACTAGGACAGTTAATGTTCCTAATTTATGCAAATGACATGCCGTCAGCTTGTGACTGCAACTTGTTCCTGTTCGTGGACGACTCAGCCCTGCTGGTCTCTGACAAGAACAAGTTACAGGTTGAAAAAACCCTCAGCTCAGAACTCGGCAGAATCTGCACCTGGCTCGCTGATAACAAACTATCATTACACCTGGGTAAAACAGAGTCCATTCTCTTCGGATCAAATAACAAACTCAGCAAAACCAACTCTGTTACAGTGGGTGACAATATTGTCACAAGGAAAGATGAAATTACATACCTGGGTTCCATCCTAGAGGCAAATCTTTCCTGTGACAAAATGGCAACCAATGTAATAAAAAAAGTCAACCAATGAACAAGATTCTTGTACCGGATCTCCTCTCTGGTAAACAAGAATACCCTGAAGAGTAGACTCTGGCAGGAGCACTCATTCAAGGGTACTACGACTATGCTTGCACCTCATGGTACCAAAGCACCCCAAAGGCACTAAGAAAAAGATTACAAACATCACAAAACAAACTGGTCAGACTACTGCTTGACCTTACTCCTAATACCCACCTCACCTTTGCCCATTTTGACAACCTAGGATGGCTTAGAGTAGACGACAGAGTACAGCAACTTGCAATGGGCCTGGTCTACAAGATACACTACACCACTAAGGTACCCATATACATGTCGAAATACTTCCCAAAGGTCAGTGAATACCACGACCACAACACCAGAGGGAGTTCCACAAATCATGTTCAACCCAGATTCGGCACAAATAAGGGTCTAAACATGTTCCGCAATTATGCCACATCAATGTGGAACGCCCTACCCACAGCCGTAAAAAAAATAATTTAATCCCTACCCGCCTTCAAAACCGCTCTCAAGGAGCAGCTACGGGAGGCTGCAATTCGAAACTGGTCACCATAAATGTCCAATTTTCTGTTTAACAGTACTCTATATTTTCATATCTTGTATGTCACAAATGTAACAGTACTGTATACCTGTATGTCAAGTATGTCAGAAATGTCATGATATATATCTGTATGTTGCGTATGTCATTAATGTCATTATGAATTGAAAATGGGGGACCCTGATGTAAACAAGACGAAAGTCTTTCTCTGGTCCGCATCCCCTTAACAATTGTGTGTATTGAGCCGTACTGTATTGTACCCATTCTGCAATCTGTTAATAAAGTTTTCAATCAATCAATCAATCATTCAATGATCGATGGGTGGATAATAACATAATACACAAATAAAGTGTATTATTATTATTATTATTATTATTATTATTATTATTATTATTATTATTATTATTATTATTATTATTATTATTATTATTATTATTATTATTATTATTATTATTATTATTATTATTATTATTATTATTATTATTATTATTATTATTATTATTATTATTATTATAATATTTTGTATCCATTCAACTATGTTCAATTTGTTCACAGGGGGAGTTTGTGGACGACGGGACAGAGACACACTTCCTGGTTGGGGAGCATGAATGCTGCATCAAGGCCATAATAAGCAGTGGGAAGAAAAAGAGTGGCATTGAGCACTATTTGCTTTTCGACGGGGAGAGAATGGCAGCGTCACACTCCGGACACTGAACCACAAATGCAGAAGTTGTAGCTCAATAATGCAGCGAGCAACCGAGCAATAAAATGTCCAGCATTGACACTGTTGTTGTATCTATTTATGCGTGTTTATTTATGTTGAATATCAGGTCGAGATTTCACAACGTTCTCGAACAGACAAAGAAACAATCCTGCCACTAATAAGCCAGGTAAACCTTTAGGATACTAAAGCCTAAAACTATTTTTCTTTTGTATAATAAAATATGAAATAATGTTAGAATTATATGATACCATTTGTATCATATATATTGCTCGTCATCGGGTTCAATTCCTAAAAATATGATCATAAACCAAAACAATTGTTAAACAATTAAATAGCTTTGTTCGCTATCATTTTCATACATTTCAATGTCCAGTGATTATTAGTGGGAATGTGGCGAAATTTCGCTTTGCGCTTGTGCGTTGGACTATACCATTAACCCTTTCACGACAGGTTAACTGGCTGTAGTGTGGCAGTGAAAGGGTTAACCTTCTGTAGTGTGGTTGTGAAAGGGTTAACCCTTTGTTGCGTCGTCGCAGTGAAAGGGTTAACCGTGTGTATTGTCGCAGTGAAAGGGTTAACCTTCTGTAGTGTGGTTGTGAAAGGGTTAACCCTTTGTCGCGTTGTGGCAGTGAAAGGGTTAACCGTGTGTATTGTCACAGTGAAAGGGTTAACCTTGTGTAATGTCGCAGTGAAAGGGTTAACCTTGTGTATTGTCGCAGTGAAAGGGTTAACCCTTTGGTAGTGAACGTGTTAATAGGTGTAATGGTGCGGGCACGTGTATATTTTCCCTAACGCACTTTCACTTCCGCGTTCGGGTTCCGCGATCTGATTGGCCACTGACGTTTCTCTCAGCGCCAATCGCGTTACGCCTAGTTCTATCACTGGTTAAGCTTGGAGCAGGGCGATAGACCACCAGCCCTGATTCCAAAGACACAGTGTACAGGCTGTTAGAGGCATAACTAGGCGTAACGCGATTGGCGCTGAGAGAAACGTACCCATGTACATGTCAAAATACTTCCCAAAGGTCAGTGAATACCACGATCACAACACCAGAGGGAGCTCCACAAATCATGTTAAACCCAGATTCGGCTCAAACAAGGGACTAAACACGTTTCGCAATTATGCCACATCAATGTGGAACGCCCTACCCAAAGCTGTAAAGGAATGTGAATCACTACCCACTTTCAAAAACACTCTCAAAAAACACCTAAGGGAGACTGCAACTCGAAACTGGCCCCTGTAAATGTCCGAACACAACCCCCTCCAATGTACAGTAAATTACCAAGTATGGTCTTGTCAATATTCCAATGTACAGTTTTGTTTGTACAGTTGTACAGTGTCCCCCACCCACCCCTCCTACCCAACCTCCCCCCCCCCCCCCCCACTCCTACCCAACCCCCCCCCCCCCCCCCCCCACCCACCTCCAATGTACAGTCCCCCCCACCCCCACCTACCCAATCCAATGTACAGTTCAAATGTATATACTCTTTTTTTCTGGACTCTTTTTGTATCACAAACAGTACTGTATTTGCAAATCTGGTATGTCATAAATGTATAGATGTAGCAGTACTGTCTATCTGTATGTCATGTATGTCATAATGTTACGATTAATTGAAAATGGGGGACCCTGATGTAAACAAGACGAAAGTCTTTCTCTGGTCTGCATCCCCTTAACAATTGTATGTATTGAGCTGTACTGTACTGTACCCATTCTACAAACTGTTAATAAAGTTTTCAATCAATCAATCAATCAACGTCAGTGGCCAATCAGATCGCGGAACCCGAACGCGGAAGTGGAAGTGCGTTAGGGAAAATATACACGCGTTGCGAGCGCTGCTGACCTCCCTCTCACTGCGCAGCCTCCGCGCAGCCCCCGCGCAGCCTCCGCGCAGCCCCCGCGCAGCGAGGACCTGCTCGAAGCCAGAAAATGCAGCAGACGTTCCTCCAAGAGGAAACATTCAGGGTGAAAATAATGACGTCCCAGGGAGACGCACTACTAACACGGGATGGATCTCAGTCAGCAGCAGCACACGGCAGCAGGAGAACAGTCACGATTCAATGTTTGAGTTTAGCCGTGATGAATCTGTAAAAAAAAATTGGTTTTTGTTTTAATCTCGGAGAAGTGGAGAGAAGTGCGTCCCGGCTGTGTGGCTGTAACCTCGGCGCCTCGTCCCGCAGCAGCACGCGAAACACAACAACGGACGGACGGACGGGGGGACCACAGCGAACAGGCATCCTAACCTAACCACCACGGTTTAATAACTCTAGCTCGCCGGCTGGCTCTATTTAGCTGTTTTTATTGACTCCGACGCGGCGGCCAGTTCATTGACTCGTTTATGGCACAAACTATTAATTCCGCCGTTCTTGGAGAAGAAGAAGAAGACCGTTGTTGGTGCTTCAGGACCTCAGAGTGTCGTCTCCCGTCCCGGTGCTTTGGACGCTGCTAGCAGCTAGCTTAGCATTAGCCACCGAGGAGGAGCAAGAAGAAGAAGGCCTTTTTTATTATTATTATTATCCCAGCTCTCTCCCGTCAGTTATGATGACTGTATGTGGGGCAGGAGACCTGGTCCATGGTTAGGAGGAGAAGCTAAACGAACTGCTGAGATATTATTGTCCCCATTTTCTTTTGCATGGAGTGAAGACTATGGGGGAGCCGACCTGGTGGAGCACATCTGTCATCATTCCTCCAGGACTCACAGGACACAGGGATCCAGACGTTTGTTTGGAAACACTGCCAATCTCTGCTGGCCAGTTGAGTAGTACTATATAACTGTATGCTGGGCAGTTAATAAGTAGTGGTACATGTATGCTGTGCAGTTAAAGTACAGTAGTAGTACATGTATGCTGTGCAGTTAAAGTAGTAGTACATGCATTGATAGTATAAAACTGAGTTATTTGGATTGATATGATGAGCCAGCTGGACAGATATTCAGGAGACGAAGGTGAAGTCAATCGATGGTCTTTATTGACAGGAACACACGGAAAACGAGGAACAGTCCTGTCAGTTAAGTAGTAGTACATGTATGCTGTGCAGTTAAAGTAGTAGTAACTGTGTGGACACTTCATCAAAACGCAAATGTCACTCCTCACAGATCTCACTGTATGCTCTGTGTGTCTACAGTACCGATACGGTTAATGCCTACTATACAGTATATACGGATTGTTTGAAATAAAGCAGGCCGGCTTGCTGTAGTAGTCATTTCGAGAGCACCAGGTTTAACCACACACAACAAAAACAAAGCCTTGCAACATGAACTACCAGCAGCACCTTGCGAATTCGGCTGCGATTCGATCGGAGATCCAGCGGTTTGAATCCGTCCATCCCAACATCTACTCCATCTACGAGCTGCTGGAGCGAGTGGAGGAGCCCCACCTGCAGAATCAGATCCGAGAGCACGTGATCGCTATTGAAGGTAGGTCAGGAACACTGTTGTGTGTTTACATGAAAGTATTTTCGTTCCCGATGACATATTACTGTATATTTATCAAGGGCAACAACCTCACCATTAGCCCTGAACTACCAACAGAGACTCATCCATCCACCTGACCCATTGCTATTGTTCTGCCAAGCCACAAGGGTTGCCTGATTTAGCTGCCTCCACTCAAACTGAATAACACTGCATATTATGGAGTCAGATTAATCTGGTGTTACTGAGTATAGATAGAAGAACATCTAACACTATTCACAGTATTCAGGTGTGTGTGTGTGGCTGGGAACAGCCCAGGCTGCGGTCCAAACACGGTAGCACGAAGAGCATTAGAGCGTATGTATGATATCACGCAGCGGCACAGATGTTCAGCAACAACATAACCTCGTTCCCAGTTTTATCTAGCAGCAACACAGCTACTGACACTTTTATTCCTCTCTTCCCCCATCATCATCACCAGAGTAGTTTCACACGACGACATGTAATCAAACCAGTTGTTTTTAAACTACATTTTGTAGTAGCTTACTGGAAGTTCCAACTAAATTTAAATTTGCATAGTGATCGTAGTTATTTAATGACTTCGTTAAACACACTTTTTGTTTTGTTTGTTACTATTTTGAGGTGTAGTTAATTACCGGAACTACAAACTATTTTATGTCTATGAAAGGGAGCAGCAAGAACTTTTTTGAGAGACTGTTCATTATACTGTGTCATATAAATAAGAGATTCTGCTCCGACAACTAACCTGACAGGGCCCCATAGTTGAGATCATTTGTTATGATCAAGTTGGTAAATGGTCTACTAAGGCATTGGTAAGCATTTTTGTTGTTGACTGTTTGAACTGCTAAGGTTGTGCGAGGCACACACGACAGCATGCCAACGTTCCTCGTCCTTTTTTTCTTTGAAGAACCCAGATAGGGTTATTTCGGTGTCGCTTCACATCAAACTAAATGGACTGCATTTGGTAAATGGACAACATTTAGCCCATATAGCAGCTTTTATCCAAAGCGCTTTACAACTTATGCATCACATTCTCACATCTTACATTCTTATGCCTCACATTCCCCCGTTCACTCATATACATTCACACACTGACAGCGGAGACAACCATTGCAAGGTGCCAACCTGCTCATCAGGAGCAATTAGGGGTTAACCGTAAAGAGTTTTGCTCGAGAACGCTTCGACATGCTGCCAGGAGGAGCTGCAATCGAACCGGGAACCTTCCGATTACCAGGCGACCGCGCTACCTCCTGAGCCACTGTTGCCCCAATAGGGCACTAACTAACTAGTAGGCACTACTAGTAAGTAGTAGGTACTAGCAGCTAATAACTTGACAACTGTGCACTTTGTAATAAATTCAATTGAGTGGCATATTATACAGTCATGTGACTATTATACTTGATGATCATTTGGTATTATATATCACACTTTGATCTTTTTTGTTTTTAAATGTTTTATATAAAGTAGTTTGGCCTACTTTTCTAAGTAGATTTAGTTAAACTATATTCCTCTTGACGCTAGCTTTGCATGTAGTACAACTTTGTCCCGTGTGAATTAATTGCAGAACTATGCTTCCCCCAACATCACTTCCATTTCCTCTGGAATCGTGTCATTCAATGACTCACCGCCCCGACCACAGAGCCAGAAATAGCCTATATAAGCTTATTATAACAAGCAGCGCATATATAATGTCATCATCGCCTCCATAGCATATCTCAGATGTGTCACTCAAATTACATGTTCATTATGCAAGTGCTTTAGTAGGTTGTGGCTAGACTTGGCCTAGCTAGCTGTGGATCACAATGCGTCTCTCTGACTTACCAACTGCATGGGCTTCATTTGCATTTAGGTTGTGTGTGTGTATAAGGGGGCGGCCCGCCAGCCAGGTGAGAGAGGCTGACCCACTTTCACTATCTGGCCTTGGAGCGCTGGCGGTGACGAATAAAACCAGCCTGCCCTCAAAGCTCAGATTGGACTAAACGGCTCCCTCCTCTGTGTTGGATTAAAAAAACCTGTGATCAGTGAATGTTTCTCGGTTCCGCCATATCGGCCTCGCCAGGGGCAGCCTCGAGCCTTTATACCACCAACATAGCAGGCCGTCCGTCGGTGGGGTGAACAACTTGTCGGGGCTTTGCACCTGGACATGGCCTGTCAGAGAAAGACGAAAAGTGGGGTTTCGAGTAGTTTAGTTTAGTTTATTTAGGATCCCCCATTAGTTGTTACCCTCAGTAACAACTACTCTTACTGGGGTCCTCTCAAAATAACACATTCAAACATAAAAGCATAGTACAATCAGAATAAAACAATACTTCCATGCACATTGTACTAAGCAACAACACCAAAACAAAGAATAATAACGGCCGTAAAGATAGTAATTTGTCCGTCTACATGAATGAAGCTCCACAGAGGTGGAGAGGTGACAGAGGTCCCAACTCTCACCCACCACCACACAAATGCCCTAATTTGGAAGAAAAGGAAAAAAAGTACATCATAAAATAATTTCTTTCTGTAAAATCGCTGTTCTCAATTTATTTTTGAAATGTGTAGAATGTTCTCTCAGAGTAGAATGGAGTGAAGTGGACTAACGTACCGCGTGTCTACAGTCAAACTCTCCTTGACGGGCACTGACCCAACTGTCTGGCGTTTGCTGGGCAACTCCGAAAGACATTGTCTTGGGTCTCCTTTGTGGTGTGTTTTATCAGACGGCAAGCCCTCTGTCATCACCTCACCATGAGACCCGTTTAGACAATTCCTTAGCCTGCCTAAAAACATCGTCCGCGTACAGCCGGCCGTGAGGCTACATGTTTCCCTGTTGCTTTTCGTTACGACCTAGTGACCTACGTACCGTCGCTTCCATCGAGGTGGTTTTTATGTTTAGTTTCCATGACGACTATAAAGGTCCTTTCTAACACACTCTGCCCGGGATGATGATGCGTGGGCCTAATGGAGCGCGAGGAACATATTTCTACGTGGATTAGAGAGGAGTTTTGGGATTAAAAGCGGTGTTTTTCAAACACCTTTGTATGTATGACATCTCCCAAAGCCCCCCCCCCCCCCCCCCCCCAGTTTGGCAGATGGCAACCCCCCCCCCCCGTAGTGTAAACTGATACGACACCACGCCCATGTGAACTCCAACCCGGGACAACTGTGTCCGACACCCGACAGAACGAGTGATATTTAGGGAAAGAGAGGGAGAGGAGGAGGGAGCAGGGGGAGCATGTGGAGAGATGGCGATTACAGTGAGTAAGTGAATGACTGAGTGATTGAGTGGGAGGGATTGGTCGGACAGGAGATGAAGAGCAATTACGCAACGGCCCGGGCTGAGCGACGCCCCGTAATGGACACACGGCCTGCTGAGTCCGATGGGAAGTGAACGCTTTTAAATGTGGGCTTTTAGACCGTCGCATATAAGCGCTAAGCGCAGCCCCTGGCCGGGGCCGTGTGGATGGATCGCTCTGGGGTGCGCGCCGATGTCAAGCTTGTGGCCCGAATGAGATATTAACCAATCTCTCTCTCTCGCTCTCTCTTGCGCCCGCCTCTCACCCTTTTGTTCCATGCTGCATCACTCACCCCCCCCCCCCCCCGGATCAGGAGCCAACAGCAGCACACACATCATGTTCTCTTTTGAAGTGGCCGTGTTCATTTTCATAATCGTTCTTCACCGCAGCAGCTGCAGTGATGGCAGGGACACTTTCTGTTTCATTAGGCCTAATGTACTCCGGTGATGCAGTGATTTGATTTGAACCCTTTATTTATACAGGGAAGACGGTTGAGAGCAAGCTCTCTTTTTCAACATCACCCCGATTACAGCATTAAGCATTTGGACATAGAACACACAATGAGTATAGTATACATACATAGGTACATACACAGGGAGCGAAATTAACTTTTTGACTCACCGGCCAGTGGCAGGTAGATGGGAAGAATCTACCCGCCAAGCATATTTCTTACCTGCCAACTTTTTTTTGATACATTTTTTTTTATTATTATTTTATATAAATCTTTTTTTTTAATAAAATATATATATTATATAATCATACTTGTGATTGTGTTATCTGCGAGACATCGCCACCTCACTGTCTGCAAACAGCTCCACTGTCTGTGTGTATACTCGAGTGGCATCCAGCTCCAGCAAGGATTCTCCGGTGCTGCAGCTGGACCCTAAACGCTACATTCAGCATGCAAAAGGATTCTCCTGAGCTACAGCTGGACCCTATCAGCAGCCCTCACTCATGCGATGTAAGCCAGGGACTCTAATACGCATGTTGTTGTTGTAGGACATTGATGCCAGGAGCTATCTGTAGCTACTGCTGGATGGCGTTGGGACAACGCCTCAGTGAACTATTTAGTTTACTGCGACATTTCGTAGTGACTAGTGAGCTACCTAGCCAACGGAGGTATTATGCACTGGACTATTGCTGGAGGATTTGTTGATGTCTGGAGCTATCAGTAGCTAGTCGGCTGGATAACGTTACACAATGCCTCATGTATTAAACTAAGTGAATAGTTGACTGGGTCATTTTGTAACTGTAGCTAACGTTATCTCACGAAGGTCCCACACTGACTAGACTAACGTCACGGTGAGGCAATAGCCTCTGTTTACATGCAGGCATACAGGGGTAGGAGCAGCAGCAGCAGTGCTAACTAACGTCACGGTGACTCGGAGGCAATAGCCTCTGTTTACATGCAGGCATACAGGGGTAGGAGCAGCAGCAGCAGTGCTAACTATCGTCACGGTGACTCGGAGGCAATAGCCTCTGTTTACATGCAGGCATACAGGGGTAGGAGCAGCAGCAGCAGTGCTAACTATCGTCACGGTGACTCGGAGGCAATAGCCTCTGTTTACATGCAGGCATACAGGGGTAGGAGCAGCAGCAGCAGTGCTAACTAACGTCACAGTGACTCGGAGGCAATAGCCTCTGTTTACATGCAGGCATACAGAAACAGTTGGGGAGGGGGTAGCAGCAGCAGTGCGCGGTGCGCTATATGTCTGTGCTGAGACAGCGAGTGAGAACTCCGCTAAAGAATTGGATCATGATTTTCGGTTTTCACATGACTATTTGATTGCCAGCCACACAGCGGTCAGACCTCTCAGTGGGAGGCGCCAAACGTAAAAACTGAGCGCAAATGGCGGGTGGCGCTCTCTAGTTTCGGTCCCTGTACATACATATATACATACTAATGATGCACGATATATCGGCCGCCGATATAATATCGGCCGATATGGCCGTTTTTTTACACATCGGTATCGGACCGATATCAAGATAGAACCGATATTAATCGGTATTTGGCCTTAAATAGTTTCAAAATATCAGTCATTTCTGAAAATAAGTTACAAAAGTAAAAAAATTATGCGTTTTGGAAAATAGCTCTTTATTTGATTATCATAAAAAAGTGTTTTCTATACAGAGATATCGACATCGGTAAATATCGGTATCGGCCAGAACAGCAATATTAATATCGGTTATCGGTATCGGCCACAATTTTCACATCGGTGCATCACTAATACATACAATACATATACATATATACAAGCGCACATCATGTTAAATAATGAATTGCAGGGAGAACGAAAATTTTAGATAATAATAATAATAATTGACATTAAGTTAACAGCTAAGAGAAGCATGAACAGTCCATACATAGCATGTCTTCAATAAGAACACTAAATGATTTTAAAGGACACAAGTTGTCCAGTGTCCAATTTAAGAGAGTCCTCCTGCAGTTTATTCCACCTTTTGCGGGGCATAAAAACTAAAACACTTTCTCCTGCCTTGGTGTTCACTCCAGGAGCATCAAGGCGAACGAGAGCTTGTTGTGAGCGACTATGTTGTTCCATGACCATGACCCTATAAGTCAGCAGTGCTGTGAGCAGCACAGGTACTGGGGGGAGTTTACCAGACAAAGCTTTATAAACTAATAAAAGACAGTGTTGTTCTCTTCTTGTAGCAAGGGAAGGCCACCCCACACACGAGTCAGAAATACAGCTGGCTCGGCGGATTAGTGTCCCGAGGCGTTCGTCTCGTCGGCAACCTACGGATTGGATGCCTTTGCGTTGCGTTGCGTGTGTTTTCCAACAGTAGCCTATCCCCTTTAATCTTCCGGCGTAAGACGGCGGTGAACCAGAGCTTAGGTCGAAACGCCATGCGCGGCTCTCTCACACAATACTTGTGTTAGTTTTGCACGGAGAACCGATATAAGAGATTAAGATAGTCCTTTATTGATCCCCTTGGGGAAATTCAGGCGTCATAGCAGCATGGGGGAGGGGGGGAAGGGGAGGTACAGGTAGTAGAAGACATGGTACATAAAAATAGGCAGTGTAAACGATATAACAATATAATTAACTCTAATATACAGTATAATATAAAAATGCTAACTTCTAAATATATGCTCTGATGAAGTAAGTATACAGTATACACATAAGGTGCATATGAGTTCGTTTTCAGATGAACAGAGGTTTTCAAACATCTAATCGTGTGAATATGGTAAGTTCTTGCAGAGCCTCGTCATAGTTGGACTGTAGAAGTTGAGTATGGGCAATGTATGACAGCTACACGCTCAAGTGATCTTACCGTGTCATTTACAACCGTAAGCACTTGTTCAAAGAATAAAAAACTGACATGGGTCTATATTGACCACCTTGGAAAATGGCTGCCATGTCAATAAGGTCAATGGTTCTTTGTCTCAAGGGTTGATTTATCAACCACCCCGATCTCGAGGACTTCAACATCTGTTGCCGTCGTGTTGGAAACCATGAACTAACGCCGGCTGGATTTCCAAACATCTTCTCGCTGGACGTCAGCTGTTGGCTGTTTGCAGAGTGATGTTAGCAGGGCCGTCGGGGTCGCCGGGGTCGTCAGGGCTGCTCGGAGAGGGGGTGGGGGGGGGGTCTTGAAGGATTAGCTGCAGAGTTTTTCCCTGCATTGCTATTCATTGACGCCAATCGGTCGTATGAATCGCCACTGGCTGCCTCCCACTGCTGCTGGGGGGATTCACACTGTCAAACCCTATGCAGGAACTGGGATTAAGGGCAGATGAGTGGGGCGGAGACGGGAGGGATGAGACGGGAGGATGAGATTGTCCCGGCCTCTGGGTAAGTAAGGCCTGATAGTCATTAAGACTGAGCTGATTGGTCGGCCTATATCGATCAGTCTGTGGAGGAAGGAGGAAGCCGGGGGCATGGGGGGGGGGGGGGGGGGTGGTAGCATCGATGTGAAGGCAATGGCGCAGGGTGATCTGTGTCGCGGAGCTGCACACTGTCCCTCTCGTTACGCAGCAACAGCCACGGATGATGTGTATATAGTCCCACCCCCCCTCCTGATCCTCTCTTCTACCTCATCCTGACCCCCCCCCTATAGGACACTGCTGAGGTAGGGTCACCTAGGAGCTACGGTGCTAAATATATCTAAATTAGGGCTGTCAGTTTATTGCGTTAATTAGATTAATTAATTACACAGCAAATTATCGCGTTATGAAAATTAACTCAACATTTTTTATTTTTATTTTTTTATCTCATTCATTCCATAAGCACGTAGAATACACATTTACAGACTTTTTTTTTTATATGGTCCATTTGCATGTTCTTGGTATCTGATTCTAGGGTCATCTATGGATCTCAGGGAATGTATTCCCAGTGTCAGAAATACTGTCTGTTACTAGGCTTGAGTAAATTGTGATGAACCAAATGAGAATATCAATAATTTTTTTTTTTTATCTTTGACTGTGAATAACACACCATGCTAAAATTTACCAGACCTGAAAAATCTAAGCAAATTAATAGATGGAAGATGATTAAACAGAAGGTTTTGTACTAGATACAGTACTGAATTCTGCCATCCGGACACATGCAATTTGAAATATGATTATAGAATATCAGGCATAAAATGGTTATGCGATTAAAATGTGATTAGTTAGATTAATTAATTACAAATCCTGTAATTAATTCGATAATTTTTTTTAATCGCCTGACAGCACTAATCTAAATATATCTCTAAATATATTTCGCAGGGTGAGCTGAGTCGCTGCGTAAAAAAAAACTCCTAGCTCCCCCCCCAACCCCCCTCCCCCCCGCCTGCCTCCAGGGTCCCATTAGGGACGGTGGCGTTATCATCAGCCATCCATGTGGTTGTTGCCGCTCTCTCCCGGCGCCGTGGGACGCATCGCTGCATCCAAACGCACGCGGCCACGCCGGCCCTTTACACTGTTTGGGTTCGCGCTAAACCCGGGACTTGACCCCCGAGCGCGCGCCCGCCCGCCCGTGTGATATTCTCTTTCTGTCCGGGTGAGCAGGGTTCACGTTCACAGCCCCCGCGCGATGCTCCACGCACACACGCACACGCACACACACACACACACACCAGCATAACTGCTGCCGTTTCACTTTGGCATTTCACCCATATGCCCCAGCCGCTTGTCACTTATATGAGCCCAGTCAGGGTTTTTTCGTTGCCAGCCCAGAGTGCGGAAGCGAACCGTCCGTTTCATCCAAATTGTATTGAACTGTTGGCAATTGCCAGAGTTACCAGTGAAAGGCCTCCGCTCATCTGATTTAGAGCAGCCTGGAGCCGTGCCCATTGTGGGTCAGTTTGAACTGGACAGTGATGGAGGGGCGGGGCGGAGCGGGGGGTCCATATGATAAAGATTCTCCACTGTCTAGACTAAATGGAGGGATTAAGAAACGGTAGAAATACAATGTATACAGTGGCGCTGTGTGTGTGGTGGGGGGGGGGGGGGTTGACAATGCAGATTAGCAAGGCATGGTTGGTTGGTCATGGTTGTTGTTGTTGTGGGGCTGGTCGACTCGTCTCACCGTCACACGACCCCGGCCTTCGTGACTTCAGCTCTCTGATTTGATGCAGGTGATGGAACGTGGTCTCTGTCATTTTGAGAAGTCCTGAGTGGGGATGAAAGGGCTCCTTTTATGAAAGTGACCAGCGTCTCTCTCTCTCTCTCTCTCTCTCTCTCTCTCTCTCTCTCTCTCTGCGTGTGTGTGTTTACTCCAGAGACCTAATCTATGAATTGCGTACGACAAAGATGGATTCCTTCTTCTCCCTGTACCCCCCCCCCCCTTTACAAGAATTCAACTCGTCATCCTCCTTCTCTTCCCGCCTCTCTCCACTTGCTCTCCCTCTCTCTCTCTCTCTCTCTCTCTCTCTCTCTCTCTCTCTCTCTCTCTCTCTCTCTCTCTCTCTTTCTCCCCTCGTTTTCAAAACATTCCATTTGCCTTCTTCCCGTGTCTCTCTCTCTCCCTCCTCTGCCTCGCTCTGACACAGTGCTGCTTACTTAATGGGGCATTGTGCTTGAATAATGCAGCGCTCCGGGGGCAAAGTCTTCGCTGCTGCTAAATCTGGTTCGCCGGCTCCCGTCGTCGCGGACGCCCGGCCTCGTCTCGTCGTGAGCCCTGCGTGAGCCGAGAGACGCCGTATCTCTGGTCGCATCGTCGTGCCTTTATTATTACGGTCGACTCGGCTCGGCGCATCTTGTCTCGTGGTGCGAGCGCCTCTCCTGCTCCTTGGCACGGTGGTTAGCGCTGCTGCCTCACAGCAAAAGGTCCTGCAGGTTCGAACCCCCAGCAGGGGGCCTTTCTGTGTGGACTGTGGAGTGTGCATGTTCTCCCTGTGTTCACGTGGGTTTCCTCCAGGTGCTCTGGTTTCCTCCCACACCATAAAGACATGCAGGCAGGGACTACAGATGAAAACTAGCTCATTAGCTAACTCTGGCACATTTTACATTGATGTGGAAACTGAAGATGTTGATTAATGATTGTGCACTGTCCCTGGATAATTTTTTTTATAAATAAATGTAACTTCTAAACTAAAATGTCCCACAAGTCCCTACGGTTTGTAATTCAAATTCTGTCGTGAATTCTTGTGTATTCTACGATTGATTTGTAGTTCATACTTTCAGCTTATAGCCCTGAATCTATCTCACTCTATGTCTCATTTTTTTTAACACTAATAGTCTAAAATGGAAGTTAAAAGTGGAATAGATCCTTTCACCGAGATATTGTGCCCCCCCCCCCCCCCCCCCTTTCAGTCATTTGAAGAGTCCAGGAAGTGGAATGAGAGATGGACAAGGAAGCTGTGATTGGCTGTTTGTGTCCAAAGAGGTTCCACCTGTCTGTCCAGTTTTTTTTCTTTGGGAAAGGCCCTTTGAGGAGGCCAGGCTGGAGGGGCATTGTTTCCTCCCTCTATAGAGATGGCCCTGCTGGGAGAGAGAGAGAGAGCTGAGGACGGTCCCCCCTACCTAGGGCTGGGCGATATGACGATATTATATAAATATCGGGTACAGTTCATTAACGATACACTTTTTAAACGTATCGTGGATATCGTGATGTTTTGCCCAAGAGGCTTGTGTTGCGTCAATCTGGTCCACACGTTGACACTTTTGAACAGCGCCGCCCCACACACACACTACTGCATCAAAAGTTACTACTTATGATAACAAAGGCATTCGTTTTGTGGCATTGACGTTATATAGTTACACTTTCAATAACATCAGCATATTTACATAGCAACGACCGAGGTCGACCTAGATATAGCAAGCATTAGCCGTTCATATCTCAGCCCGTGCTGACTCCGTTGTGCCCATTCTGCGGTCTGTTAATAACGTTTTCAATCAGACAGATGTATGGAAATGCTTTTATTATAACATCCATTGCAGTAAAATCATTATGCCTCCAGTCGTTTAGTCATTCTGCAGAGCTAAAAGGTAAAAGTCGGCCGCGGCGAGCTACCGCTGCCATTGTTGTTTTCATTGAGCTCTCCAATAGCGGAAGTAAAAAATTAATACGCGCTTGCCGATTGGTGCTAAGAACAGCAGGGCGGGTGCAAGCGATGTGACGTAATTGGCAGACGCGACTGTCAATCAAACTGATTCTGTTTGCCGACTGAATGAATATAAACGTTATTAACAGATTGCAGCATAGGTACAATACAGTACAGCTCAATACAACAACAGTCACTGGAGGATGCAGACCAGAGAAAGACTTTCGTCTTGTTTACATCAGGGTCCCCCATTTTCAATTCATCATATTTCGTATCTAAATCATATAATATCTCATTGCTAAATATATGCAATATATAATCTAATAATCCAATAATCTAAATCTAATATATAATATAAAAATGCTAAATGCATGGGTATTTTATTTTGTCTTTAATGTTAGCTTGCAAACTCAAATACTGTCTTGGTAAGCCTCATAATGAATTGTTTGGGGGGAAAAAAGAAAAACATCGTGATGCGTATCGTGTATCGCCGAAAGGTCAGAAAATATCGTGATATCATATTTAGGCCATATCGCCCAGCCCTACCCCTACCCACCTTCCACCTGGCCCCCCTGCGTCTAGTTTTTTACCAACCCATTTCCAGGTCCGCGATCTGATTGGCCACTGACGTTTCTGGTCGTGTGACATGTGCGGCCAATCGTGTGACGCCTGTTTCTTTCACCGGTTAAGCTTAGGCACTCTTTCGAAGTTGGTTATGGTTAGAGTTTGTCTTGGAGCATGGCGATAGAACACCAGCCCTGATTCCAAACACTAACCATAACCAACTTCGAAAGAGTCGCCTAAGCTTAACCAGTGATAAACTAGGCGTTAGGTTGTTTGCTGCTGTTCGAGGCGGCATGGCGGAAATGGGCAAAGACACAGGCGTCACGCGATTGGGCGCACATGTCACATGACCAGAAACGTCAGTGGCCAATCAGAGCGCACCAGAAACGTCCGTGGCCAATCAGATCGCAGAACGCGAACGCGGAACTGGAAATGGTTGGTAAAAAACTAGACGCGGCCCCCCTGCTGTTCCTCACTGGAAGTGTGTACCACCCACCACACACCCCAGGAACGCCTTTCTCTCTGCGCCTCTGCGTTCGCGAGGTCGCAGACGGAGGGGAAATACCATGCAAAGTGCTCCAGGCCGGAGAGACCAAGGAAATGCCAGGGAAGCGAGTGTTAAGGTCTAATTGATGAGGCCCTTCTCTAAAACACCCCCCCCCTTCCTCTTTCACGCTATAACTCTTATTATGCTCTTATTATCTCCTGGCCCCGTCGCTTGTGGCTCGAACCAATGCTAACCATGAGAGGAACTATTTACTTCTCCAATGAAGAAGAGTGAGCAGATGGCTGCGTTACCTTTGTGACTCACCTGAGCCTCCCCGACAGACTCCAGTAAACCCCCACACTCTATCAGAATGTTAGAATTGAGATCTTTTAATTATTGGCTATGTGTGTGACGTCTGCCGTTTACATAACCCCTTTTTGATCTTTAAATAAGCCTCGAACCACCCCCAGACGGGTACCAGTGCCTCATAATTTCCCTCTTCTTTGACTAAATGGCTGACTCCGTCTGGCTGTCTTGAGGCGGGCTGTGAGAGAGAAGAGGGGGGGGGGGAGCCTCTTTGACGGGACCTGTCTGCAGTGCACACTGTCGATACAGTATTATTTACAGTCCTGCTGTGAGAGAGGACGGGGCGTTGCAGTAGTCCGGGGCTGAAGTCTAGTAGGTGAGAGGGGGGGGGGGGGGTGCAGGGCCACACCAGCTGTGGCGTGCAGCTGCACCGGGGGGAGGCCCCCCCCCCCCCCCTCAGATCCCAACCTTGCTATGGAGGGAAGCTCCAGACACTGACCTGACCAAAACAATAGCGGTGCGCGGTCCAACACACACGGATCCCATGAAGGTCTAAAAATAGACCCGAGCGCAAACAGGCTTCCTGCCGAGTCCTCGCAACGCATCTCCCCTGCTTCTCTTCAATCCCCCCCCCCCCCCCCCCCCCCGGGTGCGTGATGTCACTTCCTGCTCCGTTGAGCTCCAGCAGTCCCAGTGGAATAGCAGAAGAAGCCCTTGGAAATGCTAAGGACACCATGGTGGAGGTGGAGTGAAGGTTTTTTCTTCTCTTCCCCCGACCTCATTCCGAGGCAGCGAGCTCCATTTGTAGGGCTTGTTTTCGTGACACATAGCAGATGCTCGGAAACCCTCAAGGCCTCGTCTCATTCAACGCTGAATGATTTATCGGCTAATTAATCTGATTCCAGAAGCACCATCAGCTAGCCTAGTTAGGCTAGTCCTCAGTTTCCGACCCGTGGCGTGTTGTTGTTGATGCCTCACCCCTTTTTTTAACCGGAGCACCAAGTTCAGAGAAATCCAAGGAATGGACCTGTTTCAAACCCCGCCCTCTTTCCTTGGTCCTCCAATAACGACTGTTGCTTCCCTCGTCAATCAAGAAAAGAGCTGGGTTTGAGACGGTGTCAATTCAGAGCATTTCTCAGCAGCGCTTAGCCTATGAGCATGATTCTGTACGAGCATTCTGTCTATTTTTGGCTGTGTATAGTTTATATTTAAGATTTTTAGAATGTGTATATACATACCAGAATGTATATCCCGGACCGTATTTTATTCTTATTTTTATTCTTATTCTTTTATATTCTTATTCTTATTTTAATACTATTGACTACCTTAATGTTTACTGTGAGCGATCTGTAGTGCTGAATTTCCCTCTGGATAAATAAAGGATTTCTATTCTATTCTATGATGAGAACTACTACTACTACTACCACCGGAGACTGACCCTACAAATGAAAGCTGATGGTGGCATTGTTTTAATCCTGGGACCTTATTGATGGAGCATTTTAGAATAGGAGGGCTGATCTGAGACCAGTTTAAATAGTGATGCGTATTGTTCCTTAACACTTTGAGCGCCACGCCGGGTTTTCCTTTTTACCGGCTGAATGCCACCATCGGCGCCAATGTTAACGTTAATATCGCCTAATCTATGTTTTAAATTATGGCTATGTGTCTAATCTGCCCATCTCATTATCAAAGACTATTTTCCAGTCAGTGCTGTCAAGGCAGATTGTTTTTTTATCGCTGCATTTCCGTTTCAGAGCATTTAGAAAAGCACCCGTTTTCAGATAAAAAAACAGCCCATTCTGGAGCATTCTATGAAAATCGCCTTTTACTGGAATATTCCACAACGTTGATATTAGTCGGCCTTAGGGATGCCCCGATCACGTTTTTTGCCACCGATACCGATTACCGATCGTCGTGAGCCATATCGGCCGATACCGATCCGATACCGATCGTTTTTGATTAAAAAGAAATAAAAAATTATTTTATATAAAAAGTTTTTTTTTTTTTTTTTTTAATAAAATATATATATTATATAATTAGACTTGTACTTGTATTATCTGCGAGACATCGCCACCACGCAACAAGTCAAAATGCTCGCTATCTGCAAACAGCTCCACTGTCTGTGTGTACTCTAGTAGCCCTAGCTCCAAAAAGGATTCTCCGGCGCTGCAGCGGGACCCTATTGCCTTGGTAACGTTATGCTTTGGTCATTTCACATTCAGCAAGCCCTCAGCTCGAATACGCATTCAATCAATGTTATAAGACATTGATATCAGGAGCTATCTGTAGCTACTGCTAGCCGGCTAGATGACGTTAAGACAACTATTTAGTTCAATCGGACATTTCGTTTTGAACCGTGAACTAACGTCAGCTAACGCAAGCTAACGGAGATATCAACATGGGCTACTAGACTTCCTGGGGCATTTGTTGATATCCGGAGCTATCAGTAGCTAGCCGGCTAAATACCGTTAGACAATGCCTACTAAAAGTGAATAGTTGACTGGGTAATTTTGTTTAAACAGTAGCGATAGCTAGGTAGCTAACGTTAGCTCAGGTCGAATGCACTATCTAGACTCAGCAGAGGAGGTCCGCCTCCTCTGTGTTTACAAACTCTACACGGGTACGGGCGGGGCTAGGGAGGAGGAGCAGTTTGCAGGTCCTGTGCGTCTGAGACAAGCGAGTGAGATATCCACTTGATCAGTTTCCGCGATCGGCGAATATGACTAATTATCGGAATTCCCCGATCGCATATTTATACTGATTATCGGCCGATAACGATCGGTGGCCGATCGATCGGGGCATCCCTAGTCGGCCTTTTTATGAATCGTTTTCAAATAAACGCTAGATGATCAATATTATACGTGCACCCAAGCACATTCGAGCCGCGCACGGATAATCGCCCCGTTGATTTCCTCATGGACTTTTACAGTGAAACCGAAAGAAGACATTTCACAAAACAGCTTATAACTTCATCAAACTTACTCTGATTATCCTAACACTGATAACATAGAGTCCTTACCTGACATCAGATGGTATCCAACTGGTATATTCCAATTCCTGATCACCATTCGGAAAAATCGATACGTGTATGGATCCAACGCGATACAGTAGAACTCCATGATCAGCGGGGATCTGAGATCCAGAATGAACTGTGGAAACCCCGGCTGGATCAGTGGACTGGAAAATGTGGAGTACCGGATTTTTTTCCCCATTCATTTTCATTGAGTCCATTCCAAAATCACTTATGTCATCTGGGAGACGACAGGGGGCGCTTTTTTCCACAATGATCACCGGCGCCGCTCGGCTATACTCGGGTAGGCTCGGGTGATGCAATATGATTTCAGATCGCAAAAAAAAAAAAATCCGAGAAATCTCGTGAGTGGCTTTCAACCACCTATAAAAAAACACGAGAAATCTTGTGAGTGGCACGGAAAGAGTTAATAGCTGCAGACACTGACCTCAGTGGTTCAAGTATCTCTCTGGCCCTAACCTCAGTGGCAGGACGACTACTTTCACCTCCGCCACGGAGGGTGTGTGTTTTCACCCCCTCTACTAATTATTTTAGTTTAGAGAGAGTTGTTTTTACAGGGTCATTCCATCTGGCCTCCTGTAAAGAGAAAATCAATTCATTAGTCTTCCTCCTCAGACCGCCCCCCCCCCCCCTGTATCAGGTCACCATCTGGCACCAGGAAGCCTTGTCCTCCTTCTCTATCCCTAATGAATGCGTCAGCAACACCTTCGTCCATCAAAGATGATGATGATGATGGCGACCCGGGCCCTTCTGTGTGAGGCTGACCAATGGTGTGCTAGTTGCTGCAAATTTGAGTTTTTTTTTTAAATGTGGGTGACTGATATGCAAGGAATAACTAAATGGGTTTTAAATTTTTATAAAACATAAAATAAAATACATAAAAAAGCCTAATACTGAGTCCTCGGCTGATGCCAAGTATGGATCCATCCATCACTTTTACTGAACCGTAATCTTGATCTTAGACCATCAGTTTGTGGTCATTGGACAAATATGATTTGAGATGTACAGTGGAATAACCGTTTCCCCTTTAGAGAGATCTAACATGCTTCTATGCGTTAAGAATGCAGCAAATCAGCAAGTGTCGCAGTGGGCAAGGCGCTCGCCACTAACGCAGGAGATGCTGGGTTTGAGCCCAGCTCTCGACGTTGCTTCCGGCTTGGCTGGTCGTTCATACTAATACAATTGGCAGTGTTAGGGGTGGGAAAGCCGGTGGGTGGGGATCGGACGTTGTGGACAGCGACTCCTACAGGTCGGTTGGTGCGCCTGTACAGCAGAATCAGGAAGTATCGGGGGCAGCGTGAGCCTCCCACGCGTTACTCCTCGCCGCTGAGAGATCGCGCTGTGCAGGTGAAAAGATGCGACGGCTGCCTCCTCGTGTACCGGAGGGGACACGTGATGCAAGGCTTGGTCCACATTGCAGCCGACCAGTGGGAGGCATGGTCTAGCAACGTCCGAGACAGGGGAGGGAAGAATTGGATAGTACAAAATTGGGATGGGAGAAAAATAGAAAAATGAAAAGAAAAAGTAGAAAGAAAAAAAAGAATTCAGCAAATCAAGTCACTTTGCTTTGATTTCTAGCATTTGACGCAGTTTAGGGACAGTCATGCCTGGCTGAATGCGTCAGCAACACCTTCGTCCCTCAAGCCACCGTGATGATGATGATGACGACGACCGGGCCCTTCTGTGTGAGGCTGACCGATGCTGTGCTAGTTTCTGCTGCATGACTGAAGCTGAATTTGACCGTGGTCGGCTGGATGAGACCCACATGATGCTTTTTGGTAAACACTGACCAAAAACAAAGCCAGCGGATGCGGTTTGGCAGCGGCCCGGCAACACATTTTGCCGAAATCTGAGCAGTTTGAATTTGATTTGAAGAAGCGTAAAGAGAGCGCTCTACACCCCCCCCCCCCCCCCCACTTTCCCCATGTACACTGGTAAGATGGGATCCTTCCACCATCGTTTCACACGCACCATAGTGTCGTTGGTGCTTGACGAAGTGTTGACCTATTTTTCACAACATGGGACTTCAGATGAATGTCCCCTTTCTTTGTTCGTGTACAGTAGGGTGGTGGGGGGTATGACCTGCATTTCACATCATTATGATATACGGTATTTAGAGAGGTACTCTACTCTGTTTGTTTTACTGTTTGTTTTACTTGTGTACAAGAACTCCATGGGAACTCTCATTTCTTGTCATAGTTATTGCATAGTTATATTGCAGTTATTATGTAATATTCATTTCATACTGTGCAACACATAATATACAACTTTACATCACAACACAGTAGGGCTGACCCCTATTAGTCGATTAGTCGACTAATCGGTGGAAAGGAGCCGTAGTCGACTGGCCAACCTCTTAGTCGAATATAAAAAAAAAAATCATTATTTCCAAAAGAAAAGAGGTCTAGAAGCGTGGCTAACGCTAATGGCACGCATACCAGAGGCTAACTGCCTACGAAAACAGGCACAGAGGCACTGAAAGAGGATTTCACCCATCTAATGAACACACTGACTAGAGACAAACATCAAGATGTATCCATCAGTGGACCAATTGCATGCTTTTGCAGAGGACAAGAAGCCTTCAGTCGACTCCTTCAGACATTAAGCACCCCCACAGCCCAAATGGAATGATATAAAAAAAAAATATTATACTTTTTATTTATTTATTATAAATAAAATATAACTGCAAATTTTGGCCAATCATAGTCGACCATCCAAATCCTTAGTCGGGGACAGCCAGACCCGAATCTGATTTTGCTCACTTGTTTTTTTTTTTTGAACGGCACAAATCACATGGAATCTGATCTTTTCAATTCAGATTTGGGCCACTTTCATATGTAAAACCTAAATCAGATACAGGTCTGAACAGTCATCAGAATTCATTCGACTTTTACGTCACTCATGACAAGTCTGTGGCGGGATCACTCCGTTAATACAAACATGGAAGACCGCTGTGATGGAGGTGGTCAGTGGAGGGACAGTGAGGTTACCTTGTAAGTATTTGGGGTGATGCTTCTGTACAAGCAAAACTTCATATCATTCTCTATCATAACCGGTCTGTTTGAAAGAAGAAATGTCTCTCTTTCACCTCTTTCTTGCCCCCATTATCATCTGCTCATGATGAATCAGCTGGCCTCCACACTGCACATCAACTTATGAATTAAACCATAAACTGACTTCAGTGTCCTCCGTGTTTATGTCCATCTTCGATATTGTTCATTTGCACGTGCTGATCACTGACCGGCTGTATCACCGGTTCACACTGGAATTTGATCTTGACTACATTTAAAAAAGAATGAACAGCCAAACAAAAAACTAAAATCTGATTTGAGTAGGGCTGTCTTAAATACTTCCAAGCTTCGTTCGATGGGCATGGGATTCGAACATGAAAATATATATATATTATTTTTTTTTGTTGCAAAATCAACTCTGCCTCTCTTTGTTAACTACAACGAGCAATGCGGTTTGTTATTTAAGATGAGGTCGGACTCGACAGATATGTGTTCATTGTGCTGCTTTTAATAAAGCCTCAAATGACGGCTTACAATATTTCATGAAAGCAAAGTGTTTTGTTTGTCTAAGATTTAAAAAGGTTTAAACTTTACAGCACTGACAAAGTTGAACAAAGTGCTGTACAAGTCCCAACAACATAAACAAATATATAATAAAAAATATTATTTATAATTATTATTTGTTTTATCTCGAAGCTTCGTATTAAAATCGAATCTCGGTCCCGAAGCTTCGAATTCCAAAAAAAAAAATCGAAGGTCGGCCCTAGATTTGAGCAATAAATCTGAATCGAGCACCAAGGCGTGCAGTGTGAACGGAGCCTAAGCGGCCCGGTTCTGAAGCGGCGACCCCCCCCCCTCCCATGTGTGTTCAGTATCATGCCCCCTGGTGTGCTGTGCTCAGCGACCCGGCTGCTACACATGTCCGCCGCCCGGCCAGATAAATCACGTCCCCATTATGTAGGGGAGTATTAATCGCCTCAGCTGTGGTTAAGAGATGCATACTGACGCGAGGAGGAATCGGGAGGATCTCTGGGCTTTTTGACAGCTGGACTTGCACCCTCCACCCTGGCACGGCCACACTGCTGCTGCTGCTTGAGCTGGTCAGACTGCACTAGCTGCCACATGGACAGACGGACACTGGCACACAGACGATGCACACGTTTGCTCTTTCTCTGTGTCTTTCTCTATATTTCTCTCTCCCTCATGCTCTTGCGTTCTCATGCTCTCCCCCTCCTTCTCCCTCTCCTCTCCCTCCCTCATGCTCTCTCTTTCTCCCCCTCATGCTCTCTCTCTCTCTCTCTCTCTCTCTCTCTCTCTCTCTCTCTCTCTCTCTCTCATATGCTCTCTCTTTCTCCCCCTCATGCTCTCTCTCTCTCTCTCTCTCTCTCTCTCTCTCTCTCTCTCATATGCTCTCTCTTTCTCCCCCTCATGCTCTCTCTATCTCTCATATGCTCTCTCTTTCTCCCCCTCGTGCTCTCTCTTTGCCTCTCTCTCCCCTGCATGCTCTCTCTCTCTCTCATATGCTCTCTCTTTCTCCCCCTCATGCTCTCTTTCTCTCCTCTGCCTCTCTCTCTCCTCTGTCTCTCTCTCTCCTCTCTTATCTCCCTCTCTCTCTCTCTCTCTCTCTCTCTCTCTCTCTCTCTCTCTCTCTCGGTGCCTCTCTCCCTCTCATGCTCTCTCTCTCTCTCTCTCTCCTCTCTCTGTGCCTCTCTCCCCTCTCTCTCTCTCTCTCTCTCTCTCTCTCTCTCTCTCTCTCTCTCTCTCTCTCTCTCTCTCTCTCTCTCTCTCTCGGTGCCTCTCTCCCCCTCATGCTCTCTCTGTGCCTCTCTCTCACCCTCATGCTCTCTCTGTGCCTCTCTCTCTCTCCTCTGTCTCTCTCTCCTCTCTTATCTCCTCTGTCTCTCTCTCCTCTCTTATCTCCTCTCTCTCTCTCTCTCTCTCTCTCTCTCTGTGTGCCTCAGGTGTGTGTGTGATGGTTGCCATGGTTGGAGGTCAGGCTATAGTGTAATTAACCCCAGTGGAAGTGACTCTCTAGAGAGCTGGTACCTCTGCTCAGTACCATCTGTGTCACACACCCCTCCCTCGCCTCTGGAGCCATGGAGGCGTTAGGTTCACCCAGGAGCAGAAGGTCCTGCCTGGCTATAATGCCACGTTGTAGGGATGAACCCACGCCACTCTTCTCATTGCTGATCAGGGTTGCCGTGGTGATGTGACATTTCCCATGATTAATAAACTCATGACAATGGACATTTTTACTCAATGACACTCAATATCTGTAGAGTCCTTACATTGGGCTATAACGTTATGTGGCCACACTGTCTGTCCGTCTATGTTCTATTTAAACGGACAGTAATGGATCAATAGATCAATGTAATCAATCATCAATCTTATTTAGCGCATTGCACAATTACTGTAGCTGGTCTGGACTGGTCCTCTGAGCTCCTCTCCAGTCAAACACACTGTTGCTGGTCTGGACTGGTCCTCTGAGCTTCTCTCCAGTCAAACACACTGTTGCTGGTCTGGACTGGTCCTCTGAGCTCCTCTCCAGTCAAACACACTGTTGCTGGTCTGGACTGGTCCTCTGAGCTTCTCTCCAGTCAAACACACTGTTGCTGGTCTGGACTGGTCCTCTGAGCTCCTCTCCAGTCAAACACACTGTTGCTGGTCTGGACTGGTCCTCTGAGCTCCTCTCCAGTCAAACATACCGTTGCTGGTCTGGACTGGTCCTCTGAGCTCCTCTCCAGTCAAACACACTGTTGCTGGTCTGGACTGGTCCTCTGAGCTCCTCTCCAGTCAAACACACTGTTGCTGGTCTGGACTGGTGCTCTGAGCTCCTCTCCAGTCAAACACACTGTTGCTGGTCTGGACTGGTCCTCTGAGCTCCTCTCCAGTCAAACACACTGTTGCTGGTCTGGACTGGTCCTCTGAGCTCCTCTCCAGTCAAACACACTGTAGCTGGTCTGGACTGGTCCTCTGAGCTCCTCTCCAGTCAAACATACTGTTGCTGGTCTGGACTGGTCCTCTGAGCTCCTCTCCAGTCAAACATACTGTTACTGGTCTGGACTGGTCCTCTGAGCTCCTCTCCAGTCAAACACACTGTTGCTGGTCTGGACTGGTCCTCTGAGCTCCTCTCCAGTCAAACATACTGCTGCTGGTCTGGACTGGTCCTCTGAGCTCCTCCCCAGTCAAACATACTGCTGCTGGTCTGGACTGGTCCTCAGGCTCAGCTCTTCATCAGTGGAGCTGCTGTGGGGTTTAATCTCCTATATTTCCAAATCTTCCGCCGTCGTTGTGTAACCTGTCATGTCGTAGGCCTTCTTTCTCTCCTTCACGTGACGTTAAATCTACTCTAAATGAACGTGAAACTTAAGCTACTCCGTATTGCGACCTATAAAATAGATATAAAAAATATATAAAAAAAGGTTATGTACGCCTGTGTGTATGCCTGAACACCAAGTAACAACGGTAACACCAACTACCGCAGCTAAATACTGAGTCCTCGCTCGGCTGATGCCAAGTATGGATCCATCCATCACTTTTACTGAACCGTAATCTTGATCTTAGACCATCAGTTTGTGGTCATTGGACAAATACGATTTGAGATATACAGTATAATAAACGTTTCCCCTTTTAGAGAGATCTCTAACATGCTTCTTCTATGTGTTAAGAATGCAGCAAATCAAGTCACTTTGCTTTGATTTTCTAGCATTTGACACAGTTTAGGGACAGTCGAACCTGCCTGGTTATGCCTGGCTAAATGCAAAGCATCTGTCTGCTACAGTAGGTAATATTATTTAGGGCTGTCTTAAATACTTCGAAGCTTCGTTCGATGGGCATGGGATTCGAATATGAAAATAAAATTTGATTATTTAAAATATATATATATGATTTTTTTATTTAAATTTTTAGCAAAATCAACTCTGCCTCTCTTTGTTAACTACAACATGCAATGCTGTTTGTTATTTAAGATGAGGTCGGACTCGGCACTGACAGATTTGTGTTCATTGTGCTGCTTTTATAAAGCCTCAAATGACGGCTTACAATATTTCATGAAAGCAAAGTGTTTCGTTTGTCTAAGATTTAAAAAGGTTTAAACTTTACAGCACTGACAAAGTTGAACAAAGTGCTGTACAAGTCCCACAACGTAAAAAAAAAAAGAAAAAATGTAAAAAATAAAATAAAAACTTATTTAATTTTTTAATTTTTTTTATTTATTTCGAAGCTTCGAATTAAAATCGAATCTCTGCCCCGAAGCTTCGAATTCCAAATTTTTTTTCGAAGGCCAGCCCTAATAATATTATGCTTTATCTTTTCCAGGGACACAAACTCTCATGGGCATCGTTTGGATTTGAACGATTCCGGTTCTGATTCTCCATTTCGATTCCCGTTCTAAACGATTCTCGGTTCCGCTTCTTTGAGGTGCAGGTCAAAACAGGTCGCAGCTTATTTCATACTTTTTTTTTCATACTATTCACATTGTCAGTTGACTTGATACAGTTTAATTTGGTTGCTGTACTGTAACTAGGGTATTAATTAACAAAGTAAAAAAAAAAAAAAAAAAAAAGGATTTTAAGAATCTAAATGCAAATATGTTCCAGAACCGGAAGTTAGGAACCGGTTCCTATTAGAACCGGTTCTCGGTGCCCAACCCTAGTTGGGAGGGAGGGAGGGAGACTACTTTCTGTCTGTCGGGCTGTTTTTTGCATCCCTCTCTATCTCTCGATCTCTCTGTCGCTATCTATCTATCTATTGCTCTCTGTCTATCACTCTGTCTATCGCTATATCTATCTATCGCTCTATATCTTGCTCATCTATTTATATATTCTCTCTCCATCCCTCTCTATAATCCTCTCTCTCTCTCTCTCTCTCTCTCTCTCTCTCTCTGAGTAGAGGGGTGAAAGAGTTTATCAGTCATGGGAAATTTCACATCACCGTGGCAACCCTACTGCAGAGGGGATTGTGTGTACAACTTGGTCATAAGAGAGTTTAGAGATGATGTTCACCTCCCTACTGAACACACACAACACACACACCATCACACCACCAGGAGAACCCACCAGACCTTCCATGAAGTGAAGGAAATAACCCAAACATGGCCATGTTGTCGGGCTAATGCCTTTTCACATCATCATCATCATCATCATCGTAAATACAATTGAGGGTGGGCCCTCATTTTCAATGTGGCAGATTACAATTAGGCAATGATAAAAACATAATCAAATATGCTAAAAACAATCAAATACAAGCAAAAACACAGATATGAATCAGGTAAAACGGTTGCATGAGGAAGCAGGGAGGTTTGAGATCATGGTTCTAAACTGCCCATAAGATAAAGATTTTCAGCATGTGTTTAAGGTCGTTGTGAGGAGTTCGTGGACTAAAATAAAAAGGCGGACATTCCAAGTTCTGGGGACTTTAAGCATAATCTAAATGAGTTATTGTCACATCCCTCTCCTTTTACAGTATAGAGTAGTGAAAACCTTTGTTTCTTGGCTCCTCGCTGTCCAATGCTGATGAGTGATCTCGCTCTCTGTGGGCGGGATCCACAAAGAATCAGGATTGCACGGTGCTAATTGCACCCTTACTTACAATTCTATATGAATTGAAAATGGGGGACCCTGATGTAAACAAGACGAAAGTCTTTCTCTGGTCTGCACTGCAAGTTTCATCTATCTAGGGAACCTAGCTACATCCGGGGTACAATGTTGCCATAGGCGTCGATGTTGCAGAAGCATAAAGGCAGAGTGTCTGCAACACTGTTGCGTTGTCGATGTTGTGTTGCAGTTGCTTCGCAGTTGCTGTAGCATGTAGAGGCCTTTAGCCTAGGGCCCTAGGCATTGTCCAACTAACACCTCTCCCGAAGGCTCATCGCCACTGTCCGCTTCCATTCATCGTGCTAAGCTTTCGATATCTATCTTCTTGTCTCTCTCTGGAGAAGAGGGTAATGTTGGCGTGTTCCTTTAAGCTGTGCTACTGATGTTTCAGCGAGTCACCTCTACAGCCAGCCCCCCCCCCCACCGCCGCAGCCTGGTTTGATGCACTCTAGCTGGGCTTAGTGGGATGTAGCACGCACCTCCGCGCCGCTGGGACAAGAGAGTGTGTGACTCATCCCAGGAGCGGACAGCAGCATCCCTGGTCAGGTGGCCTAGTAGTGAGCCGATGAGCATCATGAGTGCCGGTTAACCTTTGGGAGAGGTGTTAGTTGGACAATGCCTAGGCTAACCGGCACTGTCCACTTCCCATTCAATGTGCTAAGCTAGGCTACCGTGCAGCCAGATAGCTTCCTACTGAACGCACAGAGAGGAAACTGGTATCTATCTTCTTGTCTGTCTCTGGAGAAGACGGTAAGCTAATTTCCCAAAGTAGAATAGAATAGAATCTTTATTGTCATTGTTGGTACAACGAAATTTAGTTTGGAGCATCACCACTGGCATACAAGCATACTGAATATAGCATGTGCAAAATAATAATGTCAATAATAATAATAATAATAATAATAATAATAATAATATACCATCAATGTCCCAAGTGCAATAGTGCTAGTGCAAATAAATAAATATTACAGTGACAGTCCAGTTGAGTTAATGGATGGAGGGGGGGGGGCGTTGACTTGCAATGGATGGAATAGTGTATAGTGCAATGCAATGCAAGTCCGGTTCACAGTTGAGTGTTCCTTTCAAATGTATTGTCATCATGATACAGCACAAGTAAAGTACAACGAAAAGAAGTTTGGCATCCAACCAGAGTGCAAATGTAACCGTAAAGTAGAATAGTAATATACAATGTACAGGTGATTAAACTTGGTATAAAATATATAAATCAATCAGTAATGGTGAGTATAGTATAGAATAGTCCAGATTTGTAGTATTAATATGTACGGTGATACAGGACAGGTATAAAGACACTATGGTAGTAAGGCCTAACAAAAATAATAGTTGGTTTCAGGTTGCCGACCGACCCTGCCGATTTAGGTGCGACCCAATATATTTTAAGAGTTTAAAAAAAAAATAAATAAAAAAAAATCAGATTTTTTTTTTTTTTTTTTTAATAATAAAGTTTCATAGAAATCTTAGTCAAACATTTAGTATTATGGATATTAAACATGCTGGCAGAGTACATGCATCCATGTTGTTGTGAACATTTTAATTAAATAAAGAAATTCCCTATCCATAGTCGCCGTGGGAAAGAATAAAATAAAAAAATAAAATAAAATAAATTCCCTACCTACCCATGGCCAAACTGACAACCAACCTGAAACCAACTATTAATTTTGTTAGGCCCAAGTTGTACTGGCCAGCAGCGTAACTAGTAAGAGTAGGTAAGGAATATGTATAAATATAGATATAGTATCTACAGATATGTAAAAAGGATTATATGTGTGTATATATATATATATATATACCGTAAATCCTCTAATAGTGGAGGGTACTCTAATAAAGGACGGGCCTCTTATATAAGCCGGGGGTTTGATACATGGAGACAAATACAGGCCGGCTTCCAATACAAGGTAGCAAAAAAAAGTTTTAATAAAAAATTTCGTGCCGTGATATAGAATGAGATAAACTCTTGCCAATGCAAATTAAGTGCTGCCTCCCGCTACACTGACTACATTAACGTTTCCCTCTCGTTGGCGTTAGCTTTAGCATTAGCTAACGTTGTCATTTCTAGATCTGTGGATGACGTTGGCTTTGTTTTGCAAACGTTAACGTCCGCTATTTATATGGCGTTGGCAGGCGGGGCTGGCGTTGTCCAGTTGGCATTACAGATCATGATGGCTATGATAGCATCTCAATATGTGCAGTGAAACTGTGGAACAGTCTAAATGTGGTGCTAAACCAATGTCCAAACATGAGACAATTCAAACTGATGTATAAGGAAATGATGTTCACGAGGTACAGGGATGAGGAAGGGACTTGATATTCACGGGTGTTTACATTTATATTTTATTTCTTTCATGTTTTACATTTTTTTTTGCATATTTATATATATATAGTTTTTTAATGTTTTAAATTAGTACACTCATTTAAGTAGTGGAAAAGGGGTAGGATTAAATAAGTGTATACTTCGTCCTACTCCTTTTCGAACATGTAAATTGAGTTATGTTTTGATTTTGTTTAGTTATTTATTTAGTTTGTATTCATTTACATGTTCGAAATAAAGATTTCAAATCAAATAAAAAATAGCGTTAGCTAAAGCTACTGCATGTTACTGTATCAATGCAACTCGATTTGACTGAGGAAGTCGAGAAGGTACCACACGCTAAATCGTTCCCGGACCCCGCAACCTATAGACAGTTCCAACTTCAGTGTGTGAATTACGTTAATCCACCACAGTTTCACCCTGACAAAGCAAATACTGATCTGTATATGTTTATGTCTAAATAAAATCAATCAATCAATCAATCACAATTACAATTGGCCAGTTTGTGAAATGAAGGCCTGCCTCTTATATAAGCCTCTCTCTAATAAAGGCCTGGTGCTCTTTGCAGCTGAGGTAAATACAAGACCTGTCCTATATTTGAGGATTTACGGTATATATAATATATATATATATATATATATATATACGGTAAGAATAAATATATATGCGGTATATACAGCATTATTGTACGCTATCATGCAGAGTTATATGGGTTATATGCAGGTGTATAATGACTGAGAGAGATAGGGAGGGATAGAGAGAGACAGAGATTGATGGACGTAAAGAGAGAGAGAGTGCTGCTAGGTAAATGCTCCTCTTTTCAGGGGGAGTCGGAGGGGAATGGCACCCATAAATCGAGTGCTACACTCAATCCCTTGTCTCCTCTCCTCTCTCATCCTCTCCTCTCCTCATCCCGCCCGACTCCCGAGGGACCACGTCCTTCCCAGTTATTTGTCAATAGGTCGTAGTATATGCTGTAGAGCTGACCCCTATTAGTCGACTAATCGGTCGAAAGGAGCCGTAGTCGACTAGCCAACCTCTTAGTCGAAAAAAAAATTAAAAAACATTATAATATATATATATATATATATATATATATATATATATATATATATATATATATTTTTAGCATTCTTTCCAAAAGAAAAGAGGCCTAGAAGCGTGGCTAACGCTAATGGCACGCATACCAGAGGCTAACTGCCTACGAAAACAGGCACAGAGGCACTGAAAGAGGATTTCACCCATCTAATGAACACACTAGACTAGACAAATATCAAGATGTATCAATCAGTGGACCAATTGCATGCTTTTGCAGAGGACAAGAAGCCTTCAGTCGACTCCTTCAGACATTAAGCACCCCCCACAGCCCAAATGGAATGATAAAAAAAAATAAATAAAAAAAAAAATATAAAAAAAAAATTATATTTTTTTACCAATAGTCGACTAACGGCAAATTTTGGCCAATCATAGTCGACCATCCAAATCCTTAGTCGGGGACAGCCCTAGTCTGCTGTTGATGTGCTATTGCTGGATCTTGAGTCATATTTGATCTACGACGTCTAGTCTCGACAGTCCGATCTGAATTGTGTTCTTCGACGGTACGAACTTGTGCACCGCTGTATTTGTACGATAAAAACAGCCCGCTCGTTACAGAAACAGACTGTTGAACAGGACCGGAACAGAGGGGTAGAGAGGCATAATCTGAGTGGTTCTTTTTCAAAGACATGTTTATGGGACCTCAAAGTCTTTATATATATATCTTTATATAAAAAGATGTCCTCTTTAAGTTTCCACGTAGGCCTACATCATAACAGATGAAGTAGCAAATTGGATCGGTACCTTGTACTGGATGATACTTGAGGTTTAGTTCTCAAAATCTATATTTGGAGTGAACGCGTGGCATCAGTGGCACCCCCCCCCCCCCCCCCCCACACACACACACACATGTTGACCAACAACAGTCAGGGAGCACACCTCTACTCTTCCTCATACTGCAAATCACTGAAGTGTGTGAACCCAAACTCAGCTTCTCCTTTCTCTCTCTCTCTCTCTCTCTCTACCTCTCTCTACCCCCTGCCCCAGGCTAGTACAACATGAATTAGTGCCCTTTGTAGTGTAATTCAACCGCAATGTCTGTTGTTCGAGCCCCATAATGACCGGGTGACAGACGCCACTAACGTACAATCATGACTCATTCTGTCCCGTCGTCTCACAGCTCTGCAGTCTTGCCCGTCCCTCGTCTGTCTCTCGTCTGCTGCACGAGACCATGCTGGGCGAAATGAGAATTGTTTAAAGGAACACGCCTACATTTTGGAAATGAGCTTACCGTCTTCTCCAGAGAGAGAGACGAGAAGATAGATACCAGTTTCCTCTCTGTGCGTTCAGTAGAAAGCTATCTGGCTGCACGTTAGCCTAGCTTAGCACAATGAATGGAAGCGGACATGGCCGGTTAGCCTTCGGGAGAGGTGTTAGTTGGACAATGCTAGGCTAACCGGCACTGTCTGCTTCCATGCATTGTGCTAAGCTAGGCTAAAGTGCAGCCAGATAGCTTTCTACTGAACGCACACAGAGAGGAAACTGGTCTCTATCTTCTCGTTTCTCTCTCTGGAGAAGACGGTAAGTCAATTTGCGAGAATGTTGGCGTGTTCCTTTAATACATTTGGAATTGAAATGCTAACGAGAGAAAAAGAAAGTGAATATGTGAGGGAATAATTAGGATATTTGAAACGGACCAGAAAGCGGTGATAATGATAAGTGGGGCCAGACGCGGTCAGAGATCGTGTGAGAGCCGCGCCGGCCGCGATGGAAGAAGGTCCTTTTGTAGCGCTGCCGTTGGAACGGGCAACTCGGGGGTGCGTCGTTCAGGCCGCGGCTGACCAGATATGCAGGGAGGAGAGGAGAGGGGAGGGGAGGGAGGGAGGGAGGGGCAGGGTCCAACCATCCACCACAAACTGAAACCCGAGCGCGCCTCCACACCCACCGGCCCGCCCCGACTCCCGAGAGCAGGGCACTCTGGGAGGAAATAATAAAACCTCTTCTTGTGAAATGGAACATTGTGTGGGTGAAGCCCCGCATCGCTCTTTTGAAAAGACTAGAGATTGTGGGGATCGGGAACCCACACACATGTACACACACATGTACACACACACTCTCTTGTTCTGTAGGGCCTGTGAAGAGGGTTTGGAAGAGGCACCAGCCAACAACACACTGAGTGCCACGGTCGTGCACTCCTCCACCTCCTTGACCCCTGGAGGACAGTATCCAATCGAATTACTCTCCAAAATGACATCTCAGTTTTGTCTCTCTGGCCTCTGCCTCTCTCTCTGCCTCTCCCTCTCTCTCTCTGCCTCTCCCTCTCTCTGCCTCTCCCTCTCTCTTTCTGCCTCTCCCTCTCTCTCTGCCTCTCTCTCTGCCTCTCTGCCTCTCCCTCTCTCTCTCTGCCTCTCTCCTCTGCCTCTGTCTCTCTCTCTGTCTCTCTCTCCTCCTCTCTCTCTTCGTCTCTCTGTCTCTCTGTCTCTCTCTCTCTCTCTTCTCTCTCTCTCTCTCTCTCTCTCTCTCTCTCTCTCTCTCTCTCTCTCTCTCTCCCTTTCTCCACTGTCTCCTCACTCTGTCCTCTCTCTCCTCACTGTTCTCTCTCTCTCTATCTCTCTCCCCCCTCTCTCTGCTGTCTCCTCTATCTCTCTCTCTCTCTCTCCACTGTCTCCTCACTCTGTCTCTCTCTCTCTCTCTATCTCTCTCTCTCTCTCTCTCTGTCTCACTGTCCTCTCTCTCTCTCTCTCTCTCTCTCTCTCTCTCTCTCTCTCTCTCTCTCTCTCTCTCTCTCTCTCTCTCTCTCTCTCTCTCTCTCTCCCTCTCTCTCTCTGCCTCTCTCTCTCTCTGCTCCCTCTCTCTCTCTCCTCTCCTCTCTCTCTGTCTCCCTCTCTGCCTCTGCCTCTCTCTCTGCCTCTGTCTCTCTCTCCCTCTCTCTCTGTCTCTCTCTCTGCCTCTGCCTCTCTCTCTGCCTCTGTCTCTCTCTCTCCCTCTCTCTCTGCCTCTCTCTCTGCCTCTGTCTCTCTCTGCCTCTCTCTCTGCCTCTGTCTCTCTCTGCCTCTCTCTCTGCCTCTGTCTCTCTCTCTGCCTCTCTCTCTGTCTCTCTCTCTCTCTCTCTCTCTCTCTCTCTCTCTCTCTCTCTCTGCCTCTCTCTCTCTCCCCCCCCTCTCTGCCCCAGTCTCCCTCTCTCTCCCCCCTCTCCCTCCCCCTCTCTCTCTTTCTGTCTCTCTGCCCCCAGTCTCTCTCTCTCTCCCCCCCCCCTCTCTCTCTCGACCGCAGGGCTGTGACGGCTACATTCTCAGCCGCTGCACAGACCCTCGATTCTTCTTCACATCAGCCCCTCGCCGCCCCACTGGGCTATTTTAGGGGGTTTCTGAGCTGTGTTGGAAATACGCCCCCCCCCCCCCCCCCCCCCCCGTTTTTAGGATGAAGGGGAGAGGAGATCCATGGGGTCCTGCACACGGTTCCAACCAATTCCAGGCAGGCAGCGTCGTCCCCCCCCTCCGCCGGGAGCGCACGCTGCCCCAGGTTATTGATCAAACGCAGGGTTTTTTGTGATTGTTGAAATAAGCGATCGGATGCAATTCATGTCTCGTCGAGTGTTGCTCCGTTATGGTTTCGTCCTGTCATCCAGCGCCGCAGCGCCGTGGTTTTATTTAATTTAATCGAATCATAGCGTGTGTTGTGTGTGTCTTTCTTCTGGCAACGACGAGCCTTTTGAATCTCACACACCCACTTTCCTGAGATCGATGTACTCTCTCTGGGGACATGGGATGGTCATATTCCACTGCCTAGGCTATCTGTTACACACACAGACACACACACACACAGACACACACACAGACACATACGCAGACACACACACAGACACACACACATACGCAGACACACAGACACACACACAGTGCTGCTGAGTGGAGCTGAGAGCAGTGTAGGCTACAGATCCACTCCTACATGATTCAGCCTGAATCACTTAGTCCCATGTGGAGGATGAGCCGTGTGTGTGTGTGTGTGTGTGTGTGTTATCTCACTGCCTGTGTGCATCAGTCTCTCTGTTTGTCTGCATGGTTCAAGGGTGCACATGTTTGGTTTGTGTGTGTGTGTAGTTGTGAGTGACTATGGTGTGACTGTGTAAAACAATGTGTGTGACTAACTTACTGTGTGTGTTCCTGTGTGTGACTCCGTGTGACTTTAAGTGAGTGAGTGCATGCTGTGAACTAGGGCTGCAACTAATGACTATTTTGGTAGTCGACTAATCTGTCGATTATTTTTTCGATTAGTCGACTAATCGAAAAACAATTATATTAAAAAATAATAATAATAATTATTATATATATATGTATATATATATTTCTTTGCACTACCTATCTTTGAAAGTGGCTTCTCAGCTCTGGTCCAGCTGAAGACAGAGCAGAGGAACAGATTGGACATTGAGCATGACCTCAGAGTTGCTTTGAGACTCTTGTCAGGACCAAACAACATCCCCAGTTATCCCATTAGTTCCCCCAAACTTACTGTCGGTCTGTTATGTTAAGCTAAGAAGTCTTCAGCTGGCTGGACCAGAGCTGAGAAGCCACTTTCACAAAGATAGGTAGTGCAAAAAAATAATAAAAAATTATTATTTTTTTAATTTCTTTTTTAATGACTAATCGACGCAACAATTCCTCGTCGACGATTTTTGTTGATTATGTCCACTAATCGTTGCAGCCCTACTGTGAACAGTAGGGTCTGACAGTAACAGTAGGAGGGTCTGACAGTAACAGTAACAGTAACAGTAACACTAGGAGGGTCTGACAGTAACAGTAACAGTAGGAGGGTCTGACAGTAACAGTAACAGTAACAGTAACAGGGTCTGACAGTAACAGTAACAGGGTCTGACAGTAACAGTAACAGGGTCTGACAGTAACAGTAACAGTAACAGTAACAGGGTCTGACAGTAACAGTAACATTAACAGTAACAGGGTCTGACAGTAACAGTAACAGTAGGAGGGTCTGACAGTAACAGTAACAGTAGGAGGGTCTGACAGTAACAGTAACAGTAGCAGGGTCTGACAGTAACAGTAACAGTAACAGGGTCTGACAGTAACAGTAACAGGGTCTGACAGTAACAGTAACAGTAACAGTAACAGGGTCTGACAGTAACAGTAACAGTAGGAGGGTCTGACAGTAACAGTAACAGGGTCTGACAGTAACAGTAACAGTAACAGGGTCTGACAGTAACAGTAACAGTAGGAGGGTCTGACAGTAACAGTAACAGTAGGAGGGTCTGACAGTAACAGTAACAGGGTCTGACAGTAACAGTAACAGTAGGAGGGTCTGACAGTAACAGTAGGAGGGTCTGACAGTAACAGGGTCTAACAGTAACAGTAACAGGGTCTAACAGTAACAGTAACAGGGTCTGACAGTAACAGGGTCTAACAGTAACAGTAACAGGGTCTGACAGTAACAGTAACAGTAGGAGGGTCTGACAGTAACAGTAACAGTAGGAGGGTCTGACAGTAACAGTAACAGTAACAGGGTCTGACAGTAACAGTAACAGTAGGAGGGTCTGACAGTAACAGTAGGAGGGTCTGACAGTAACAGGGTCTGACAGTAACAGTAACAGTAACATGGTCTGACAGTAACAGTAGGAGGGTCTGACAGTAACAGTAACAGTAACAGTAGGAGGGTCTGACAGTAACAGTAACAGGGTCTGACAGTAACAGTAACAGTAACATGGTCTGACAGTAACAGTAGGAGGGTCTGACAGTAACAGTAACAGTAACAGTAACAGGGTCTGACAGTAACAGTAACAGGGTCTGACAGTAACAGTAACAGTAACATGGTCTGACAGTAACAGTAGGAGGGTCTGACAGTAACAGTAACAGTAACAGTAACAGTAGGAGGGTCTGACAGTAACAGTAACAGTAGGAGGGTCTGACAGTAACAGTAACAGTAACAGGGTCTGACAGTAACAGTAACAGTAGGAGGGTCTGACAGTAACAGTAGGAGGGTCTGACAGTAACAGGGTCTGACAGTAACAGTAACAGTAACAGTAGGAGGGTCTGACAGTAACAGTAACAGTAACAGTAACATGGTCTGACAGTAACAGTAACAGTAACAGTAGGAGGGTCTGACAGTAACAGTAACAGTAACAGTAGGAGGGTCTGACAGTAACAGTAACAGTAGGAGGGTCTGACAGTAACAGTAACAGTAACAGGGTCTGACAGTAACAGTAACAGGGTCTGACAGTAACAGTAACAGTAACAGTAACATGGTCTGACAGTAACAGTAGGAGGGTCTGACAGTAACAGTAACAGTAGGAGGGTCTGACAGTAACAGTAACAGTAGGAGGGTCTGACAGTAACAGTAACAGTAACAGGGTCTGACAGTAACAGTAACAGGGTCTGACAGTAACAGTAACAGTAACAGTAACAGGGTCTGACAGTAACAGTAACAGTAACAGTAACAGTAACAGTAACAGGGTCTGACAGTAACAGTAACAGGGTCTGACAGTAACAGTAACAGTAACAGTAACAGGGTCTGACAGTAACAGTAACAGGGTCTGACAGTAACAGTAACAGTAACAGTAACAGTAACAGTAGGAGGGTCTGACAGTAACAGTAACAGGGTCTGACAGTAACAGTAACAGTAACAGGGTCTGACAGTAACAGTAACAGTAACTAGGCCTGCCGCGATAAGCAATAAATCGATTAATTGCCGCGATAATTAAAATGAATGCAATGATTTTGACGGGCGCGATTAATTGCTATTTGCGCGTTTGTTTTAATGAGGCGGAACCAGTGCCCCTTGTCAGTCACTCTCCGTGTGGGTTGGCCGCTGGCGTTACTACAGAGCACAGCACGGGAGCTCCGTGGGGCAGTAGCAACGCCACATATTTAGCTTACCTACATTTCTCAATAGTGTTGCTCCTTTTAACCAAGTAGCGTTATTTGTAGTGTAACGTTAGAATAACACAGAATAACGTTAATACAATTACATGCATCATTGTTTACAATGAACGGGTGGGGCTAGTCAAAGCACTGGAGACGGGGACAAGTTAAACATGAATTAATTTATTATAACGGGTCGTTTTCGAGTCGTGCTGCAGTGCCTACGCACCACAGCTATTCTATTATATACGGCTTTGACGAGTCCTCCTCATCGTTGATTGCCTGTAGTAGCTGCATCTAACGTTAGTAGCTAACGTTAAAACTAAAAAACACAACCAGACGAGACAAGTTGTCGGCTAGGATAATCGCAACAATACTTCCGGTCCGGTCGGTGGGCTTCAAAATAAAAGTCTTAAACCGGAAAAGACGGAGCGGTGGGCTTCAAAATAAAAGTTTTGGGAAATAAATTTCTCAATTTTTTTTTAACCGGTCGCAATAATATCGCTTATCGTGATATTTTCGGGGGCAATTAATCGCCCAGCAAAATTTGTTATCGTGGCAGGCCTAACAGTAACAGTAACAGGGTCTGACAGTAACAGTAACAGTAGGAGGGTCTGACAGTAACAGTAACAGTAGGAGGGTCTGACAGTAACAGTAACAGGGTCTGACAGTAACAGTAACAGTAACAGGGTCTGACAGTAACAGTAACAGTAACAGTAGGAGGGTCTGACAGTAACAGTAACAGTAACAGTAGGAGGGTCTGACAGTAACAGTAACAGGGTCTGACAGTAACAGTAACAGTAGGAGGGTCTGACAGTAACAGTAACAGTAACAGGGTCTGACAGTAACAGTAACAGTAGGAGGGTCTGACAGTAACAGTAACAGTAGGAGGGTCTGACAGTAACAGTAACAGTAACATGGTCTGACAGTAACAGTAACAGTAACAGTAACAGTAGGAGGGTCTGACAGTAACAGTAACAGTAGGAGGGTCTGACAGTAACAGTAACAGTAACAGGGTCTGACAGTAACAGTAACAGTAGGAGGGTCTGACAGTAACAGTAACAGTAACAGGGTCTGACAGTAACGGTAACAGTAGGAGGGTCTGACAGTAACAGTAACAGTAACAGGGTCTGACAGTAACAGTAACAGTAACAGGGTCTGACAGTAACAGTAACAGTAGGAGGGTCTGACAGTAACAGTAACAGTAGGAGGGTCTGACAGTAACAGTAACAGTAACAGTAGGAGGGTCTGACAGTAACAGTAACAGTAACAGTAACAGGGTCTGACAGTAACAGTAACAGTAGGAGGGTCTGACAGTAACAGTAACAGGGTCTAACAGTAACAGTAACAGGGTCTGACAGTAACAGTAACAGTAACAGTAACAGGGTCTGACAGTAACAGTAACAGGGTCTGACAGTAACAGTAACAGTAGGAGGGTCTGACAGTAACAGTAACAGTAACAGGGTCTGACAGTAACAGTAACAGTAGGAGGGTCTGACAGTAACAGTAACAGTAACAGTAGGAGGGTCTGACAGTAACAGTAACAGTAACAGGGTCTGACAGTAACAGTAACAGTAACAGGGTCTGACAGTAACAGTAACAGGGTCTGACAGTAACAGTAACAGTAACAGGGTCTGACAGTAACAGTAACAGTACGATGGTCTGGTCAGGCTGAGGCTGGGATGCGTCGTACGTGTGTAAGGGAGATCAGGCTGCACTTAACTTCACACAGGCTTTTGAAAGGGTGTGTGTGTGTGTGTGTGTGTGTGTGTGTGTGTGTGTGTGTGTGTGTGTGTGTGTGTGTGTGTGTGTGTGTGTGTGTGTGTGTGTGTGTGTGTGTGTGTGTGTGTGTGTGTGTGTGTGTGTGTGTGTGTGTGTGTGTGTGTGTGTGTGTGTGTGTGTGTGTGTGTGTGTGTGTGTGTGTGTGTGTGTGTGTGTGTGTGTGTGTGTGTGTGTGTGTGTGTGTGTGTGTGTGTGTGTGTGTGTGTGTGTGTGTGTGTGTGTGCGCGTGCGTGCGCTCTGTACTGTTTGTCCCTGTACTTTGCATTTATTCCTACAGGCTGTATGCGTTGTGTATGTTGTGTGTTCCTATTCCATAACAATGATGTGTGGAGATTTGATTCATTTTGGCCACAGGCCTCTCTCTCTCTCTCTCTCTCGCTCTCTCGCTCGCTCCCTCTCACCCTCTTGCTCTCTGCTCTCTCTCTCACTCTTGTTCTCTCGCTCGCTCTCTCTCTCTCGCTCGCTCCTTCTCGCCCTCTTGCTCTCTGCTCTCTCTCTCACTCTTGTTCTCTCTCTCGCTCTCTCTCGCTCGCTCCCTCTCGCCCTCTTGCTCTCTGCTCTCTCTCTCACTCTTGTTCTCTCGCTCGCTCTCTCTCTCTCGCTCGCTCCCTCTCGCCCTCTTGCTCTCTGCTCTCTCTCTCACTCTTGTTCTCTCTCTCGCTCTCGCCCTCTCACTCACGCTCGCTCTCTCTCTCTCTCTCCTTCTCCCTCTCACTCTCACTCTCACTCTCTCTATCACTCTCTCTCTCTTTCTCTCTCTCTCGCTCCCTCTCGCCCTCTCTCTCTCTCTGTCTCTCTCTCTCTCCTTCTCCTTCTCCCTCTCTCTCTCTCTCCTTCTCTCTCTCCTTCTCTCTCTCTCTCTCCTTCTCTCTCTCTCTCTCTCTCTCTCTGTCTCTGTCTCTGTCTCTCTCTCTCTCTCTCTCTCTCTCTCTGTACCATGTGCAGTACGTGACGTGCCTCATGCTGTTCCTCTCTCCCCATGACTGTGTGACCGCTGAACGAACACGGCCCCCAAAAATCACTTATGCAATAACTACACTTACTGCAGGACGGTTATTCTCCCAACCCCCCCCCCCCCTCTCTCTCGCTCTCTCTCTCTCTCTGTGTTTTCTCCTCCCACGCTACCCACCGTTTAATTCTGCCCCGTCGAGTAAAACGCATAAAAGCAGAATAATTTGTATTTTTTTTTTTTAAATGAACCGACCCAGTAAATCACAGACTCCCGGTGCGGACAGCGCGCTCTGCTGGTGGGCCGGGTGCACGGCAGGAGAGGAGCGCTGGAGGGGGGGGGGGGCGTTGGGGTTGCTGGCCCACACAGCCATCAGCTTGAGTTCTCCTCCCCTTCGCTCCCATGAGACACGCTGCCGCTGGACGAGCTCGGCGGTTTGGGCCGAGCGTCACGGACGTCCACAGAGAGCCACGCTGACGGCCACTGTGACGGGATGGAGGAGCGCGAGCTGGAGGGAGGAGAGGAGAAGAGCTGGGCTCTGCTGGAGGGAGGAGAAGAGAAGAGCTGGGCTCTGCTGGAGGGAGGAGAGGAGAAGAGCTGGGCTCTGCTGGAGAGAGGAGAAGAGAAGAGCTGGGCTCTGCTGGAGGGAGGAGAGGAGAGAAGAGCTGGGCTCTGCTGGAGAGAGGAGAAGAGAAGAGCTGGGCTCTGCTGGAGGGAGGAGAGGAGAAGAGCTGGGCTCTGCTGGAGGGAGGAGAGGAGAAGAGCTGGGCTCTGCTGGAGGGAGGAGAAGAGAAGAGCTGGGCTCTGCTGGAGGGAGGAGAGGAGAAGAGCTGGGCTCTGCTGGAGGGAGGAGAGGAGAAGAGCTGGGCTCTGCTGGAGGGAGGAGAGGAGAAGAGCTGGGCTCTGCTGGAGGGAGGAGAGGAGAAGAGCTGGGCTCTGCTGGAGGGAGGAGAGGAGAGAAGAGCTGGGCTCTGCTGGAGAGAGGAGAAGAGAAGAGCTGGGCTCTGCTGGAGGGAGGAGAGGAGAAGAGCTGGGCTCTGCTGGAGGGAGGAGAGGAGAAGAGCTGGGCTCTGCTGGAGGGAGGAGAAGAGAAGAGCTGGGCTCTGCTGGAGGGAGGAGAGGAGAAGAGCTGGGCTCTGCTGGAGAGAGGAGAAGAGAAGAGCTGGGCTCTGCTGGAGGGAGGAGAGGAGAAGAGCTGGGCTCTGCTGGAGGGAGGAGAGGAGAGAAGAGCTGGGCTCTGCTGGAGAGAGAAGAGCTGGGCTCTGCTGGAGGGAGGAGAGGAGAAGAGCTGGGCTCTGCTGGAGGGAGGAGAGAGGAGAAGAGCTGGGCTCTGCTGGAGGGAGGAGAGGAGAAGAGCTGGGCTCTGCTGGAGGGAGGAGAGAGGAGAAGAGCTGGGCTCTGCTGGAGGGAGGAGAGGAGAAGAGCTGGGCTCTGCTGGAGGGAGGAGAGGAGAAGAGCTGGGCTCTGCTGGAGGGAGGAGAGGAGAAGAGCTGGGCTCTGCTGGAGGGAGGAGAGGAGAGAAGAGCTGGGCTCTGCTGGAGGGAGGAGAGGAGAAGAGCTGGGCTCTGCTGGAGGGAGGAGAGGAGAGAAGAGCTGGGCTCTGCTGGAGGGAGGAGAGGAGAAGAGCTGGGCTCTGCTGGAGGGAGGAGAGGAGAAGAGCTGGGCTCTGTTGGAGGGAGGAGAGGAGAAGAGCTGGGCTCTGCTGGAGGGAGGAGAGAGGAGAGAAGAGCTGGGCTCTGCTGGAGGGAGGAGAGAGGAGAGAAGAGCTGGGCTCTGCTGGAGGGAGGAGAGGAGAGAAGAGCTTCCTCCTTCTGACGGCGTCTGGGGTTGATATAGTAGTGTAATGTTACCATACTAACTAAGGCTGAGCCCGAATGTTCGAACGTTCGTTTGTTACGTTAACATTCGAATTCTAAATCAAAATTCTATTTTTATTTATTTATTTATATCTATTTTATGTACATACACAAAACACGTTGTAATTTTTCGGCCTATTTATGAATCGTTTTCAAATAAACGCTAGATTATCGATAGTATATGTATTATGTGTACTTATGCACTTATGTGTGTAACATATTCCGTTGGTGACGATCGAAGCATAGAAACACCCCCCCCCCACCCTTTCATGCATGCATGATGAAACATAATACTGATAATATAGCGTTGATTTCAGATTGATTGTTGATCCAGGCGAGGAACGCCATGGTTTCTAGTGAAATTCACTAAACGCTGCATAGCGGCGGTTCCTGGGATTAGACAGAATTACTCTAAAACTATACTCATATTCACTACGGTATAAAACGGGAATGTATGGATGACATTTTTTTTTCTTTTTCACAAATTGAACGATAGATACTCGATGTCAAATGGGCAATAATTTTATATCCATATTAGCTATGATATTCAATATAGTTTTAGCCCTGCAAACACCGCCATGTATCCTATTCTTTAAAGCGCTTCCATTCTTACTAGGGCTGGGCGATATGACCAAAAACGTTATCGCGATAAAATTATTAAATTATTTTCATATAATTCGATATCGATAATTATCGTCGATATAATGTCTGTCAAGTTTAATTAACTTCTAATATGCTGCTGCGAATGTCTCAAGTCGAGTTGATGTCGTCATCAGTCCGCGCACGTTAACAGTTAGCCGACAAGCGGAGTATCTCATGACAATAAATATGACACTAAAATACTCTCTTCCGCCACAATATATTGAAACGACGTCCACTGTATATACCCCACACTACTTAAACGTGGCCTCAGAATTCAAAACACACACATACTCGGCACGTAAATATATAAAACAACGGCATGCAAGCTAATTAGCCTAGCAAGCCTTGTTGTTGAGTGAGTCCTAGTACGTCTCCTTCCGGATCTCGTTCGCTCTCGGCCATCTCCTTCACTGATTGGTTGTTAGCTGTTGTGCGTATGCACGTCACGTCATCACGTAACGTTGGTTGTTGTTAGTGAGTGTGGTGAGCCAAGGCTGAACGGAGCCAAGCTTGGAAATCGATATATCGAAACTTTGCGACCACGTTTCATGTTTATTTCGAGGAAATAATTTATCGCGATAGTTATCGTTATCGTTTTATCGCCCAGCCCTAATTCTTACCACAAATTCTTACCAGACGGCCCACAGCGACCTCTGGCACTGAATCTGTTGATCACAACTGTCTCTTAATCACAACTGTCTCTTAATCACAACTGTCTCTTAATCACAACTGTCTCTTAATCACAACTGTCTCTTAATCACAACTGTCTCTTAATCACAACTGTCTCTTAATCACAACTGTCTCTTAATCTGTCGCTTCCCTCGGACAAAGGGAAAGCAATGGTTGTGACTGGAGGATCAATAAAAGAGGGCAGGGTTTGAGACCGTACTCCTCAGTCTTCAACAGGTTGGCATGTAGCCACAGTGTAGTGACCAGTGTGGTGTTTTTTTCAGTCAACCTGACTGAAACCTACAGGGGGAATTCCACCCGAAATCGGAATCCCCCTCCCATCCTTATAGACGGTTTCACTGACATTTTTGTTGCGAGGGAACAGTTTTGGAGCCATGTTTATTTCCCGTCAGTTGGTATTATAGCTAATATTGCAACAGGAAGTAAACCTGGGTCTATCTAAGATGTTTATGTGGACGATGAAACCATCTATACAGCTCGGAGAGGTTTTTTGTGGTCACAACATGCGATTGGAGATCATAGGAGCAGCCTATTTCCATTCTGTATTTTGGTGGAATTTCACCCTTTTCTCTATTTTTCTTTTTTCTACTTTTCTATTTTCTTTTAGAGCGCATTCAAGGCACTCAACTATTAATAGCTCTTTGAGTGCAGCAGGAACGGGTTGGACTTAACTGTGTGCGTTAGTGTATTTGAGCGTGCGTGTGTGTATTTGAGCGTGTGTGTGGTGTGTGTGTGTGTGTGTGTGTGTGTGTGTGTGTGCCTTTATTCCAGCCACTTGTCCAGTCAATTGGATCAGAGACTCAGCGGTGTTCTAAACACAATAGTCTGCATTGTGATAATAAACAGAGCAGCCCTTTATTCCACACGGTGCTGTGTGACATACTTTCCACCAGGTGGCAGCTGTGGGCTGTTGAACATGAGGGTGGCATGCTGGGAATGTGTGTGTTTGTGTTTGTGAAGAGAGTCTCCTTGTGTGTGGGAGGGGAGAGTCCCAGCCAGCACAGCTGTCTTACTAACATGGGGGGGGGGGTGACATCTTCACATGTGCCTTCTGGTATAATAGTAACAATCTGACTGTCGGGCAGAACTATGATGCCGTCTGCTCCAGAACCTGTGTCTCTCAGCCTCCAAGCTCCAGAACCTGTGTCTCTCAGCCTCCAAGCTCCAGAACCTGTGTCTCTCAGCCTCCAAGCTCCAGAACCTGTGGCTCTCAGCCTCCAAGCTCCAGAACCTGTGTCTCTCAGCCTCCAAGCTCCAGAACCTGTGGCTCTCAGCCTCCAAGCTCCAGAACCTGTGTCTCTCAGCCTCCAAGCTCCAGAACCTGTGTCTCTCAGCTCAAGAACCTGTGTCTCTCAGCCTCCAAGCTCCAGAACCTGTGTCTCTCAGCCTCCAAGCTCCGCCTCCAAGCTCCAGAACCTGTGGCTCTCAGCCTCCAAGCTCCAGAACCTGTGTCTCTCAGCCTCCAAGCTCCAGAACCTGTGTCTCTCAGCTCAAGAACCTGTGTCTCTCAGCCTCCAAGCTCCAGAACCTGTGTCTCTCAGCCTCCAAGCTCCAGAACCTGTGTCTCTCAGCCTCCAAACTCCAGAACTTGTGTCTCTTAGCCTCCAAGCTCCAGAACCTGTGTCTCAGCCTCCAAGCTCCAGAACCTGTGTCTCTCAGCCTCCAAGCTCCAGAACCTGTGGTTCTCAGCTCCAGAACCTGTGTCTCTCAGCCTACAAGCTCCAGAACCTGTGGCTCTCAGCCTCCAAGCTCCAGAACCTGTGGCTCTCAGCCTCCAAGCTCCAGAACCTGTGGCTCTCAGCCTCCAAGCTCCAGAACCTGTGGCTCTCAGCCTCCAAGCCGAACCCGGTTGACTGTTTCGACTGAATGAGGAGATAATGTGCAATATTTTCCACCGATGTGCAATATATCTTTTTCTACTGTGATGTTTTGCAATGCTTTTGTTTTAAGTTTTAATGTTCTTGTGAAAAAGTGCATGTGTAAGCACTAGTCGGTATGTGTGTGGGTACATGAGTGTGTGATAGTGAGTATGGGTAAACCACATGTATGTATGGTAGCATGTCTATGGGTACATCATGGATGTGTTGTGTGGTAGAGTGGGTATGTATGTATCGTTATTCTAGGTGCCGCACAAACCAATCTCGTTGTACTGTATTGTGCGATGACAATGAAGCTTTCTACTTCTACTAATGTGAGATGGGGATATGCTATAGGAAGCCTGTGTGTGTGTGTGTGTGTGTGTGTGTGTGTGTGTGTGTGTGTGTGTGTGTGTGTGTGTGTGTGTGTGTGTGTGTGTGTGTGTGTGTGTGTGTGTGTGTGTGTGTGTGTGTGTGTGTGTGTGTGTGTGTGTGTGTGTGTGTGTGTGTGTGTGTGTGTGTGTGTGTGCGCGTGTGAGCAGCCTGGGGGGGAAGGGTTGACTGTAAAACACAAACACAGGAGAGGTCGCTCACAGGATGTCCTGGTGTGGAATGCCTTGCTGTTGGACACAGGGTCCACAGGAAGTGACTGGAGTTCTGTATTGTGTTTTGAACATGACCTAAAGACGGACGGAGATACAGATTTTCTATTTGGCCTACTTAAACTGACTGCATTTATAATATAGCTGTTTTTATCCAAAGCGCTTTACAATTTGTTCCTTACATTTTACCCATTCACTCACACATTCACTCACACATTCGCACACTGACGGCAGAGGCGACCGTGCAAGGTGCCGACATGCTCATCGGGAGCAATTAGCTAGGGGTTAAGTGTCTTGCTCAAGGACACTGAGACACGTTGCCCGGGAGGAGCGGGAATCGAACCGGGAACCTCCGGATTACCAGACGACTGCTTTACCTCCCGAGCCACTGTCACCACTGTTTTGCGATATAGTGAAACCGCTACTGCTTTTAAATGTGATGGTAAATCAAATCAAATGTATTTGTAAGGCCCGACAACACACGTTAATGTCCCCATCGGCCGGACGCGTCTTCTTTAAACAAGTCAAGAAGAAACATCACAATAAATCAAGAACAAACCAAAAACACCATGAAGTCCAAAAGTTTTTAAATAAATAAAATAAATGCAACACTCCCAGACATACCCCACGCGAAGGTAAGGAAAAACAAACTAAAACCTACCAATAGGGGAAAAATGCACCACAGGCAATGTGGAGGAGAGAAACCTTCTTAGATGTCGGTGATATAGTAGTGTTGCAATAAAACAGGCGAAACAGTTGGTCAGCGTGCACTCATGTGTAATGAAACACGGATAAGTGCATGCGATAGCAACGGAACATTTTGAAAGATTGAAAATAGAGCTGATGGCGGATCTATTTGAGTAACGCACAGACACAAACACACACAAGCAAACAAGGAGGGTTCTTTAGTATCAATGATCAGATGTGTCTTGCTTTCTGCGTGATTTAGAATAGAGCCGGGCAGTTGGGCCAGGATGTGTACAGAATATGAAGGTATACCATCATGGATCCAAGGTATGGATTTTTTTTTTTACTATATCACGATATGTACATACTGTATTGTTAAAGAAAATTGGATAATCAGAAAAGATAAGATATTCCTTTTATTGATCCCTTGGGGAAATGTGGGTGTCATAGTAGCATGGGGGAGGGGAGGTACAGGTATGGGCAGGGTAATAGTACAAAAGACATAAACATAGGCCATACAATTTGATCTGAATATCAAACTATGAAAAGGTTTACACACATACATGGGTGTGTGTGTGTTCCAGCTGTGCGCTGGTGACTCAAGGGTGGCAGGTATTACATCTCAGTCAGGGCTCCAGACTAACTGGTGCTCCTTACTGAACATGTTGGGAGCACCAGCGCAAAAGTTAGGCTTAAATCCACAGTGTAGAGACTAGAGAGAGACGAACGGAGCAGCAACTACTGTAATTATGGGATGGATTCTACTAGTTTGGAGAATGTTGGGCCAGCAAGAAGAGAGAATAAAAGAGTGTTATTTTCTGCCAAGTATGCTTTTCTAGTGGTCTGAGTGGATATTATTTGAATGAATCCACACTTATTAGTCTCAGTTCCTTTTACATTTTTATTAAATCACCACGTGGCCGTATCTGTACTCGGGACATGGAGCCTGGAACATTTTCTTTTTACCTAGGAATTGATACCGGTACCCAACGGTACCTTTTTTCTGTACTTTACTCTCTCTGTAAAACTAAACTAAGTCTAAACTTCTCAATTTCAACATTGTCATCACAACACACAACTTAGTTAAAACCCCTCCCTACCTCCCTCTCCCAAACCGTTCCTACAACTATTTTTATGGTGCAATGTATGATCAATCATACATTTTAGGGCTGTCCCCGACTAAGGATTTGGATGGTCGACTATGATTGGCCAAAATTTGGCGTTAGTCGACTATTGGTCGACAAAAATAAAATAAGTATAATATTTGAAAAATAAAAAATTATTTTAATATATATATATTTTGTATCATTCCATTTGGGCTGTGGGGGGTGCTTAAAGTCTGAAGGAGTCAACTGAAGGCTTCTTGTCCTCTGCAAAAGCATGCAATTGGTCCACTGATGGATACATCTTGATATTTGTCTAGTCTAGTGTGTTCATTAGATGGGTGAAATCCTCTTTCGGTGCCTCTGTGCCTGTTTTCGTAGGCAGTTAGCTTCTGGTATGCGTGCCATTAGCGTTAGCCACGCTTCTAGGCCTCTTTTCTTTTGGAAAGAATGATAAAAAAATATATATATTATTATTTTTTTTATATATATATTCAACTAAGAGGTTGGCTGGTCGACTACGGCTCCTTTCGACCCATTAGTCGACTAATAGGGGTCAGCCCTAATACATTTATTATGTATTATATATTTTGTATGTTTAAATATCAAGATATATTATCTGGCCATAACTAGGAGGGATATGAGGACTGTGTATGTGTAACTAGGAGGGATATGAGGACTGTGTGTATGTGTAACTAGGAGGGATATGGGGACTGTGTGTATGTGTAACTAGGAGGGATATGGGGACTGTGTGTATGTGTAACTAGGAGGGATATGGGGACTGTGTGTATGTGTAACTAGGAGGGATATGTGAAAAGACATTTAAATTGCCTTGTGTACATTGACAATAAAGTAATCTTCTATATTGTCAAAACTAAGAAAGATATATGGCAGTACAGATCGTCTACTCTCTAGCTACCTACCAGGGACCTTTCTTCCTCTTATTGGACCACAGGACAGCCCTGCTGCTGTTGTCATTCTGAAAGAGGGTGAGGGAAGCCCACAGTAGATCCATTCTCATGTCGCACTGGTACCAGTCACATGATTGATGGTAGAAGATCAATGATACACACACACACACACACACACACAAATAAAGGCAAGTCATAAGCGATACTAGCAATGTTCCGTTCTCCTGTGGTCTCTCTATTGCAATGCCCCCAGGAGAGGGCCCCCGTAATCCCAGCATGCATCAGTAATTCATATCGAGTTGTGATGTACATAACCGTGACCTCACTCTAATCTGACTCTTACCCACACAGACGGAAACCATCATCCCACCCACTCTAGTCAGTTAAGAGACCGTTCTACCACATCAGCCTGCCCGCCGACAGGGTGTGTGGGCGGATGGATGTTGTCGGGAGACACTGTTCCTATAGACCGCCATTGTATTTGGCCTGTATAAAAAAACTATTGGCTTGCATTGTTTGAAGAGTTTGTTTTGTTAGTACGTCATGTTAAGTCGAGCGAGTGCTTTCCAACCGGCCACCGCTGAGCGTTCACACCATTGTTTGATCCGTTTTCAGGCTGCAGGCTATTTCCTGATTTCCCTACCTGGGCATTTAATATTGATATTTAAAGTGACCTTAAGCTAAGAGGTAATGACAACAATGGGCAACAATGGTCTAGTTTATTATGAACAAACATCATCCAATCCCTGTTTATTCCCTGAGTTGTTTTACCCCAAAAGGGGCGTGGCGTGATCAAAGTGAGAGGCGGAGATAAAAAAATCAGTGTGATTGACGGATCACCGGTCTGATGTATGAGTCCGTTACGTCCCCGGTAAGAATCCAGGGGATGAGGGGAGTAACACTAATTCATTATTATTAATGAATGTATTGAATATTGTAAGTGCCGGACCCCAGGAAGAATAGCTTTTGTCAAGTGCAAAAGCTAATGGGGATCCTAAATAAACATAAACATTAAAAAAAAAATACCCAGGGGGGGGGGGGTAGTGTGATGGACCAAGCAGCCAGAAGATGAGGACACAGTGGTGTAGGCCAAACAAAGGGTTAACAAATCCATAGTTTCCAAACAGAATATAAATGGGCCCAAAAAATAGAAGGCAGAACAAAACAGACCTGAACTGAAGGGTCTACATTCTACAATACACACAAACTATGCCTGTAACAAGTCGAATGGTCATAATAGTGAATAATAGATGTAAATACTAGGAATGGCTCAATACCACCTTTGTACTACCAATGCCACAATCTTGAGTAGCTGCCAATACTGATACCAGTCCAATACCCCCCCCCCCCCCCTCTCTTAAACATTTACTAAGCTGTTAATAATGTATTTAACGTCATGCTCAAACATTAGCCCCCCACAGCACATGACTCAGTTATGCAATACTGCCTTTTATTTAGTCAAACGCACAAGACGGAATGACTTTTAGCTTTTTTAATATTGCCAGCAATATTAAAACATTAAAATGCAGTGTGCCGCTCAACGTGTAGCTGCAAGGATTGCAGACTCGGGAGTAATTCATTTATATATACCTTACTATTGCACGTTACTGTTATATTTGCACTCTGGTTGGATGCAAAACTTATTTCCGTTGTACTGTACTTGTGCTGTAAAATGACAATACATTTTGGACAATGGATTTACGTGATAGACTTCAGACTAAATTCGTCAATGGATCGTATCCGATTATACTTTTTTCTGTGTCTGATCCAGTGTTTTTTAGGCCAGTATATGGGACCAGTAACCCTAGTAAATACATAGGGAGGCACCGGTACCGCTGGTCTGATACTTAACTCAGTACTTCACTTTAAAGGGCCAGTTCACCCTAAGAAATCACGGGATCATCCCTATGTTCCCCGGGTCCTATGTTCCCCGGGTTCTATGTTCCCCGCTTTGCCTTTGATTGATTAATAGATTGAACATTTTATAAATGTTTATTATTTTATTAATTATTAATGTCCGCCTTGTTTCGAACGGTTAAGCTTAGGCCTCTTTCGAACTGGTTAAGGTTAGAGTTTGGAATCAGGGCTGGTGGTCTAACATTTTCAATCAATCAATCAATAAAAGCGGGGAACATAGGACCCGGGGAACATAGACATGCTCCCGAAATCACTCAGTTTGTGGCGCTCAAAGGCTACGTCTACACTGCAAGCTAGTGCTCAATTCTTATTTATTGCTCAATTTTTTTTTTAAATATATATATATATTTTTAATGTGGCCAATATCAGATTCCAGTGTGAACTGGTCACACAATATCACACAGTGCGCAAATGAACAATAAAGAAGATGGACGTGATGAAAAAGGTTGACAAATGGCAATCTAGAGAGTGACGTAAAAGTCGCAATAAAAACCACTCATGTTACTCGCGCCGCGTCCCTAATGTCAAATACCAGCGTCGGTGCATTGATGGATCAAATAAATCATCAGCATTTTGTCAGAAGTTGAAAATGAATAAGAAACGATGAGCCACGTGGAACACCAGGTAATATGTTGGAGGCTGGTAAATAGAAAGAACTAGGTCACACAACACTGGCACACATTACTTATGTAGAACACACGGAGCAGAGGAGCTCAGGTGAGTCAACACCAGGCCCTGTAGTTGCATGACAACATCAGGTATATACGGGGTTAATACTTTGGATCAAAGCTATGTTGTTCTTATTAGGCCGGCTCCCCTGACGGATCACATCTGAGTCGCTCCCCCCCCCCCCCCCTTTCCTTGTTCGACTCCACTTGAAAATGTTGCGTGCTGCACGTGCGCGCATACTCTCATCTCTGTGATGCGTACACACACACACACACACACAACACACACACACACACACACACACACACACACACACACACACAGGGCTCATCACAGGCGGTGAATAATTAATGCCTCCTCTTTCTGCTCTTTATGATGTCTCCAGGGCATGTGTGTCCATGCGTGTGTGTACTGTGTGTGTGTGTGTACTGTACTGTGTGTGTGTACTGTGTGTGTGTGTGTGCTGTCAGAATGCTACACGCCTCCCCCATGTGCCAGCCCCACACACACACACATTCTCTCTCTCTCTCTCTCTCTCTCTCTCTCTCTCTCTCTCTCTCTCTCTCTCTCTCTCTCTCTCTCTCTCTCTCTCTCTCTCTCTCTCTCCTCTCTCTCTCTCTCTCTCTCTCTCTCTCTCTCTCTCTCTCTCTCTCTCTCTCTCTCTCTCTCTCTCTCTCTCTCTCTCTCTCTCTCTCTCTCTCTCTCTCTCTCTCTCTCTCTCTCTCTCTCTCTCTCTCTAACCTGTCAAATAGAGGAGTACTCCTGGGCCTCTCCCTCCCTGCACCCCACTCTATATCCCCATCTGTCCCAGAGTCACCTGAGACCATTGATCTCAGCCTCATGGTAGTTACTGTAGTTCTACACGCTCACTAAGCTAGGCTCTTCACATGTGCATTCTGTCTCTCACACACACGCACGCACACACACACACACCACCTGCCACCGAAGGCTGATGACATTTTGGGATGCTCGGGGGCAGAAGGAGAGGTGTCGAGGTGCTGATGAAAGAGAGAGAGAGAGAGATGTATGATTGATGTGGATGAGAGAGAGAGAGATAAAGAGATATTTATGATGAATGTGGATGAGAGAGAGAGATAAAGAGATATTTACATTATGTGTCGTTCCTGGGATAGGAATGAGACGAGGGCCAGAGAGAAGGAGAGAGAAGGTGTAACAGACTGAACATGAGTCCCTGTTGCTGTTCATGTTCTCACAGCCTCTCCTGACCAGAGGCAGATATGGCGTTAGGTCAAGGTCCAGGGTGGGAGACAACAATACCACTATCGGCTGTCAAACTGACGCGGGTAAAGCGAGACGGTATTTTCCTTTGTAATGTACATTAACACTTTCATTGCCAGCCATGCGGTGCGCCTTACCCCCCTTGAATGCCACCACCCACTTCAATTATAGTTTATGCGTTTGCCAATATGAGAGCTCTATGTCTTAACTTATGGCTATGTGTCTAATCTGGCCGTCGCTTATCAATGACTTGTTTGCAGTCAACATTGTCGAAACGGATTGTTTTTAATCAGTTCATTTCCGTTTTATACCATTTTGAAAAACGCTCGTTTTTTAAGTTTCAGGAAAATATAAAGATTCTGTGATAATTGCCCTTTACTGGAATATTCTGGAATACACAAAAAACGTTGTCATTTTTCGGCCTATATATGAATCGTTTTCAAATAAACGCTAGATTATCGATAGTATATGTGTACTTATGCACGCTAGAGAAGCAAGCTGAAAAATCATGATCATTTCCTGATCAGCACACACACACACAGACACACACACACACACATAGGGCACACGTTGATATCTCTGTGAAAAAAGCTCTGATTATCCTAAGACTGGTAAAATAGATTCCTTACCTCAGATCAGATGTTCTCCAAAAAGATTATTCCAATTCCTGATCGCCATTCCAAATATCGATCGTGTTTATTGATCCAACGCTGGGTACTGGAAATATGTATTCCACGCTGTTCTGGGGCTCTGCAATGAATCCGATCCTCCCGGGTGACTTGCCCAAGAAGTAAAATGAGGAAGCAGGATTCCCCCCCCCCCCCCCCCCCCCCCCCATGTGTTTAATTCAATCCATTTCAAAGGGGTGCAGTACCACAGGGAGAGACGATAGGGGGCGGTATTTTCCCAATGGAGCTCAGAGAGAGTTTGCAGAACTAACGTGAGACTAGATTGATGAAATATGAATTCAAATCGCTAATAAAAAGAAAAAACGATATCTCTCGTCGTTGGCAATGAACGGTCGGCATGAACAAACGAGGTATCTCGTCGTTGGCATTGAAAGTGTTAAGAGGGGGAAGAATCCACCAGCCAGCCTGCTGTAAAACCCTGCACCGCCATTAGGACAACATACTGGTAGTTTATAAAGAAGATGACTCGGCCCTCCTTCCTCTACAAGACAAGCTCTTGTGGTTGTGATTCATTCTATTGTGTGGTCTGCACTACTCTATGTCTCACGTCAGCTCCCGTTTGCAGGAACTTCATTGTCATGTTGCCTGTTGTAGGCCTGCATCATAGCTGAGGGGCTGTAGAGAGCATTCTGACTGGAAACATCACTGCCTGGTTTGGAAACAGCACGGCACAGGACAGGAAGGCACTCCAGAGAGTGGTGCGCTCAGCAGAGCGTACTACGGGTATTGCACTACCACCCCTGCAGGACTTATATAACAGGAGGTGCAAATCCAGAGCCTGCAGAATTATGAAAGACCCCCACCACCCCAACAACCGCCTGTTTAAGCTGCTGCGGTCAGGCAAACGCCTACGGTCACACGCTGCAAGAACAGAGACACTCCGGCTCAGCTTCTTCCCCAGGCCATCAGAACACTGAACACTGTGTTAATGAACTGTAGTCTGCAACACTACTATCACTGACATCTAAGAAGGGAGATCCCCCCTTGAATGGCCCTTCTAAGGTTTCTCTCCTCCACACTGCCTGTGGAGCATTTTTCCCTATTGTTAGGTTTTAGTGAGTTTTTCCTTACCTTCGCGTGGGGTATGTCTGGGAGTGCTTATTTGCATTTATTTTAAATTTGTTGGACCTTATGGTGTTCTTGTTCTGTTCTTGACTTATTGTTATGTTTTCTTCTTGACTTGTTTAAAGAAGACTTGTACGGCCCATGGGGACATAACGTGTGTTGTCGGGCCTTATAAATAAATTTGATTTGAACACTGAACTCTCCACTCACAAGTACACACACACACACACACACACACACATGCGGCAACCGCTAAAACAATCACTTTAAACAAAATGTCACTTTAAAAAATACGATCCAAACAATCACTTTAAACAAAATGTCACTTTAAAAAATACGATCCAATGCGTGTGTGTTCCTGTGTGTCCCTTGCTAGTATGGCCGTGCAATCTTTATTTAAATGAGCTCTAAGTGGTAATAAATAGGTCTTAAAAAGTCTTACATTTGGGGCGGTCAGGTGGCGTAGCGGAGATTGGCACAACGACTAATTGGGACGGGGAGAAAAACAGAGAAATTAGAAATAATAAAAGAATTTAAAGAAAGTCTTACATTTAACTTGTTGAAACCGGCAGATACCCTGTTCCTGCCTGCAGTAAACTTAAACTATGCGACCATCATCATTGTTAAAACATAGACCACTTTCTGTGTGTGGGGCGGCGTGGCTCAGGGGTAGAGCGGGTCATGTCCATCCCACTGCCGTTGTGTCCTTGGGCAAGACACTTAACCTACTTGCCTCGTATGAGTGTGTAATGCATGTGAATGAATGTTGGTGGTGGTCGGAGGGGCCGTAGGCGATGATTATTCGCCACGCTTCCGTGAGTCTGCCTCAGGGCAGCTCTGGCTGCAATTGTAGCTTACCACCACCGGTATGACTGTGTATGAACGAATAATGGACTCTGTGAAGCCCTCTGGGGTCACTGGGGTGTCACGACGAGCGCTATATAAATCCAATCTATTATTATTATTATTATTATTATTATTATTATTATTATTATTATTATTATTATTATTATTATTTTATTATTATTATTATTTTATTATTATTATTTCTGTGGGTGCTCAGAACTGGGAATGGAACATGTGATAAATCGGACATAAAACAATGATCAGTGTCTTGAGAGCCCAGAGAACCAAGCCATGTCACCTGGAAGAGAGCAGACCTCTCTACTAGTGAACTCAACTGCTCCTCGCGACAGAACGACAGGGTTCATGTTAGAAATCATCTAAATGCTTCTTTATCACCCTGCGTTACTGTGCCCCACTGTCACCCTGCGTTACTGTGCCCCACTGTCACCCTACGTTACTGTGCCCCACTGTCACCCTGCGTTACTGTGCCCCACTGTCACCCTGCGTTACTGTGCCCCACTGTCACCCTGCGTTACTGCCCCACTGTCACCCTGCGTTACTGTGCCCCACTGTCACCCTACGTTACCCACAGCCCCACACTGCGACGTCACTTGTTTCTTGCATCTTGTTATGTTTCCCTGAGGCCATTGGCCCGAGGCCGTTCACACACACGGCACGCACGCACGCACGCACGCACGCGCGCGCACGCGCACACACACACACACACACACACACACACACACACACACACACACACACACACACACACACACACACACACACACACACACAGATCACTGGCAGCTCAAAGGGAGACATGTATTGGACCGGAGCCACCAACGGCTTGACCACATGGAGCACTTCCTGTTGTGTGTGTGTGTGTGTGTGCACTACATCCATTATCATCCTTTATTCCCATCATCCGCTGTCGTGGCCACTTCTTCCCACTCCTGTGACTGTGTGGGAGGACTGATCTGGCCCATCCCACCCCCATCTGGCCCCTCCCACCCCCACGCCCCGGTCGCCTGAATTCTTTTACCAACGGATTTCCAGTTCTGCGCTCTGATTGGCCACTGACGTTTCTGGTTGTGCCAATCGCGTGACGCCTATTTCTTTCACTGGTTAAGCTTAGGCGCTCTTTCGAAGTTGGTTAAGGTTAGAGTTTGTCTTAGAGCAGGGCGATAGAACACCAGCCCTGCTTCCAAACTCTAACCTTAACCAGTCGCCTAAGCTTAACCAGTGAAAGGCGCCAGGAAGTCGTGGCGCCGTGCGTCACTATAAAGGAAGCTCGCTGCCGTGACGGATCAGGTGGAAACATCTCGGCGTGTCATCAAATATTTAATCAGAATGAACGTGTGATTTCCCCACGCGAAGCCGTGTTTACAACTAGAAGCTATGTGTGTATCGTACTGGCCTAGAGACGAAGCGGTACCACCTAGGTGATAGTTAACCTTCTGTAGTGTGGCAGTGAAAGGGTTAACCTTCTGACTATTGTCGCAGTGAAAGGGTTAACCGTTTGGTAGTGCGACAGTGAAAGGGTTAATCTGTGTGGATGTAGAGTCAGTTTGGCTGCGAAGACGAGCCGACCAGCGTGTGATCTCTGATCTCCTCGTCGGCTAAAGCAGGAGAGGACGTTAATGTCACTGGAAGGAGTTAAAGGAACACGCCAACATTTTGGGAAATGAGCTTATCGTCTTCTCCAGAGAGAGACAAGAAGATAGATACCAGTTTCCTCTCTGTGCATTCAGTAGAAAGCTATCTGGCTGCACGTTAGCCTAGCTTAGCACAATGAATGGAAGCGGACAGTGCCTGTTAGCCTTCGGGAGAGGTGTTAGTTGGACAATGCCTAGGCTAACCGGCACTGTCCGCTTCCATTCATTGTGCTAAGCTAGGCTAACGTGCAGCCAGATAGCTTTCTACTGAACGCACAGAGAGGAAACTGGTATCTATCTTCTTGTCTCTCTCTCTGGAGAAGACGGTCAGCTAATTTCCCAAAATGTTGGTGTGTTCCTTTTTAAGAACCGAGGCTACAACATCACAAGCATGTCCCCTCCTATACATTTTCCTTCCAATAGACTAAGACTTGGAGTCAGTGAAGGTGGGTGTGAGTCCCGGGTTGACAGCTAGAGGGCGACAGTGGAGTGATGATGATGGATGAGAGCCAGACGTTCCTGCTGTCTGCTCATCAATACAAACCCAATGGCTTGTCAGTTTGACTCACGGTGAAACGATAATAATAGATTTCATTTATATAGCACACTTTAAACTCTGTGAGCTCTCAAGGTGCTTCACAGCACAAGGAAAATAAAATAAAATTTTCAATAAAAGGTTTAAAACAAGAAAACATTCAAATGAATAAAATAAAAAGATAAGAATAAAAATAGGTTTAAAACATAAAAAAAAAACATAGGAGCAGATTAAAAAAATAGGCCCTAGTGGAAGGCAGAGTAAAATAGATGGATGATTCAGATTTTCTTGTTTGGCTGTTTTATTTATTAAAAAAAAAAAAAAAAAAAAAAAAAAAAAAAATATATATATATATATATATTCTTTTTTTAAATGTGGCCACGATCAGATTGCAGTGTGAACCGGTCACGCTCCTGAACTGACCCGCATGTGCAAATGAACAATAAGTAACGAATATGAATGGAAACATGGAAATCACTTTCAGTCACGGAAATCACAGTTTATGGTTTAATTTATTAGGTTGAGGCCAGCAAATTGGTGAGCAGATGATAATGGTGGTGAGGAGGAGGTGAAAGAGAAAGAAACATTTCTTCTTTCCATTATGCTTTCAAACAGAGCGGTTATGATTAGGGGTGGGACGATACATCGATCCAGATCGATACATCGATGTAATTATCAACAATCGAATCGGATCGATGCGATGTAATAAGATCGATTCATATCGATACTCTTATTTTGAAAATCCTGTGGCGAGTCTCATATCCGCCCAAGAACAACAGCAGTAGCTCCGTGTGTGTAGATGTTACAGCATAGCATTCTCCCTTTCTGTGTGTGTGTGCGCGCGCGTCTTTGGAAAGACCAGATGAGGTCAGAGGAGTTTGATGTTTAAATGTTATTTAAACATAAACAATAATACATAATAAATGTAGGCCTATTCATGATCATGCAACATCAACAAATTGTTGTAGGAACGGTTTGGGAGAGGGAGGTTGTGAGTTTTGAGTCCCAAAAAATGTAGCTTAAAGTTTAAAGCTCAATATATAAAAACGTGGCACTTTACAGTGAACAGGAGGTCTATTTGTATTAAAAACAATAGATTGATTTTCCTTTAAATGTCTGGAAGAGCTCAAAAATACAAATGTCAAATGATATTTTCATTACCTTTTTTTTGTTGATCTAAATGTTACTGATTGTGTTAAATGGGCATATGATATCATCTCATATCGATCGCAGGCACCTGAATCTAATCGTATCGTGAGAGACTTTGTGATATCGGCAAATATCGTATCGTTGTCCAAAGAATCGATATCGTATCGTATCATGATGAAACTGGTGATTCCCACCCCTAGTTATGATACAACCCCTGTACAGAAGTATCACCCTGAATACTCGCAAGGTAAACACCTCACTGTCCCTTTACTCCAGGGTGACTCCCGCCAGGGCAGAATTGTGATGCACGTCCATCTAGATTCTAGAGAGTGGTGTAAAAGTCACATGAATTCTGATATGACTGAGGTCACATTGCGAAAGATCAGACCTGTATCTGATTTAGGACCACATTACAAAAGGTTCCCAAATTGTAGGGCTGTCCCCGACTAAGGATTTGTATTGTCGACTTGTAGTATTAGTATTATAGTATTTTTTTAATACATTTTTTTATTTGGGCTGTGGGGGTGCTTAATGTCTGAAGGAGTCGACTGAAGGCTTCTTGTCCTCTGCAAAAGCATGCAATTGGTCCACTGATGGATACATCTTGATATTTGTCTAGTCTAGTGTGTTCATTAGATGGGTGAAATCCTCTTTCAGTGCCTCTGTGCCTGTTTTCGTAGGCAGTTAGCCTCTGGTATGCGTGCCATTAGCGTTAGCCACGCTTCTAGGCCTCTTTTCTTTTGGAAAAAATGATAATTAAAAAAAAAATAAAAAAAAAAAATAAAAAGAGGTTGGCAGTTGACTACGGCTCTTTTCGATCGATTAGTCGACTATTCGACTAATAGGGGTCAGCCTTACCAAATTGTAAAGATCAGATTCCATGTGATTTGTGCTGTTCACACTTGTCATGAAAGAAATCTAATCTGAGTCACATATGAGCTAAGAAATGAGATTCGGACCACTTATGCCTGCAGTGTGAACGTAGCCTTATTGATTGGACAGAAGAACAGCAGTGATGGTTTACCCGCTATTGATTGATTGATTTGATTTGATAATTCATAAAATATACTGTGACGAGCCTGGGGTTGTTCAAGCTTGACACGGACCAAAACAAATGATTTCAATGTCCACACATGCACAATTTCAATAAATAAATGATGTCCAATGGGCAATAGGGTAATCCAAAAACAGCCCAGGGTCAAAACACGTATCAGGCTCTCGTACAAAAGAAAGGATTGTTCAATACTCAGAGTTTGTCTTCCGGTCCAGGGGGTTTCTCAGCCAGTCTAGGGTCCAGTACACAACAAACACCTTCTCGCCTTCACCTCTCCTCCTCTCAACTCAACTCTATCTGTCCTAGTGTATTAGTGTATTATAGTGTGTGTGTCTGGGGAGTGTGCGTGTGGGATGTGGGTGATCTAATGATGCACAGGTGTGTTCCATCAGTACTAATCAGCTGCCTAATTGCTTCTACTCCTCTCGTGGCAGTAGTGCCTCCCGTCCTTCACATATCCATGAGACGCTGGGTGATATCTGCTACAATACATATAAAACTGCCCAGCAGGAATACATACATACATTTAAAAAATCATCGAGGTTAAAAACCCAATAAAGCCAAAAGGCTTATTTACATTGTGGACCTCTGGGGGGAGGGGGGAGGGCGTGGGGTGGGGGTGGGGTATGGTGGACAGTTGGCTGGCAGAAACGGATTATAAATTATATAAACGTTTTTTCAACCTGCTGTGATTACATACATTTTTACTTTTGACCTATATTTCTTTTCTGTTCTGTGCTGTTCCCTTTTGTTTTTAGATGTGCCCTTGCCTTTGGGTAGTGGAAGTTCTAGTTTTATTTGGCGGGAGCCCAGTGGGATTTGGTTAATAACAAGGTTATCATGCCTACTCCCAGCTGTTCTCGCACACCTCCCCCTTTCCCCCCTAATATGGTCATTTCCTGGACCCCTAGATCTGAGCTGTGTTGTTTGAACCAGAGCCTTTTACCGAGCGCCGCTCTATCGTAGTGCAGGGGGACTTTGGCCCCGAGGAGGCGGGCTCTATTGTCACTGGGGGGGGGGTCAGCATATGGTGCTGCTGAAGGATTACAGCCTAGAGGGGGGGGGGGGGGGGGGGGGGGGGGGTGTGTGTTAGTGCTTATGTACGTGGCAAGAGAAGGAACAAGCGTGCACGTGTACACTTTCTGCTGACCCCCTGGGGGCTCGTGGTGGGCATGCTCCCCAGGAGGTCTCTCCCTCTGTCTCTCTCTCTCTTTCTCTCTCTCTCTCTCTCTCTCTGGTACCATTTGACCCCACCCCCTTCACTCTGCACCCCTCTCTCTCTCCCATCAAGTGCCAAGCCGGCCGTGCAGACCCAGACTGGTCACCATGGCAACAGACCCGCGTCTGGACTGTGGGGGGGGGGGGGGGGGGGGGGGGGGGGGGGGGGGGGGGGGGGGGTTCCAAGTCCCGTTCTCCCCCTCTCTGCTTTTCTCTCACTCTGTCCATCTTCTGCCCCCCCCCCCCTCTCTCACTCTATCCATCTTCTGCCCCCCCGCTCTCTCTCACTCTGTCCATCTTATGCCCCCCCCCTCTCTCACTCTGTCCATCTTCTGCCCCCCCCCCCTCTCTCACTCTATCCATCTTCTGCCCCCCCGCTCTCTCACTCTGTCCATCTTATGCCCCTCCCCTCTCTCACTCTGTCCATCTTATGCCCCCCCCCTCTCTCACTCTGTCCATCTTCTGCCCCCTCCCCCCTCTCTCACTCTATCCATCTTCTGCCCCCCCCCCCCTCTCTCACTCTATCCATCATGTTCTACCCTCCCCCCCCTCTCTCACTCTATCCATCTTCTGCCCCCCCCCCTCTCTCTCTCACTCTGTCCATCATGTTCTACCCTCCCCCCCCTCTCTCACTCTATCCATCTTCTACCCTCCCCCCCTCTCTCACTCTGTCCATCATGTTCTACCCTCCCCCCCCTCTCTCACTCTATCCATCTTCTACCCTCCCCCCCCCCTCTCTCACTCTGTCCATCTTCTGCCCCCCCCCCTCTCTCTCTCACTCTGTCCATCATGTTCTACCCTCCCCCCCTCTCTCACTCTATCCATCTTCTACCCTCCCCCCCCTCTCTCACTCTGTCCATCATGTTCTACCCTCCCCCCCCTCTCTCACTCTATCCATCTTCTACCCTCCCCCCCTCTCTCTCTCACTCTATCCATCTTCTACCCTCCCCCCCTCTCTCACTCTATCCATCTTCTACCCTCCCCCCCTCTCTCACTCTATCCATCTTCTACCCTCCCCCCCTCTCTCACTCTGTCCATCATGTTCTACCCCTCCCCCCCCCTCTCTCACTCTATCCATCTTCTACCCTCCCCCCTCTCTCACTCTGTCCATCATGTTCTACCCTCCCCCCTCTCTCACTCTATCCATCTTCTACCCTCCCCCCCCTC